>NC_044381.1:57378327-57687174 GCF_006542625.1 Nomascus leucogenys | reverse complement strand
AAGTAAGCTCTCATCCCATAGATGTCTTCATACACCTTTACCATGACTACATTATCTCTGTGCATCACCAAGAATGCTTTCTCCCACCAAGTTATACCAGTTTAGTCTGTTTCTAACAATAGGATAAATGTTATCAAAAAGTTATTTAAATTGCTTACAGAAGCAATATATTTTAGAATTCTGGAACAAACGTTTTGTGTGAGTGCTACAAAAAACAGTAGTTTTTAAAGGGGGTTTTGGTGGTGTTTGTGAGGTTTTTTAATTTTTTTTTTTTTTTTTTGGTCTTTACATTATGTTTCTAGACGAGATCTATTTCTTTCAATGAACCCTGTTCTATAAAGCAACAAGATTTATTTCGGAAATGCTAGTCAGAATGTCCTTGAGCTTTAAAAATAGGAACAGTTCTTTATTTCTTAGCTACTAAGTCATGAGTAGTAAGTGTCCTTGTCTCTCACCAACTTCTTCCCCTTATCCCTGGATGCCCTTTTATCCAGGGAATATGGAGTATGGAATAACCATGGCATAAAGAGCTTACAGAGAAAACTGTGCTCTTTTCTCCCCGAGAGGAGGAATATCAAAAAAGGTGGGGAGAGGAATGACAAGGGCTTTGCTAAGTTGGGTATTGAGGCGGTGCTTGCGAGACATCACAGATGAATGGAAGTGCCTCATTCCAAAGTTGTTTTGTTGTGTCTCTTCAAGTCGACATATAGAGATCCAGAGATTCTGATCAGACGTAGGGTCTCGACCTCTTGTCTCTGCCATGTCCTAGTTATATGATACTGGGCCCATTACTTAATGTTATCAGTTTCCTAATACGGAACAATCCATTTAGTGCTATCTACTTTGCTGATGTTGCTCTAAATTTTGCTCTAAATTAACTAACAATATGTGAAAGCTTCTAGCACAGTATCCAGGCACATATTAATATATGTTACTATCTTTCTTACTCCTTTTTATATCACAAGAAACCTACGTCATCTACTCATGGTCTTTTAAAAATACTTACTAAGCAATACAGGAGAAGAAAGTAATACTAAAATATCAAATAAAACCTAACTGCACTGACTAAAAAATAATCACATTATTTTAAAGAAAGAAATTTTTGTTCCAGCATACGCTAATGTTCTCAAAGCCTGGCTCGGAGTGTATGATTTAATTGGTAATCCAGCATAAAGTGGCCTTTTCTGACCTTCTGAGCCACAAGGAAATCCAATCCTTTTCTATCCTTTAATAATAATGCTGATGGGGTAATACAAATTGATTTTCATAGGGCTTTCATGAGGAAAAAAATGTGCATTTAAATACAAAGAGAGTATTTACAGGTTGTTCAAATGGATGCTGCATGGATTCCACAATATATTTTGCCTTAAGTTAACTAACTTTTAATGGAGCACTCAATTAAATTGAAGAGATTTTTCTTTTTTTGTTATGCAAAGCCATATTTAAATAGCCAATTGCAATCACACTACTTCACCAAGCTAGAAAATGTCATTATTTCCCACACTTTAGGAAAATATATGCCTCAAGATTCTTTTCTCTTTATAGTACTCCGTGCACCCTCCCTTCTCCCTACACCCCACATTAAGATTTAATTCTTAAATTACTTTTTTTTGGAGGAATGTGCAGATTTTTAATTTTTTCCCACATATATTTTGGTTTCTGGATATTTCCTATGAATGGAAACCCCCTGTGCCTCTGTAGGAAATGTATCTTTGAATTGCTAATTGTTTAGGATTAACCCCATAGATCTTTAGCAGCTGTCTTGATGGTATTTCCAGCCTGCAAATTCAGTCTGTTTATTTCTGGGACTTCAATCATAAACCATACTCACAGGAATAAAGGTCAGATTGCCTCCTGGGTCGAATGATGGCAGTCTGTGTGCATTCTGTGGCAGAGCACACAGAATCCAACGAGGGGCAGGCCATTGTTCTTCTCTTCCTCTCTCCTCGTATTAGCCTGGGCTACTGTAACAAAACAGCACAGACTGGGTGGCTTAAACCAGCGGTCCTCAACTTTTTTGGTGCCAGGGAACAGTTTCATGGAAGCCAGTTTTTTCACAGAACGGGGGGTTGAGGGATGATTCAAGCACATTACATTCATTGCACACATTAATTCTCTTATTACATTGTAATATAAAATGAAATTATACAACTCACCATAATGCAGAATCATGGGAACCCTGAGCTTGTTTTCCTGCAACTAAATGGTCCCATCTGGGGGGTGATGGGAGACAGTGACAGATCATCAGTAATTAGATTCTCATGAGAAGCACGAAACCTAGATCCCTCGCATGCGTAGTTCATAAGAGGGTTCGAGCGCATATGAGAATCCAGTGCCGCTGCTGATCTGACAGGAGGTGGAGCTCAGGCGGTAAGAGAGTAATGGAGAATGGCTGTACATACAGAGGAAGCTTCACTTGCCTGCCCACCACCCACCTCCTGCTGTGTGGCCGGATTCCTAACAAGCCACGGATCGATTTCGATTGAGGACCCCTGGCTTAAACAAGGGAAATTTATTTTCTTACAGTTCTGGAGGCTGGAAGCTGGAAGTCCAAGACCACAATGCTTTTAGAGCTGGGTCCTGGCCCTCCTCTGCTTGCAGATAGGCACCTTCTGGCTGGGTCTTTACATAGCCTTCCTTCTGTGCCTACAACCTGGGCGGCGGGGGGTGGGAGAGGGAGAGAGAGCGAGCTAGAGAGATCTGAGCTCTGGTATCTCTTCCTCTGTTTATATGGACACCAGTCCTGTGCGGCCCCACGCTTATGACCTCATTTAAGCTTAGTTGCCTCACTGAAAATCCTTTTTCCAAATATAGTCACATTGGTCTTTAGGGCTTTAGCATATGACTTTAGGGAAACATAGCGCAGTCCACAGCACACCTTTGGGACTATTCTGGTGTCTTCTATTTAACCCTTAAGTTCTCTTCTTCCCTTCTCTCCATGAGCTCTGTGCATGCGGACACTGATCTCTATGGGTTTTAATGAGGTTTGGCCAGTGGGGTATGCTGGCCAGAAATGAGAATGTAAGACAAGGAGACTGGGGGCTCAGGTATGCATTCACCTGCCCCCAGCCTGCAGGTCCAACACAGGCTAGCATGCCCCGTGACCAACTCCGATTAGCCCCTCTGTCACCAGCTCCAGTGACTCCCCTCTGTCTGTGCCCGTTCAGGCCTGGGAGTGGTTATTGACCCCACACTGTCCTTTGAGGTTTTCCTTCACCATGTTCAATTATAAAATAATTCCCTCGAATTATCTGTTCAATACAAGGACGTCACCTCTGGAAGGGACATTTTCAGGGCAGCAGCAACCTACTGTCCTCTCAACTCAGGACTCTCTCAACCCAGGGATCCCCAAAGGACCCCTCAGCAATGCCATTGCCCCTTCTTAGTGGTGAGTGCTGCCAGAATAGAATGACCTGTGTTCATACTTCTGAGGGAGTCACCCCTCAGGATGGGATTTCAGGGGACTTGGGGGTTGGAAACTACATCCTACCTCTTAAGAGCAAGGCATACATCTATTCTTTATCAGTTCTAATTCTACTGCCAAGTCTGGAAAGGACTTCAGGACTTTTTTGCTCTTACATCCTAAGGCCAAGCTGCAATGGAGACATGGGGGATTTGGCCAGAAAGGGTTCAATAACCACTAGCCCTCTTTTTGCCCAAAAGAAGACTATTGTAAGGATTAATAGCTCAGGCTGTGGCTCCAGTCAGTTTTCAAGGTCTGGCATTTTCTTTTTTTTTTTTTTTTTTGTTTAGAGACGGACTTTCTCTGACCCCTGTTGCCCAGGCTGGAGTGCAGTGGTGTGACCATAGCTAGCTGCAGCCTTGACCTCCTGGGCTCAAGTGATCCTCTCACCCCAGCCTCCCTAGAAGCCAGGAATATAGACACATGCCACCATGCCTGGTTAATTTCTTATTTTTTTCTTAGAGACAAGGTCTTCCTGTGTTGCCCAGGCTTGTCTCTAAGTGCTGGGATTACAGGCATAAGCACTGCACCCAGCCCGTTAGTGAGCAGTTCGGAGAGAACCAGTTTGCTCATCTGTAAAATGATGATAATATAAACTTGGATTGTGCAGAGTAATGTTTGTATAGTGCTTGGCGCATAGAAGGTTTTTTAGAAATGTTAGCCTCTGTTGTTTTTAGTACACAGTGGACCTTCTATGGGTAAAACCCCTTTTGGCCATAACATTAAAAAATTATCTCTTAAGAATTGACTCTTTGTTTTCCCACTTAGTAGAGGAATTAATGTTCTTGTTTCTTTTTATAAAAGTAAGACATGGTCATAGAAGATTGACATAAAAAAGAAAATAAAAAGCTTTTATGATCTTACAAGATAACTTCAATTACATTTTCACTTTATGGTATGCATCTAAATTTATGCATATAGACATATTTACACACACCCTTTTTTGTCTTCCCCCCCTTTTTTTTTTCAAGATACAGGGTCTTGCTGTGTCACTTAGCCTGGAGTGCAGTGGAGCAATCGTAGCACGCTGCAGCCTCAAACTCCTGGCTCCAAGCAATCCTTCCACCTCAGCCCCTAAAATAGCTGAGACTAGAAGCATGCACCACCACCCGGCTATTTCTTTTTAATTTTTTTGTAAATATGTGGTCTCGCCCTATTGCCCAGGCTGGTCTCTAACTCCTGGCCTCAGATGATCCTCCTGCCTTGGCCTCCCAAAGCACTAGGATTACAGGTGTTGGCCACTACACCCAGTCTACACACATTTTTTCCTAAACTGAGACTGTGCTGTATCATTTTGTATCCTATGTTTGTAACTACATTATCACAAAAATGCTTCCTAAATATTTTCTTATTAAATATTCTTTAAAATCAAGTTACTTTTTAAAGATAGTTTAATTGAATTTTATTCATGGGCACACTATCATAATTTTACATACACACACACACACACACACACGTGCTTGTACCATATATGCTTTTTAATTGCGTTGTGAGTCTTTGTCTATCATCTGTTATGATGCTGCTTAAATCAGGTGGGTTTTACACAATCCCATATATTCTATTGACCTATCAGGTGAGGCCCAGTGAGACCCTGATTTTTGCCTGTAACACAGCCCCTCAGTGTCTGATAGAGAGGGAACATATTGAAGATGAGTTGGAACGTTCTTTCCCTCTGGTATGTTGTTCTGTCTCTGAGGTCTAGACATGAGTCCGTCACCATAGTTTCTCAGTCTGACCACCCTCAACATAGTGATGCATAATCCCTCCTAGAGATTGTCATAGCATTGAACAAGATTCTTAGTTTGTGATGGCTTGGTGATTTCTGCACCTTCCTCTCTATTTCATGAATATTTTGAGGAAACATTGAGGGATGGTAAACCGGGCCCAGCTGTCGAGCAGCAATAGCAACTGAAAGTTTATCCCCCTCTCTCTTCATGAATATTTTCAATTCCTGGGTAATCATAAGGCATTTTTTCCAAGTTCAAGGACAAAAAGAAATGTATGATCAGGTCTATCAAATCATGTCATAAATATTCTGTTCCTTGAGCATTCAAGGTCAGGAAGAGTTTATCACAGATACTCCAGACTTTGTTATCTCTTTTTCTTTGGCTCTTTTTCCAGAAATTCTAAGACAGCATCCCCCAAATGCTTTTCCTTCCACCTGGGGACCAGAAAATTAGGGCCTGGAAGGAAGAAAGTCTCTGCCATCCCTAGCTGTGTGACTTGGGTTCTCACTTCCTGATAGAAAATGATGGATTTGGCCTCGATGTCTTCCAATTTGCCTTCTAGCTTTAAAATGGCACAATTTCTTAGGGATTCAGCTGTAGCTATTCCCAAATACTCTCCATTTTGGCTTAAATCTCTGTTTTCTCCTGAAGACATCATCTTATAGTCACTTCACTGTGTATGTCCATGTTCTACTTTGCTTCTATTCCTTAATTATTGAGGACTTTAAGAAAGTCATTTTTTTTTTTTTTTTTAAAGACGGAGTCTCACTCTGTCGCCCAGGCTGGAGTGCAGTGGCATGACCTCGGCTCACTGCAACCTGCAACCTCCGCCTCTCAGGTTCAAGCGATTCTCGTGCCTCAGCCTCCCGAGTATCTGGGATTACAGGTGTGCACCACCACGCCCAGCTAATTTTTGTATTTTTAGTAGAGATGGGGTTTCCCCATGTTGGACAGGCTGGTCTTGAACTCCTGACCTCAGGTGATCTGCTCACCTCAGCCTCCCAAAATGCTAGGATTATAAGTGTGAGCCACCATGCCTAACCAAGAAATTCATTTAGTTATTTTTAGCTACCAAGCTTTGGCATGAAGAATGTGACACTGTCTTGTAGCATTCTAAGATAATGTTAATGGATCTATGGTCAAATATGTTTGGAAAAATTATATTAGACTGTATCCTGCTCTTAGAATTTTACAATAACCATTCATTTATTAAAGGTTCTTAGAAGTTTTGCAATAAAGAGGCTCAATTAATTTTGTTTAATTCAGGGATTCCCAAACATATGTGATCTTGAAATCCTTTTATTTATGGTAGCATCCATTAACATCCCTCAGTAATTAGTGTCTACACCACTCATGGGAAGATCAGTTTTATAGAGAGAAGTACACAGTTAGTACTTGCTTCTGACGCTCACCAACAGTGTGATTCAGCATGGAGGCATAACCTCTCTATACCTCATGTTCCTCAGATGTGAATGAGGGTGCGTAATAGCACCCAATTCATGGCAGATTTGAAGATTTTAAACAATAGTGCATAACTATGGTAATTATAACTAATGATATCCCAACTCTCATATCTCACTGTCTGGGTTCAAATTTTGGCCCTAACACTTACTGTTTGTGACCTTAAGAACATTACTTAACTTCCTTTAAAAAAAAAATTTAATCGAATTACTTAACTTCTGTACCTCAGTTTCTCCACAGCATAATGGGGACAGGAATTGTGCCAGCCTCACAGGATCCTTGAAAGAATTCCATCCAGTTCATGTAAAACACTTTGAATTGTGCTTGGTCCATAAATATTAGCCATTGTTACTGTCATTATGTGTGCTCTTGTAACTTTTCTGACCATTTGAGTCTGTAAAGCCAACGCCTCTTACTCCACTCCCAAAAGCTGCTTAAGCCCAGCATATTAAGATAGCAACACACCCCACCTGCACCTACCCAGTTTGGCTCAGCGGATTCTGACCTCTTCATTTAGAGTCATTTCACACCATCATTTAGCTTTCTCTGTTTGTGAACAGGGGCGGAGAGGCCTCGGCTCTGTGTTTGTTTGGGCATCTGGAAATGGCGGAAGGAGCAAAGACCACTGCTCCTGTGATGGCTACACCAACAGCATCTACACCATCTCCATCAGCAGCACTGCAGAAAGCGGAAAGAAACCTTGGTACCTGGAAGAGTGTTCATCCACGCTGGCCACAACCTACAGCAGCGGGGAGTCCTACGATAAGAAAATCGTACGTGACATGTGCATGCCCATCATGATCTGTTTATTTAATGTTCACTTTGAAATACAAAGGGAGAACCATAAATATATGTATTATATACATATTATATATATATATATACACACACACGGAAGTAATATATGGAAATAGGAAATTAGATATATATAATAATATGTACATATTATATATATATATACACACACACAGAAGTAATATATGGAGATAGGAAATTAGATTCATTGATAATAGAAGAAGTTGTAAACATTACCAATTGAAAATGCTTGTGCAGTCATCACATTGCAACATTTAATGTGGACTTAGACGTGATTAAGCTTCAATTTTATTGAGGATAAATGATTGGTTCACGTTCACATTGTGAGTTAGTGGCAGAGGAGAGACTGGAATCTACACCTGACTCAGCCCTGTGCTCCTATCACTGTGTTTCCACACTGACTTTTAACTTTAGCTTTAGTGCTTTGGTTTCTGAGTATAGCCAGTTCAGTGTGAAAAACAAAAGTGTGTAAGGAAACTCAGAATTTCATTGAAATTATACTTATTTAACATGAACTAAACCTCTATAAAAGGTGCATTTCTTTTTTTTTTTTTTTTTTCTTTTGAGATGAAGTCTAACTGTTGCCCAGGCTGGAGGGCAGTGGTGTGATCTCAGCTTGATCTCAGCTCACTGCAACCTCCACCTCGCAGATTCAAGCTATTCTCCTGCCTCAGCCTCCCGAGTAGCTGGGATTACAGGTGTGCACCACTGTGCCCAGCTAAATTTTGTATTTTAATAGAGACAGGGTTCACCACGTTGGCCAGGCTGGTCTCAAACTCCTGACCTCAAGTGATCCTCCCACCTCAGCTTCCCAAAGTGCTGGGATTACAGGCATGAGCCACTGTGCCCCACCAAAAAGTGCATTTATTTATTTTTATTTATTTTATTTCATTTTATTTTTTGAGAGTCTTGCTCTTTTGCCCAGGCTGGAGTACAGTGGCGCGATCTCGGCTCACTGCAACCTCTGCCCCCCCGGGTTCAAGCGATTCTCCTGCCTCAGCCTCCCAAGTAGCTGGGACTACAAGCACGTGCCACCATGCCCGGCTAATTTTTTGTATTTTTAGCAGAGACAGGGTTTCACGATGTTGGCCAGACTGGTCTCAAGTGATCCGCCTGTCTCGGCCTCCCAAAGTCAAAGTGCTGGGATGACAGGTGTGAGCCACCGCGCCCGGCCAAAAAGTGCATTTCTTATAGACAGCACAAAGTTTGCTGGATGGAGAAGCACAGAAGCTGTATGGGATCCCCTGTTTAGCAACATATCCTGCACTCTAGGCAAACAGCCAGTGTAATTAAGAGTTCAGGTGGCAGGCTCAGCCTGCTGCGTGAGTTTCTTTCACTCTTGAGATATTTGTAGTTGAGCAATTTTGGACAAATTCATCTGTCTGTCTCAACGTACTTATTTATACAAAGAGGACATTTAGTAGCACATAGTTCATGGAGTTATTACAAAATAATGAGGAAGGCAGTAAAAAGTCCTTAGCACAGTACCTGGCCCTTCAGTGCTTAGGAAAGCTCTAACTTTTCGGGGGTGCCCAGCACTGTGCTGCTGATTATAAATTTCAGACACCTTTGCACTTTGACCTTTTTCCTGATCATGGTTTTGTAAACTGTCTCTGGATTTGTCTTTTCAAGGTAGAGCTAAGCTGCTGTACCTGACATTTTTTAGCATTTAGCCAAGACTCTGCTTCTGGCTCTAACAGATCTACACAGGTTGGGGTCACTCTACTGGTGCTCCATCTGCCTTTCCCGCAGTCCATAGGGGACAGGACTGTACCTCCTTTGTGCAAGTCTTAATTCACATTCATTCTATTCCTCTTGATTCCTGGTTATTATATGATTTTTATATTTGATTTATCAGCTACTTTTTACTACCTTCTTTAGTTACATTTTGTAGATTGATTTAGGTAAAAATTGCCTCCCCATATACATGTCCCCATCTTTCCCTAATTGCTCCACAATGTCTGGGTTTAAATATATACACCCAATTCCACCTGTCAGTACCTCCAACATTCATCAATAAGCATAACTCCGAAACAGCAAGTGAAATATACAAGGCGAAAATGCAGAGATGAGCTTTGCATTTGAAGTTTCTGGCTTCCTTAACTGGAAAGTGATGCCCCAATGAAATTTTGCCTCCATTAGAGAAATGTTATAATCTAGAAATATGCCTTTGCTTTTAAATAAGAAGACTCGTGTCTTCTAACTCATGGTCAACGTCCACTAGCACGGAGTGACATCCATCAGTCCTGCATCGTGAAATTCCTGATGAAAACTCGAATAAGAGTTCTCGTTTTTTACCTCTGGAGTTTGAAATCATCTTAAGTCAAACTCACTATTGCTTCAAAGTAATTATGCCCGTTTAGTCAGTCCTATTATTCTCTGTGGGGTGATTGCTGTGGGGAGGGTATTGTTAACTTTTATAAATGCCTTCTTTAAGGGAAGCATATAGTCTCATGGTAAAAATATCGAAGAAGAAGGCAAGATTGTCTCGGTCCAGGTGGGAAAACACAGTGTGTACAGAGGGACTGCAAAATCACTGCTGTGAGTTTTACTCTCTAAACTTAACCTTCCCGGGGCCTTCGTCATTATTTGCTGTGATTGTGTGGTTGCTGCTGTGACTCCCATGGCAGGGGTGTCATTTAGGATTCTCCCATGGATAGACAAATTGACCCCTTCTGTGGGCAGGGAGAGAGCTTACAAGGGAAAGTGGACACCATGACTAAATGTTAATATCTTTCGTGCGGTCATATACTCTTCCCCAGTTTTTGCTTGTGATTTCAAAGCCTTCCATGACTCACTCTATGTATTTAACTTAATTTGTTTCTTCCTTTTTGTTTAATGCCTTTCTTCTGTTTTTGTGAGATTATATTAGTAAATTTTCTCAAGCTAGTTCTTAGATTCCCTTATTTTGCCTGAATTCCCAAATTACCCCCAACTGGAGAGGAAATTTGGAAGTTGTTGATATTAGTCTCTAGCTTCAGAGAGACCACTCCGTGGATAAGCAACCCTCATGGAGTCTTGATTGCCTCATCTGTAAAATGGAGATAATACCAGCACCAACCTCAGAGATTTCCATGAAGATAATAAAATCCCGAGTTAAGGTACCTGGTGCCTGGTACACAGGAGCAGCTCAGTGCATGCCCAGTCACATTGTCGCCTAAGCTCCTGTAGCTTTCTGCATCCTGGGAGGTCAGGGCATTCTTCCAGCTGCCGTTAAGAGAGGTGCTCATCGCACCTCAGTTTTTCAAATCTATAAAACACTGCGATCTGTTCCACTCATCCCATAAAGAAAGACACTCTGATCCGGAACATGTTAACAATTTGAAAATGAGTGGATTTGGCAGCAACATCAGCCTTTTATGGTCCGGCTGACCCCCTTTCCTTCTAGATATCAGAATGACAAATAATCCTGTGTTGCGCCTGGGACCCTTCCTTCACCAGGCTTTGAACCCAGACGCCTTTGGTCCCTCGGTGATGCCCGCATCCTGTTAGTGGAGTATGTGATTGAGTGCTACAGGAATGGCAGTGCCTGTCTTTGTACTAGGCCCCCTTCCCTGAGACATTCATTTCCTTTTGTCATCTGCAGCCTACCCAGAAGAGCACAGTTGTCATTCTTCATTCATAGAGCACCTTTGTGATTTGAACCAAGACAGTTGCTGAGGATCTGAGGAGAGAGGGAAAAAAAATCTCCTCTCTGCTTCTGGGAAAGCATTTTTGTTAAATAAATTTTACTTGTTCTGGACAAAATGACTTTCCATGATACGCAAACAGGAAAGCCTTGCCCTGGGTTTCAAAACATAAGGAAGTCCCTGTCCCTTGGTTTCCTGCCATTACTTCTAGCACAGTTGTGAACCTTGGTATTGCATTTATGCTTTACTAGATTTGGATCAGCAATGGCCTTATGTCTTATTGCAGCAAAAGAAGCGTTCAAAGTGTAAAGATTACAATGAAAGAAGCTCTTTCATAAGCTAAATAGAAGTCATTTAAAATGACTAGTTATTTTAAAGTCGTATAATGAAAGAATGTTTTTAATAACATAATTGTTCACATTTTATTACATGTCTCACATGTAATACATTTATATATTAACATGTTGAAAATATCACATTTTTTGTCCTTCTCATTTGTGCCTGACACTGTGCTATGCACATCAAATGCAACATCTCATTGTATTCTTGGGAAACCCTATGCAGAAAGATCATGGTGCCCCCACTTTACAGATGAGAAAACTAAAGCTTGAAAAGTTAAACAAGCAAACAAAAACCACAGCTAGTAGATGGTAGAGCTTGGATTCCAATCAAAGTCAGGATGGACCCCCCAAACTCATCTTGTAACCAGTGTGCTATCCCACCCTGATGCATCTTAGGGATATCCAGTATGGGGCTATGTGAAATAATAGTGCTTTTCTTACCTGTTTTGAGTTCTTTTCAGAGTCATAAAGAAGCATTTAGAATATATATATATTTCCATTGTTTTTCACTATTTAGTCTACTCATTTTGAATTTCATTCCTTTACCCTTCTTCATACCCCCTCAGACCATTGAACCTCTTGCAAAAAACTCAAGCTGAGTTGCTAGTTCCTGTGGCAGCAGAGTTAGCACTGAGCTCCTAAGGTCATGGCTTTTGTATTTTTTGTATGATGTTCAAACCAGGGCTCTCTGATGTGCAAAGTGCCCTCTGTTAGAACACTCCTCTACCGAATATCACTTCATTTTTGTCTCCTCTCAAATTTCACCTCAAAGAGGATTTTCTTCATCACCTTTCCTAAAACAGGGGCACACCCTTCCACCACTCTCTACTCCTTTACCAGTTCAATTTTTTTTTTCTAGTGCACTTACAGCTACTTCACATGGTAGTACATATTTTCTTATTTAGTATCTGTTTTTCACACTACAATGGAGACTACTTGAGGATGAAGACCGTGTTTTGTTCCTTTCCAGAGCCTGAGCTCAATAAATATTCGTGCATAAATGACTAGCAAACATTTGGAAGTTGTTTGTGTAGCTGCAGGAAGACAGGGAGCTGCTCTGTTTCTTTCAGAGAAACAACTTCTATTGGTAGGTTGGTGAAAGTCAAACGTTATTTGACAGGATATTTAGCATAGAAAATTGCCAGCAGGAATCCTGCTACATGATAAAGCTGTTCATGTAACCTGTTTTTAGTGTCAAAAAGCCTAAAAGGTCCCATCTATAACCCCTCACCTCCTCCTGACATTTCTCTCAAGTTCTGTTTTATAAATAAGGCTCCCCCTTCTCTCCAGTCCCTCCCATCATTAAATTATCTCTTTCTTTTGGGACTTGTTCAGACTTTGACTTTTTTCCCCCTAGTAATTTATCTTAGTGATTGGGACATAGAGTTTCTCAGATTCCTCCTGGGAGGGGTTCTCTGAGCCAGAGCTGGGAGAATATATGTTCTGCTTAGCCCTCTCCTGATGTCATTTTATTTATTTGTGTTCAAAACAAAGTTGCTGCCTGGGGTATCTCAGAGTTGGCCTGAAAAACAAATTCCATGTGGAGGAATTATCTTATTGCTTTTAATGCTTCTAAGCAGCTCTACATTTTCTCTTGCAGAAATATTCTGCTCTCTCCTCTCCCTCCTCTTCTACCACCCGATTCATTTTTCAAATGCATTCACCATTTGCACTAGGTTATTCTCTGTCATCTCTCCATTTCTTCTTTTGACTTAGAAAATTCCATTATTTTTCATGAGTAAAAGTCTAGTGAATCCAGATGTGTTCAGTTTATTTGGAAGTTTGATACATATTCTCTTGAGAAAGTTAAAAAGCTAAAAGGAAACATTGCTTCTGAAAATGGCCTGAAGGAACCTCCGTACGGACTTGATGACCTGGGCTGGGCCACAAGGCCAGTTCTGCCATTGTTGTTACCTTTGCTCTCATAAATGACTACACTTTGTAACTCAGCTTTTTTTTTCTTTTGCTGCTATTTTAGAATTTGATATCTTTACCACTTACGAGCCCTTTTGTAGCTGTTTGCCCTTGGGCAAGTTACTTAACCCTTCTGAGCCTCTATTTCCTTAGCTAATAAAATATCTTCCTTGCAGTGTTCCTGTGGGTTTATATATCATTTTATACAGACACACATAAATACCTCTTGCACACCGTCTCATTCATTGCAAGCTGCTCATTGTGGTAGTTTTAGAGGAAGCAATGGAGCTGGTGGTAGCTGGTGGTAGATAAAGCATCCCTGATACAAAAATTCAAAATCTGTAGCATTCCAATGAGCATTTCCTTTGAGTGTCATTTTGGTGTCCCAAAAGTTTAAGATTTTGGAGCATTTCAAGTTTTCAGATTAGAGATGTTGAACTGGGGTAATGCAGATATTCCATAATCTGCAAAAATTTGAAATGTAAAACACCTCTGGTCCCAAGCATTTTGGGTAAGGGATACACAACCTGTAGCACTTGTGAGAGTATTAGCTGTACTTTAAACCCTGGATTGTATATATACACATATGCACACATAATTTTTGTAGGTTGACTACAAATTTCTGTGAGTTTTGTTTGGATGGTGGAAAAAGAAGTGACTTTGAGTGTTTCCTAATGAACAGAAGAGTTGAAGTATAGAATGAAATGAATATAAAGGGGCTTGATTTTAGGGATTCAACTTAGCAAATAAATATTGTGCCTCTTGGTACATGGAACTGAGCTGAACATTATGGAGATACAAAAGTGATATAACATGGGATTCTTCTTTAGTGATAGCAACCCTCCATTTGTAAGCAAAATCTTCTATTTGTACTTCACATTTACAGATTCTTTTAGCAACATGAGAATGGGATTTTGTGTGGACTTGTCAGTCATGACTGAATTTTACACCAGTCTTTGTGACTTCTGTGGACACAAAAAGCTTTCTTTAGTCTTCAGTTCTTTTTTATTTTACTGTGCTTAATAAATCAGCTTCTTCTATTTTAGTCATCGACACATTTAAAATTTAGTTTCTGCCCTTCTCCCCCATAGCTGTGTCTGAAACAGCTTTCTTGGCACAATTCTAGTTCAAATCAAAATCAACACCAGAAACAAATTCAACCTAACAGACAGTAAAATCATTTCATGTTTCAAAAATATCTGTTCAGTTGCTCTTTTAACAGATATGAGACAATATGGCACCTTCAAAGTAAAACGGATCACTAGATATCAAGGAGAGAGAAACTCTTGACTGTGGGGTTGCTATAAAAGCTTGTCACTTATGGCCAAAGTCAGTCTGAACTGAGATTCCCTGGAGAATTACATCAACAGGCCAAAATCAAAGGTCCAATCAGAACAAGTAATGAAATGTGAAATATTAGGACGTAATTGCTTAGGGTGAGAAAAAGTGATGGTTCATCTTAGTAGAGGCTGCCTAAACCTGAACAGTACCCACCACTTGTCATGAAAGGAAGATGACATCCCTAACATAGTGGAGTCCAAAAAACCATCTGCTACTGATCCTGAGAGACGCTGAAAATCTAATTTGCTGATCGGGACAGCTTTGATCTGGCTCAGGGCCTGGTGTCCTTTCCAGTTTCCATCACTCTGATGGGCACAAATGATATTTTCTTGAGCAATCTGAGAAGTTCTTTGGAGGAAAATTCTGTTTCTGATTTGTGTAGTGAATTGGGGGAATTTGGAGCATGCAAGATGTGCCATCAGGATTTAAACCAAATTCTGAGACATTCTTTAAAATGGACTCTAAAGTGAAAGTGCTTGCATGTAGAATCTCTGCGTTCCCCGCCCTGTGTAGTGGGCCGACTGTTGAATGCAACTTGCCTTTAAATTACGCTGTCAGATCCTATATACATGTGTTGTGATTAATGGGGATATTCCATGTGGTTCCAGTTTTCGTAACGTCATTTTTCTTCAACATTGCCTGCTCTTTGGTGGCCTTTGCCTTTTATTTCTAAAGATAGACACAAAAACTCCAATACTGTGGCTTCTCTTAATGACGAAAACCCTGTCTTAGAGCTTTCCAGTAATTTACACCTAAATATTGCCACCTCTGATAGTAACTTCCTCTTGAAATGACCCAGCTGGAATTTCCATTTCAAGCAGGATGAGAAGGGAGTGGGGATGTTTTTGTTTCTTTTCTCCCCGTTCCTTTTAACTTTACCCCTTTCCATCACCTTTCTCCTCCACTCCATCCAGCCCTACTCACCAGTCTCAAGTTTCATTTAAAGTGGTTGAAAAAAATTATAACACAATGGGGATTTGGAATTACACAGATGTGCCTACATTAATAGCATTTAACACTTCATTGGTGTTTATATATAAATGTACTAAGTAGCTTTATATTAAAGCATATGTTGTATGCATAGATACCTGGTCACTATGCAGACAAAGCATATTCCTATTGCAAATGCAAGATCATAAAATTTTGATTGTTCACATTTGAGGTTGGCTGAAGATGGTTATTTATTAGACTCAAGTGCTACACACACTTGGAGTGTTTATTCTGGATTTGTTTCTGTGCATTGAAAATGTCTGGTGCAGCTGAAGAATAAGCAAGGAGAGCCAAGTGGGAAAATATCATGAAAAATCTTGAATCCAGGCACAAGTCATTGAAAAAAAATAAAACTTGGACAAAGGAATGTGACCATGAGGTGAGGTAAAATAGGAAGAATGCAGGCAAGGCTGTCTCAACAACAGCAGATCTGGACACCTGGAAACAAGCTACTTCTGGTGTGTTCATGCATTGACTTAGGGACCAGGGCTTTGGAAAATCAGGCTGCAAATTCACCCATAATTTAAAATGAGGCAGCAATTCCTTTTAACAATCCAGCGATTCCTCTTCTGGAATTATCAATTTGAAAGAACTGAAAACGATCTCAGAGAGATTTCGGCACCCCCATGTGCATTTTCAGCCTTCTTCACAATAGCCGAGAGGTAGAAGCAACCCATGTGTCCATCAACAGATGAATGGATAAAGAAAATGTGGCATAATGGAATATATTCAGCATTATAAAGTAAGGAAATCCTGTCATATGGTACAATATGGATAAACCTTGAGGATATTATGCAACATGAGATAATCCTGTTACGAAAAGACAAATACTGTATGATTCCACTTATATGAGGTACGTGGAGGAATCAAACACATAGCAGTAGAAAGAAGAATGGTTGTTGCCAGGAGGCAAGGAGAGGGAGAATGGGGAATTGTTCAATGGGTACAGTTTGAGTTCTGCAAGATGAAAAAGCCCAGTGATATTGTACAAGCTTGTACATATATGGTTAGCAACATTGTACTGTACACATAAAAATTGTTCAGAGGGTAAATGTATGTTATATGTTTTTTAACACAATAAAAAAAATACCTTTTTAAACTTAGCAATGAAAAGCCCAGACAGTTTCTTAACATAAAAGTGGATAGGGCCCTATTTACCCAAACATCCTGCAAGCATCACATGCCGAGGTTCAGTAGACGGCTTCAGGGTTCTTGCACACCATTCATTCATTCAGGAAAACGTAGTGAAAGGTTTGACTCCTTCCACCACCACCATATCTATGTAGTTCTATAGATCTTTGTTCATTCTTTCACTCCTTTTATATCAGTACCCACACCTATCCAGTACAGATCATCTGACAACGTTAGAGTTGTCAAAAGGAACAAAGAAAGGATAGTAAGAACTTACAGTCTCATGTGAAACTAAACCATCCAGAATGCCTATCTAGATCCATGAGAGGTCATAAAACAGTCTATTTAGACATCTTCATGTGACATAGAATAAACTTCTAAGCGAGAGTCTGTCTCTAAGGAGCTATACAGCACTTTGTTCCTGTGAAGATCAAGTTTCTTTCCAAACCAAATTTAACTAATTTTCACACTCCTCTTCAAGGAAGCACTTTGAAGGAGAGGCCTCTGTTTTCAGCTGCCTGGATCCCCCTTCACCTTTCTGGGACCTTTCATGACCGTTTTCTTATCTGTAATATATGGTAATATACTGGCCTTGATGCAAAAGACAAATTTACTAATAGCCTTCCAATAACTTCAATGAGACCGCTAACTCCTCTCACAGACTTCTATACTCCCCCAGAGGTGATACTGTCCCAAAGAGGGCAAAAAATGGATTCTTGTCCAAGAGGGAGGATTTAAACAATCTTAGAGCTATTATAGTGGTTTCCAGAATCTTATTCCGTAGTATTTAAGGAGAATTTAAATTTAATGTATTTTTTTCCATAGTGAGAAAATAATGAAACAAAGGTTGAGAAACATTGCCGTTGCTGGATGGTAATATTATTCCGTCACAGCTGAAGTGAACTGAATTTAAGCCAAGAGGATAAAAATGACTTAGTTCTCACATTTTGATTAAAAAATAAAATGGAGAAATAACTAATTTTCTCTAATATACAAGCTTACACTTAGTGCTGTAATTGCATATCAAGTACACTGGCTTCAGCCTTATTTTTAGTATCTATGTTATATCTTTGAGGAAGTCTTAGTTCATCCATGCAACATTTCTATTGATTCTAGAAACAGGTCCACAACCAAAAGTTCTTTCTATGACAGAGCATACTTTTGGCTTGAAATCTGTGGTTCCCCAAGGTAACAGTTCTGGGCTGCAGGGACTGTGTACTTTTATTCTGTATGTTGCCAATGCCTGCTCAGTGTCTGGATTTGATACAATGTGTTTGATTATTTTAAAATGTTGAGGCAAGGAAAGAACTTCAGTTTTAACCAGAACTGGCACTAGGGAGAAGCAAGCAAGATGCTTACAGAGCAGAATTTGAGGAGGTATTTGCACAATCTTTATGTTTTCATCCATAGGCTCACCCTGGTTTTAACAGAAATGGAGTTCAGTTTCCAAACCCTTCCCTTTTCAGAGTTGATCTACACAGGCAATTCTCTGGAAGTGATGTGATTTACAGGCGTGTAGGAACAAGGAATTTAAAACAAGTATTTAACATATACCCCCATTCTATTTTTATGAGTATATTTCTACTTGCAGATGACTCACATTGGCCTCAGAGATCTAAACTTTTCACTTTGTTTTCCAGATCACTACAGATCTGAGGCAGCGTTGCACGGACAACCACACTGGGACGTCAGCCTCAGCCCCCATGGCTGCAGGCATCATTGCACTGGCCCTGGAAGCCAAGTAAGCCTTGATCTCTATATGTCTTCAATGGTGACAACCCCTGATCTCAGAGAAAACGTACCCCTTCCCTTGTATATGGCCCCTAGCATGACAACTTAGAATATAATCTTCCCAATCCCACCTTTAAAACTTCAAAAGTTTGGGCTTTTAAAAAAAATTCCCCTATATTAAGAAGAAGATAAGGTTTTTGGTTTTACATGCTTAAAAAATCAAACTGTGTAATTACTTTATTATGGAGTCATAACACACGCATGCCAGTTGGCTCCAACTCTCTTGCCTTGTTGAGGTTTTTATTCTAGTCTGGGAATGTTCCTGAGCGTCCCAGAGAGGTTAGGTCTGCCCATTTCTGGTCTCTTTCTCTGAAGCATGACTAGGCAGCTCCGATTCCACGACAATAGCACAGTCACAGACTGGCTCTGCAGAATAGAATATGGCAGAGACGAGGACGACCCACTTATATCAAATCCTATTCAGTATAGTCAAATTCTATGTTAAAAAGATTACTGTGAAAGACCCCTTTAGACTATTTGTAAATAGGTCCTTATCTCTTTTTTCTCTAAGAACAAATAGGTTAATTTGTCTTAACTTTTTGAAAACCCAATAACACAGATCTAAAATCTCTTGTCCTCAGTCTTAAAATCCTAAATGCCAGGAAAACTGGCATCTTGCAAATTTAACACTAGAATTCATTTTTTGGCAAAGTTTGCCATAAACTCATTTGAGGCTATTTACAGTATTATTTATGACATTTATTGTGAAATATTCATGTATTTGATTGTGAAGTGCTGGCTCAGACCCCGCTGGAGATTTTGTGTCGTGTATGTTATGGGCATCATCTCTGAAAAAATTTTGAATTCCAAACATGTCTTGTCCAATTTTAGAATAGGGATTGAAGGCCTGTTCTCTGAGGCTCTCCCTGCAGGAGGATCATAAGAAAAAGGAACTGAACTAATGATATAAGCGGTTTTCTAAAAATAGCCTTGCACCTCTGCCCTAGGGAGGAAGGGAAAGGCTCATTCATCTAGCTGCACCCTGAAGTAGAGCAATAGCCAGTGACAGAGAAGGAATACAAGGATAATGAAGAGGCTCAGGGATTACAATAAGAACCGTGTGGCCGGGCGCGTTGGCTTATGCCTGTAATCCCAGCACTTTGGGAGGCCGAGGTGGATGGATCACGAGGTCAAGAGATCGAGACTATCCTGGCCAACATGGTGAAACCCCCGTCTCTTCTAAAAATACAAAAATTAGTTGGGCATGGTGGTGGGTGCCTGTAGTCCCAGCTACTGGGGAGGCTGAGGCAGGGGAATCGCTTGAACCCGGTAGGCAGAGGTTGCAGTGAGCCAAGATCGCACCACTGCACTCCAGCCTGGTGACAGAGCGAGACTCCATCTCAAAAAAGAAAAAAAAAAAGAATCGTGCTAGTTCATTCTTAGGACACAGGTAGTTTCCCAGCATTCACAGCTGCCTCTCTGTAAGACGGAGAGCCTATGTTGAAGCAGCTGGACCTGAATATAACGTGGATACAGCAAATTGCTAAGTCATGTGTTGGACTGAAACTGGGGGATGGGCTCTGGATGTGGTGCCCTGTCTCTGGGTGGCCTCTTGCCCAAGCCTTGACATTGAGAGATACCCAAGCCCCCATGAACATTTGGATTTCTTTCTTTTTGATGAGGTTAAATATGAAGTCATTTTCAACATATTACATCTTTTAAGGTGTTAAAAGTTTGGGTTTAGCAAGGAACTGGCACTTATCCTATTAAATTCTCACTTTACAACTTTTCACTAAAGTGTTCTGGCAGCAGAAGTCTCAATTAAGTGTCTACGTTTTTAATTTGGTGAACTCTACCCAGGATTTTTGAAAAATATATTGTTTTTATTCTGAAATTCTAGGTTGTTTCTCTGGAATATGTTTCTGCCCACAAAATATTAAAAGAAAAAAACATTAGGAATTCCTCTACCATGCTCCCCCTCAAAGGCTATCTCAAACTAAAACTTGGCAACCTGATACTGTAACTATTGCTTCATAGAATTAGGTGATACTCAGTTCTTTGAGATATTACTATAACACTATTATTTTTTGAAAACCCAGTTCTTTTTATCACGATTTAAGCTGAAATGCAAAAATCTTGCTTTATGCCTCAAATAACCTGAGATAAGGTCACTTTGGACTGCATAACACATTGGAAGACTATAATTGGTGTTTTTTTTTTCTCTTTTGCGTTTTGAGCATTTTTAAAGATATATTTTTGACAAAACTGTGATGAGTAGAAGGAAGTTCCTAAGATACAGGCTACCTGAAAAATGCACTGTGTTTTAAGATGTTAACAGTCCACTCCAATTGTGGGGCCAAAATGGATGGTAAACTATCTGATAAACTGAGAAAGAACAAACCTTTTTTTGTAACTCCATTGGTTTGTTGTACTTGCCAATCTTTGCCTGTAAAATGAAGCTGAAAATCACGGGAAAGAGGTCTGAGTACTAAAAGGGTGGGTCAGATATTGATGTTAAATTAGCATCAATAAGCATTGGGCCTCCAGCTTAATGTGAAACATATCTAAAACTAAGAAATTGAAGAGAGGAGCTCCGATAACAGTGCATTAAAGCTCCAGTTGCTCTAAAGCTAAACTTAATCCTTGTATATGTGCCTCACTCATTTACCCAGCCCCACCTCTTGCAGTCTCCTCTTACACTATTACTTCTCAACAGCACTTGAACCTTGGTATTTTGATATTCAGCCTTTACTAACACAAGTTGAGGAGCAAGATCTACAAGATACGCTCTTTTAAGAAGAGAGGAGAGAAAGCCACAGCTCTAGGCAGAGTTATGACTCAGGACACTGCCCTACTTGCTGGGTATGCATGGCCTGCCAGGGTTCATTCAGTAACTGGATACGCTGAGCCTTTGAATGAAAAGCTGCAAGAGTCTGCCAGTCCCTATTTGACTGCATGTCCTAGCTATCCCTGTACTATCAGGAGAAATTTACTGTTTCTCTGAATATCACTAGATTACTGTATTTACTCAGTCATAGGAACATTAGAGAAAACTAGGTCCTGAGCTTTTCCCCAGCCTCCTTTCCTTACATTCCAGATGTCTGCCTGCCTGGGTAGGACTGTGGTTCCTTCGGTGATGCTGCTTCTACCATTGGCCTCTTTGCCATTCAAAAACCTTCCCAGGAAACTAAGGAAAAGAAAACAAATACATCCGGTAGTCCTAGCTACTCAGGAGGCTGAGTCAGGAGGATCCCTTGAGCCCAGGAGTTCAAGGCTGCAGTGAGCTATGATCACACCATTGCACTCCAGCCCAGGCAAGAGAATGAGACCTTATGTCAAACAAAACATTGTGGGGGAGAAAGAAAAAGAAATGGAATGAAATACAAAACATAGAAACAGATAAACTTAAAGTATCCAGATCTCTTTTCCAAACATAACAAGTTTGATCATGAAACAACTTTGCTATGGCCAGGAGCAGTGGCTCACGCCTGTAATCCCAGCAATGTGGGAGACTGAGGTGGGAGGATCACCTGAAGTCAGGAGTTTGAGACCAGCCTGGCCGACTTGGCAAAACTCATCTCTACTAAACATATAAAAATTAGCCAGGCATGGTAGCACGTGCCCATAGTCCCAGCTACTTAGGAAGTTGAGGCAAGAGAATTGCTTGAACCCAGGAGGCAGAGGTTGCACTGAACTGAGATCATGCTGCTATACCCCGGTCTGGGGGACAGAGCAAGTCTGTGTCTCAAAACAAAAAAAAAGTAAAGAAAAGAAAAAAGAAATAACTTTGCTATAACAGCTAGTACGACTCTCAGGCCATCCTTTTTCTACAGGATGTATAAGAATATGTGTTGTAACAAATTCTACTCTAATATGCTTGCAGATACTTGAATGAAATTGTTCTGCTCCCAAGACTAGAAGAATTCTCAGTTTCTCTGAAAATCTTTCTCCTTTACCTTTTTTTCCTGGGTTGGAGCCTCTTTGGTTTGGGTTGTGTTAAGCTCTACAGCCACCTTTGACAGTCTCATCATGAGTCTTGCCTTTCTGCTAAAGTGGGAGATTTCCTCCTTGTTCTCAAAGTTGCTTCTAAAAATTATGGACAATTTCAGAATAAGAAAAAATACTTTAATCTTAAAAGAGAGGAGAGAAAAAACTTTTTGTGTTGTGGTACCCTCAGAACATTTTTATTGGTTCAGGATGTTTGATAGTACGATTTTTTTGTGTGTGGATTTTTTTTTTTTTGTAACTTTCTGGTGTTTCAGCTAAATGAATAGGGAACATGTAATCAGTGATTATAGGATATCATTTGGGCTATTGCTGCTTAAAATGATGTCTTTTTACATAGCCTAACTCAAAAAATTCAAATAAAATGAATATGCAAGGAAGCAGGTTTATTAAGTGAAAAACCAAAATGAAAGATGGCTGTACTGCTTTTAGCTTAGCAACCTGGCAGAACATCTTATGTTTGTGTTTTGCATCTAGGTCTTAGTATATGTTCCTAGTGCTATAGACCTATGGGGGAAAAAATAAAAGAGCTTGCTGTTAAATGATGTTTTGTATAAAATGGTTTATAAAATAAAGTCAAAATAACTAACATTCATGAATGTACAGAGTGCTCAGAATAATAAGTTGTACTGAAAGTTTTCTTCACCCATCTGCAATTATTAGCAAAGAAAAGCTTATTTTAGTGGAATATTTCATATGTAAAAATATCAGCATCAACTCAAAATACAAAAATTAAGTTCATCAAAGAAACCTTTCTGCTTCTAATTGCAAAGGGTCTTTCATTGGAAAATTGAAGAATATATGTTCAGTAATCAAGAAATGTTACACTATACAGTGAATGGTAAATAAAGGGGACTGAGTCAGGTTGAAACTTCTGAAATTATCTAAAACTTCCTAAAGGGCATTGGTATAAAGAATCTCCTACAAATTCTTGCTTTAAATGACCCCAAAGCCTTTTTCTTACATTTCATATCTCAGAGGCCACAAGAATACCTTACTGTGAGAAAACCCAATATATCTAGATCTAAATTTAGAAAATAAATTAAAATAACAGCTGCTCTTCTACAGTAGAAATACACCTGGTGCATATTGAATGTTAGCTCCCTCTGGTATCTTATATATACACATACATATACACATTCACATGTTTCTAGGTAGGCTCATCTACTTTCTCCTTATTACTTATCTTTTCCCTCCTATTGCAAATTAAATTTAAATTCTTTGAGAATAAGGATTATGTCTTACCTCTATTTATGTGTATATAACAAGTATATTGAACATTACAAAAAAAGCATCATACTAGGCACTAAGTTACTCAGGGTGTAATTCAAATATGTATAAAATATTATATATCACTTGCTTTCAGGGGATTTTATATTCTCATTAGGGAAGCAAATGTATACTGACAGATACATGCAAATTTTTTAAGGAAGTCAATGAAATCCTTCTGGGAGAAAGGTTGTAGAGGGTGCAGGACTTGGATGAAAATAGAAATGCCCAGCTTTAATGACTCAAATTGGAACATTGGTTCCATAGAAATTTGTATCCTCCATGACACATAAGCATAATGTTTTGAACAAGGTCCATTCTCAACAAATATTAAATTAATTCATCTAGTCCAATCTTACTTTTTGTACAATGGAACTGAGTCCTAGAGAAGTTAAAGAATTGCTCAATTAATTACTTTTACCTTCCAAATCCTTTAGTTGATACTCATTCGTGACTTCTTTCTCCCATACTGCCTCAACTCGTCTCTCATCCTGTTGATTTATTATTCACTAGAAGTGAACTTCACCTGGCTAAAATAAAGACATGATGTTATTCCCTCTCTCACCTTCCAAGGGAAGCCCCTCTACCTTTTATCTTTGGAGGAAGGGATCATTCGAGACATGGTAAGGTCAAAGTGTGAAAAGTTAAAGAAGTGTTGAGCCGAAGGATGATTCACACCATATGCTGTTGATTTCACAAATCCACCCTGAAAATTTTCTCAGGAAATTAAACTGACCATCTGCATTTCTTATAAACCTAAAAAGTCCGTCTATATAAATCTTATGTAATTCAGATGAATCCACCACTCTATGTCTTTGCTTCACCTTTCATTATAATCTGTCTTACCTGCATGTTTCCAGCGTTGGAAAATTGTAGGGAAATGACCAAAATATTTGGGATACAGTGATTGTGAGAAGTTAATATGTAGGACAGTCGAGAAGGGGTTCCGGAGTTTTGAACAAGCCAGCTCTCAGTTAAAATACTCACTGGGCCGAGGGGTGCTTCATATTTCTAGAACTGAGCAATATTAAGGGAGGCCACATAAGAAGGATAGACATAAAGATTTCTTAATATTGGGGTTAGCATCTTAGTACTGATATCCTGTAAACTAGTCTTATCGTCTGTGTATTTTTTAAATTAAAAACACATTTTAGTATAAAATGTCTCATTAAAAATTTTCCCGAGGGCCATATTCAGCTCTATGAGATGCTGCAGTGGGCAGGGAGCACAAGTGTATTTGCTTATTGAGGTAAAATTGCAGAGGGCATACCAAGCTTTTCCTTTTAAGAGAGTTTTATTTATTTCAATTAGAACTTAGAAAGTACTTGCACAGAGAGAAATACAAGCATATGTGCCCTGATTCCACACAATTACAAGGGTAAAGAAGCAGGTATTCCACACACCCTTCCTTTCACACACTCTTAGAGTTTTTTTGTGTATTGGAGTGTTGTATGTTGGGCTTAAAATTTTGCTGAGATTTCTGGTATGGAATGCTTGGGGTATACAGCCTGAAGAGGGTGAAGAGAATTAAAAAGAAAACCAGGGAGGAGAGCTGAAAAGATTTATAAGGTAAAAACAATGCACATTTCGACTTGAGGCCTAGCGGACAGAGAAGGGATGTACTGTCCTGAACTATTCCCTATAGTGAAATAATTGTAACCAGACCCAAAGAGCAGTTACCACAGGCCTTCTGCCAGGACTGTGCATGAAAATAGCTTTGTTATGTCTACATACACACAGACAATACACTCTGTCCTCTAGTCCTTCTCAAGTTCAAATTAGGTAGAAGCCAACTTTTCCTGGACTCAACTTTGTACCTTAACTAATGGTTTCAAAAACTACAGCTTCCAGAGGTGTCTATTATGACTGGAAAAGCCCTGGTCAACAGGCTCATTCACCTTGGATTATCTTGAAATGTAGCCAGTGTGTTCCAACTCCTTCCCTAGATGAGAAAACTAAGAAACATGTTGGATAGTTGAGTTGCTCAGAAACTGAACTGAAGACAGAAAAGTTCTTAGGAGACTGTTACCTGTCTCTTTTTCCTTAGCTATATTTTGAAAAATGTATTAGTCACTAAAAACATTTTATTCTTACTATAATAATACAGATTGCTTTTTCCAAAGAATAGTTGTCAGTCCTGTTGCAATCACCAGATCTTTTCCTTGTATAGCTGATCAAGTATCATTTTCAAGTGTCAAATGTTGGAAATGTCTCATGTTATAAATATCCAGTTTGTGCAGGAGCAAGGCAAGTAAACCATTTGGGAAGCCAGTGTAGTAGTGCAGGAGAGATTAGGGTAGCCTGGTCAAGGTGATGGGAATGGGGACAGAGAGAAGTGGGTAGATTTGGTGTATATTTTGTAGGTATAGCCAACAGGTAATGAATTACATATGTGCCTTTGGGAAAAGCAAAAAAATAAAGATCTAGTTTCTTTGCTAAACTCAGGTAAATTGTGGTATCATCTATGGAAATAGATACCCTTTATTCTTCCCATGGGATTCTGGGGATTAGAAGCTGCCTAAAAATTCAGTTGTACAAGAAAGTCTCTGGGCCTACAGATTTTGCAACAAGACCTGTAGCAAATTTCTCTGGCAATTATTGACAGTCCTTGGGTACACCAGCCTTCCCATCAGTTAATCAATCTGCAAAAAGTGCCTACCCGGAGATCATGATTGCTATAAATGACTGAGACAGTTCCCATTTTAAAAAAGCAAAAGAAAACAGAGAATATTATTTACATTATAAATTGCTCATCTGCTTCTGTGTTTTTTAATTTAAACAGTGTTAGCAAATTAACCTTTATGCAGTTACCTGATAAGATTGCTTAGAAACTCCACTGATGTATTAGTGAGTTTACAAGAAATATGTGACATTTAGTATTAAATTTAGTCTCTTGAGGGTTTGTGGATTTTACTCAATGCCAGGAAATTTTTGTTCTGATAGTGCCTATGGTAACACCCCAAATACCATCAAATATGATTTTTCTTGCTAAGAAAAAGAGAAGATGACTTTTTTAGGGTCCATTAGTTTCACATCATAGCCCGCTACTTAATCACTTTAGTCAAAGCGTATTAAAAGACTCGTTGCATAATATATCATTGGATGGCTTCATCAAATATTGCTGTTTTTGTATTTGAAAATTCTCAGATTATATTCCTCTACTCTATATTGAAACATAGTTCAAACTTAATCTGTTTATATGCCAAGTTTTCTTGGGCTGAGTTTTGAATTGATCTAGCCCTATGGCTACATTGTCTTGCCCTATACTTTTTTACTTCCAGGACATTTTTGTCATATAAAAGTTAAAATTGTTTGGTGTCATTTGCCCAGAAGAGCCGAATTGTTCCTAGTGACACTGGAATCGAGTTTTTGTGTTAACTGATTCCAGCATTCTTTTTTTCCACTGTTTAAAAATTTATAATCATAATGCATTTTGCCATCAATAGGAGAGAAAAGTAAATAAGGAAAATAAAAATGACAGATTGAAAGCATGTCATTTTACTAACGTGTAAGATTTTATTCATCCTGACATCAACAAGTTGATTATGACATCTGATGTGTTGAAAGCTCCAAGCAGCACATTCATGGTGAAATAAACTGTAATACCTGGAATAGAACATCCAACACAAAAAGAAAGACATTGTATGTTTATAAGATTGCATTATTTCTTACCATCTTAGATTAAGTTTTCATTTCTCTATTCATAATTCTGAACCTTATTGAGTAACCACCATATGTGTGACTAAGATGAAGTAAAAGTTTATGTTGTTTGCATATCACAGAAAAAGCAATAAGTCTGTGACGCCTGGTAGTATCATTCCTACCAGTAAAGACTGTAGTACATCAGACAGTGACATCCTGTTTGGGACCCAAAAGATTCTACTTGCCATCGGCCCCCCTTGAGTGTGGAGATGTTGCATAGTGCAAAAAGATAAAATTAAGAGAGAAAATGGTGGAAAAAAACAGCAGTCAGCCTTCATTGAATGCTTGCTTTATGCCAAATACTGAGCTGAGTGTTTATACTGGTAATCTCATTTTATCCTCAAAGAAGTGTTCTAAGGTAGGCATTATCACCATATTTCCTATGTGGAAAATGAGGGTTAGGAATTCACACAGGTGATAGGTGTGGAAGATGAATTCAAGGTAATGTGACACCAGAACCCACCATTCTACCACATCACTTTTCTTTGTTAAGTACCGTAATGGGACATGGTTAATTACAAATGGGTACTATAAACTGTAAAGGGAATGAATGAGTAAATGGAGAGAAGGAACTTTCCCTACAGTTATTCAAAAGTATGGATAGGTATCTATTCAGGTATCTGTAGTTAGTGAGATATTGTGCCAACAAGTTTAAACTCTAAATCTTGATTGATTCATTCAGGAAATATTTATTGAGTCATGCTTGTTACCGTAATTTCTTTATTTTGAAACAAACTTTTTTTCACATTTCCGAACCTGTAATACATCTTACAAGCCATAGTTGCAATGTTTAGCTAGTTCGGTATGTGCCTGGCACCATGCTAAGAACTAGAATACATCTATGAACAAAACATGCATGGTCCTTGCCAGAGCTGCCAGGAACAGTCAAGTAAGCTGAGCACAAATGTTTGCAAGGCCTTGAACTTGGCTCCAATAGAGCCTACATTTCAGTCAAGGGAGGCAGAGGTTAAAGATAATTATATCTGGCATGAAGGAAAAAATAAAACAAAGCATTATATTGTGCTAGAGGGATTGATGGTAGGGTAAGGGTAGGAAAGGATGAATAATGGCAAATAAGGAAAAGAAGTGGCAAGGCCATCACGGAGATGACAGCATTTTTGCTGCAACTGAAGTCATAAAAGTGATTCAACTTACACTTGGTTTTTGTGAGTTTTTACTGAGTTATTGCTTTCTGGCAACGTTAAGCACATCTTACCTTTTTCATCTAATAGAGCTTGCAATCACAACCAAGCCTTAATAGAAGGCCAAATGATAAAGAGGAATACCTGAATAATCCATAATTTTTATATTCCTATAATGAATTTAGAAACCTGCCTGTGTATGATTGAAAACAGGTTGAAAACCGGCATCACTTCACAGATTAAAATTGTTCATCTAGTCAGCAAGAATGCAGTTATGTGGTCTTCAGTGAGCACTCGAATTTATTTGAAAAACTTGGTACACAACCAGGGAATGTTGGTATGAAGGAAGAGAATTCTAGTGAGATTTAAAATAGGGAGGTGAGGTCTCTCAAGGGCTCTCAGCAGAGTCTGCTTGTCATTTAGCTATTGGAAACCTTTACGAACAACTTGAAAGAATGTCGTAGCGAGCTTCCTGGAGAGAGTATGATACAGGAGTGATCGTATTAGTCATGCTGAATTTTTATTCGTTGCTCTGAATTTAGGTGCCATTGGAATTGACATCTGATAGGCTCATTTTCCATAGCAGATGTATGCAATTTTATAATTTTCATTGTGCTAAAATTCTCAAGCATTTGGGATCCCATACCTGGAATATAAAGCCATTGTTATAAGTTTGTCTGAGGAATCGTAACATTGGAAGGTTGCCCAGAAACCATCTGGTCTGTAGAGATGCTATTCAGTGAGAGTGTTCAGGGGTCACAAGGCAAAGGTGAATAACAATGGCAATGTAGGTTATTTTTAAAACAAAGGTATATTTTTTAATTTTAAAAAAGTAATTTTAAAGTGACTCATTCTGATTACATGTACTGTTTTTGCATAACATTTTCTTACTTGTATGAAATGATGCTATCCTTACTTAGCAATGAAAGTGATGAATCTCACATTGATTCCCAAGTTGAAAAACAGTGTTCCAGTCTTTGAAATCCAAAAGATTGAGAGCCTTTTCCATCACAGTGGTGCTTGCAAGCATTCTACTGATTTCATTTGCCACTAATATCTTAGAAGCAAATAAGTATTTATTTAATACTGACAGATTCCAGGAAGAGCAATCCCATGACCATTATAATCTATTATTAGCAATAGAACCATTTTTAAAATTTAGGTGTTTATTTATATGATGTATTATTTTGATAATATCTTCAAATTAATTAATATAAGTTTAAATTATATTATCATCAAAATAACACATTTTACAAAATACATATATAAATCATGCAAACATGTAAATCAAATGTCTCCCTACACAGCAAAGTTTAAGCATGTTTTAAGCTTTTAGTATAACTCCTAATGCTATGATGCTAGTTCCAAATATTCTTAATATCTGCATCATGTTTACTATAAAAAATATTGCATACTTTGTCTTTAATCTGCATTTTGCTTTCCTTTCAGATTACAACATTTTTGTAATAGATTTCTGTTAGTCTTTGTTGATCTTTTCCTGTGTGTGTGTAAGTGTGTGTGTGTGTGTGTGTGGTATAATTTTTAAAATATTTTTTGTTCCTTTCGATGATGTCTAATAATTAGAAAGACTGCTAGGAATTGATACACTAAACCAGGAGTTTCTAAAATAGGAATAATAATTCATTTTGTTGTTCCCCTCCCATTTGTTTTTTAAACCAACCTTTTTTTTAACCAAATAATGTTTTTTCTAACCTGCAATCAAGGAAGATTAGATTAAAGAAGGTTTCAGGTTTTTGTGGGTGCTGTCTCCATTCAGTTGTTGGAAATTAGATGCTGAAACATTTTTGAATTGTAAGGACTAGTATTCAAATTGAATTTCAAAAGTGTGTTTCAAAGTCACTCAAAAAGATAATAATGCTTTGAATCCTCTACTAATCACCTAATACTCTTTCATGTTCATATTTGTCTTACCTGCATATACTCAACATATTACCTTTTGGCCATAGTTATAGCAAATTTTTTTTTTAATTTTTCATTTGTTTTTAGGTATTGTTTATATTGTTTTGAAATAGGGAATTTTAAAATTTATTTTAAAAGTATTATTTAGTCAAATATATGTGTCCTTTATGAAATCTTCATTTATATAGGCATACCTGATCTTTTTGTACCTCCTAGAGAATTTTACATATGTTGATGAAGCTATGTATGTTTTACCCTAAATGAGTCCAGATTTACATGTGGCAAGGAATTCATGGACCCCAGATTAAAAAGCCTCAGGCTGGGAAGCTCTTTCCTATGTCAGAATTTATTAATTAATGACTGACATTTTCATGTAGTGTTTTCTTTTTTGAGTTTTTAATTTTTAATATTTTTGTATGTACATAGTATGTGTATATATTTATGGGGTCCATGAGGTGCTTTGATACAGGCATGAAATGTGTAATGATCACATCATGGAGAATGGGATATCCATGACACAAGCATTTATCCTTAAGTTACAAACAATCCAATTACCCTTTTAGTTATTTTTGAATATACAATTAAGTTATTATTGACTATAGTCACTCTGCTGTGCCATCATTTAGTAGGTCTTATTCATTCTTTCTAACTATTATTTTTGACCTCCCCTAACCATTCCTACCTCCCCCTAGCACTCCCCATCACCACCCTTCCCAGCCTCTGGTAACCATTCTTCTACTTTCTATACCCATAAATTCACTGGTTTTGATTTTTAGATACCATAAATCAGTGACAATATGCGATGCTGTTTTCTTGTTTTATTTTTCATCATTAAAGTTTAACCAACTAGAGTTTATTTTGTTGTCCAGTATGAGGATCTAAATTGAGTTTTTATAGGGATCCTATTTGCCCAGTGTCATTTGTTAAGTAATCTATCTCCTCCAAAAGTATTTTGTTTTGTATTCTTTTAAGTTGTTGCATTTATGAAGGTCTCCTTTAGCATTTTCTGTTCTATCATTCTACCAAATCTTTAAACATTACAGAATCACTTCATATTTTAAACATTTTCTTAAACATTCTTATTTGTTCATTTTCCCAGATAAAATTTAGAACCAGTCTTTTGTGTTCCAAAAACAATCCCAGTGGCAATTTATAACAATTGTGTAAATCTTGGCTTCTTTACAAGTTTTCCCAATCAAGAAAATCTTTCTACATTGTTTAGATCTTCTTTTTATTGGCATATTAATGTATCAGACTTGTCCTTAGTTTCATAGTTTTTCAGACTTATTTTTTGGAATAGCAAATATTTGTTTGTTTTGCTATTACCATTATGTCTTTAACTGATTATTGCTTATCTATAACAGCCATTATTTTTGTATGTTTTTCTTACCTCTAGGTCCTTTAACTCACATTGTATTATAGCTGATTTTCTTGTTTGTTTTTTTCAGAATATATTCATAGCATCTGATGATAGTAATACTTGTGTATGTTTTAATAACTTTTCATATTTGTTCTTATTGGATAGCAGTACAGATTAATCATTATAAGTTCAGATTTTGGAGTCAAGCTAACTTCAGTTCCAATCCTGCCTCTACTATTATTTCCTGGATAGACTTGAGCAAGTGGAAGTCACATTTCTTAACCTTGTTTAGTTGCAGTTTTTTCATCTGAAATTTGGGTCAATAACTCAGAATCACAGGATTGTTGCTAGGATTAAGTGAACTTAGGTATATGGAAAGTACTAAAAATAAGGAAGCTGATATCATCACAATATTATTTCTATTACATTAACCCTTCAAAAAATGTTAAATATTATGAGATAGTAAGGGTTCACATTTAGATCCTGATTTTCTTTTGGTTTATTTTTTTCTTTTTTACCTTCTGTTTCACTTTTTGTCAATGTTTGTGTTTCTTTTAGATGTTCTTCATAATGCCTATGCAGCATTTTTGATTTTATATTATCATTAGGAATGAGATTTGGATGTTTCCATATCTGTTGAGATGAATATATAATTTCTCATACTAGATTTGTTGATATGATTTATTAGAATAATACATTGTTAATATTATTCCCTGCTTGTATTTATCAATCAGATTTAGTTATTTAATATGCTGTTGGTTTAATTTTAGCATATTTTATGTCTTTGAGTTTATTTTTCTGAGATTTTCTTTTACTACATAATGTGTTTGTATATATATGTGTTCTATGCTATTATAACAGCAGCTAGCTAACATTAGTTGTGTACCTACAGCAGATAAATAGCATTTTTCTAAAGTAACTTTTGGTATATTTCATGTAATTCTCATCTATAAGGTAACATGGGTAGTAAACGGAGAGTCAAGCTTTTAACCTACGTTGGTTTGACCTTGGAACTGGCCTGTCTCTGCAACTTTTTGGTATCAGATGATGTTAAATTCACAAAATAAATTATGGAATTTTGCAATTTGTATTTTCTCTCCAGAGGCCCTTGGGATCAGAGTTCTTGCATGTTTGAAGGAAACCATCTGGCCTCAAAGCCATTTTTAGAAGTAATCCCAGTATTTTCTAATACTATAAACATCTCTTGTATTGGTTTTTATGACTGCCTTAATATTTAGAATTTATTAGTGTTTTCTTCTTATTTTCTTGGTTAGATTTTTTATTACTGTTTTTCAAAGGTCCAGTTTTGAGATTTCTTTATCAGTAATTTTTTTTGTTTTTCTTTGTTTTTAAAATTTCTTTCCTGTTTTCCTCTTCATTCTTTTATGAATCTTATTGGCTGAATCATGGTTCATTTATCTTTCCTTTTATATTAGTAAAACTTTTTAAAGATGTGAATTTATCTCTGAACACACTTTTGATAGACTGTGATTTTCTAATGATATTTTTTTCACTTCCTCTTTGAAAGAACGACAATTGAGTAAAGTACTGTTAAGTGTTAAACAAACTTTGTCACTATTGACATTTATTATTGACCTTTTTTTCACTACATTGTGGTCAGATAATAGGGTTAGATGATCAACAACACTGGTGTTTTGTGAGGTATTGTTTTTGCTTAGGGCAATTGTTGAAATTTCCTTTTGGCCCAATGTAGCTTCAACTTTTCCTTACAAACTCTTAAGTTGATCTGTGAAGTCTTAAAAAAAATGACTCTTTGTAGGACATATATTTCAATATTATTAAATTTTAACTATAATGTAAACAAATCCTATATGTTTTTCTCCTGACATAAATGGACTAAATTATCTGAACACTACTGTGCTTCCATCATCAGTTACTTATTTTTTCCTTTTATTTTTAAATTGAGACAGAATTTCGCTCTTGTTGCCCAGGCTGGAGTGTAGTGGTGCAATCTCGGCTCACTGCAACCTCCAACCTTCACCTCCCAGGTTCAAGCTATGCTCCTGTCTCAGCCTCCCGAGTAGCTGGGATTACAGGCACCCGCCACTATGCCTGGCTATTTTTAATATTATTATTTTTAGTAGAGATGGGGTTTCATCATGTTGGCCAGGCTGGTTTTGAACTCCTGACCTCAAGTGATCCACCCACCATGGCCTCTCAAAGTGCTGGGATTACAGGCACGAGCCACTGCGCCTGACCTACTTTTTTTTTCTTAAAGTCTTTGATTCATCCATTTCGATGCACAAATGTCATGCTGTTACATCTTTATTTTAGATAGCACTTTGTCTGTCAACAAATTCAACTTTTTGTCCTTTTAAGTGTTTTTGAATCTAAAACGTTATATTGTTTGCAATGAATTCTCCCATTCGTGAATCTTTGTATATGTTTTGTGCAGGGGAAAAACATCTATGTCTATTATTTAATTTTTAGTTTTCATATTGTATAGATAGTTGTAAATAAAGCCATATTTTAAAATAAATGTGTTTTGTAGTAGAAGAGTTATCACCTTTCACTCCTTGCTATGTAAACATGGCTTACATTTACTTTAATGCCCGCATCTACTTATTTCCCTATCTTTAATACCATAATTTGGATTTCTGCAACAGACCATTTTTGTTAATTTATTTTTTATTATTTTTTATTCCCAGAAGAATTCTTTTAAAACAATTATTAAGTCTTAATTCTGTTCAATTTATTTTGGAGTCATCATTAGGTCTTTTCTAATAACAACTACACATTTTACAGTTTTAAATTTTGAGTTATTCATAAATCAAAATAAAACTGTATTTTATTTTGATCTTCAGAGTCTGCATTTGTCGATGGTCAGTTTTCTCAATCCTGCAAATATGTCTTCTGTATTCACTCGTGAAGGACGATAAGTCTAGTGTAAAATTCTTGGGTTTATTTCTTTTAAATCACTTTAACTGTTCTTTTATTATCTTCTACAATTAGCTTTGCAGAGAAAGTCTTTAACTAGAAGTCCTGTTTTGCTTAGTTTTAGGATTTTTTTTCATTTGTATTGTAATGAAAACGTATATATTTTAGGACTAGTCCAGGGGATGCAACTCTTTTCATTAATATGTCCTGGAAAACATTTAAGTATTTTTAGCCCGCCTTGAACATTTTTAATCAAACGTGACTTTGATTAGTGGTGAAGATCACCACAGAGCTTCAGAGCCTGGGCCCTGAAGTATATGAGAAACCTGCCTTCAAATTCCTGTTCTGCTTCTTACTAGTTACATGGCTTTGAGAAAGACCTTAGTTTCCACACCTGTAAAAGGGGAATAATAATGCTATTTATCTCATGGGGTTGTGTGTTCATTAAGTGAAGTTATATACATAAAGCACCTAGTAGAGCATCTGGTAAATAGGAAAGACTCAGTAATTGTTAGTCCTCAGAGCAAGGTAAAGCTAATATTCTGAAGCCAGGTTTCTTTCCTGTCCTCCAAATCCATTGTCTTGTCTTCCTTGTCATCTCTTTCCTTAAAAATATGCAAGAAGTGGCCGGGTTCAGTGGCTCACGCCTGTAATCCCAGCACTTTGGGAGACCAAGACAGGCAGATCACGAGGTCAGGAGATCATGATCATCCTGGCCAACATGGTGAAACCCCATCTCTACTAAAATACAAAAAATTAGCCGGGCATGGTGGCGTGGGCCTGTAGAACACAGCTACTCGGGAGGCTGAGGCAGGGGAATCACTTGAACCTGAGAGGCGGAGGTTGCAGTGAGCCAAGATTCATGCCACTGCACTCCAGCCTGGCGACAGAGCAAGACTCCATCTCAAAAAAAAAAAAAAAAAAAAAAAAAAAAAAAAAAAAGCAAGAAGTCCTCACATTTGTATTCCACATCAACTCAGCTTTCCATGACATCAATTCCACCTATCCATGTCAGTTTACTCTTTCCTATGCATCCTTTGCTTTTGCTAATACCACTTCATACTCTTCATAATCTTCCTTACTCTTCACTCAGTTTGCTTTATTGCTTGGTTGATTCCTTTTCCCTGCACTGTGTTTTCCATAAGCTCCATATTGTTGTTATTCTTCTAGTCTGGACTCTTCTCTTTTTTCTCACCACTTCTTTTTCCTTTCCCTGTACTCTCCTCTTACATTTGTTTTTCCTTCTTTTCTTTTTCCTTTCTTTGTTTCCATTCTTTCCTTTGTTTAAAAAAAATATTCATTCTCAATTAAAAAAAAAACTGGCTACAGGAAGGCTGTGGCTCTGTCCTTGCTCTGCTTAGCCTCCAAGCACAGACCTACTCAAATCTGCCATTGAAGGATGGGATGAAGGATAAACCTCCCTGTCCGATTCTGTGATTCTAGTAGAGATCCCTCTGAAGTGAGAGGATCATTTCCTACCCCTTCTGACAAAACTAGAGGCTGAACGTCCAGTCCCTACAAACACCATTAACCTGACTCTTTCCATCACGCCCCACTCCAGTCCAAGACAGTGCAGGTGGCGAGGGTCAGAGCTGAGGCTCTAGAATCAGGCTGCCTGGGTCAGTCTCAATTGTGGCTAATTGTATGACTTTGAGGAAGATCATTAAACTTTCTCTGCTTTGATGTTCTTATTTTGGAAATGAAAGTAATAACAGTATTTGTCTCACAGGACTGTCATGAAGAATAGATGAAATAATGAATATAGAATACTTTTGATTGTATGCCTGGCACACAGTAAGCCTTCAATATATGCCATCTACTACTCCGTACTTTCGGAGATACATCTTTTAGGAAATGTCTTCAGTAGTAAGAATGAGGGTTGTACAAGAAAAAAATCCACGAGTTAGCAGTCAAGATGTTGACTCAAGGCAACCAAGCACAAAGAAGCTCAAGGCTACCAAGGCCAAGGTGTATGTGGGGTTTTTTGTTATTCTTTTCCGAATGGTTGCTGCAGCTCCAATCATCATATCCACATTCCAGATAAACGGAGAAAGGACAAAATGATGCAGGACTAGCAATCTTTATAGCAGGAAAGCAAAGTTTTCTCAGAAATGCCCAGTAGACTTATGCTTTATTAGTCAGAACTCTGTCTCCTGTGTACCCCTCATTATCAGGGATTCTGGAAAGATAGCATTTTGGCATCCTAAGATATATAATAGAGGGAGACAATGAAAAAGTTAAAAATTATTTTCCTCATAGTCACATTAGCTCATAAGTTTTTTTGAAATACTTCAAAATTTTCGTAATAGATTTCTGTTAGTCTTTGTTGATCTTTTCCTCTGTGTGTGTAGGTATGTGTGTGGTGTAATTTTTAAAATATTTTTTGTTCCTGTCGATGATGTCTAATAATTAGAAAGACTGCTAGCAATTGATACACTAAACCAGGAGTTTCTAAAATAGGCATAATAATTCAGCCATAAAAAAATGAAATCGGCTGGGCGTGGTGGCTCACGCCTATAATCCCAGCACTTTGGGAGGCTGAGGCATGTGGATCACCTGAGGTCGGGAGTTTGAGACCAGCCTGACCAAAGTGGAGAAATCCTGTCTCTACTCAAAATACAAAATTAGCCAGGCGTGATGGCACATGCCTGTAATCCCAGCCACTCAGGAGGCCGAGGCAGGAGAATTGCTTGAAACCAGAAGGCGGAGGTTGCGGTGAGCTGAGATCATGCCATTGTACTCCAGCCTGGGCAACAAGAGCGAAACTCCATCTCAAAAAAAAAAAAAAACCGTTTTTTACAGCAATATGGATGGACTAGAGACTGTTATCTTAAGTGAAACGAGTCAGACACAGAGACAAAATACTGCGTGTTCTCACTTAAAAGTGAGAGCTAAATAATGTATGCACATGGATGTCAAGTGTGGGATGATGGACAATGGAGAATGAGAAGTGGGAGGTGGTGGGAGGGGATTAGACGGTGAGAGATTACCTGAGGGGTACAGCATACTTTATTTGGGTGATCGATACCCTGAAAGCCTTGATTTCATGACTATGCAATATATGCACGTAACAAAATTACATTTGTACCCCATAAGTTTATACAAATTTTTTTTAAATAGGCATAATAATATTTACTTCAAATTCTAGAACCCAAAATGCTTATTTTCATTAAAGTTGACAGTGAAAACTGATCATTGAAAAGCTTCATTTTAAAATATACTTCAATAAACATCTAGAGAAGCATCATTTTAGTTCTTTTACTTAACAGGAAAAAATGGGAGAAAAAGGCTATAAAGTAATTTAGAATCATAATAATAATGGCGATGCAATCAATGATTTCTGTTGCCTCTCCAGGGGTTTAACTACTGGCTTTTGAGGTGAGAGCTCTGCACATCTCTGAACTATGTAGAAAAGTATCAAACGCACTTCAGTCTGGCAATTTGGCTAGGCAAATAAGTATACTTGTAGTCCTCATTCTAACATTTGATACTCTAAAGCACTCTGATATCAAACCAAAGAACATCTCACTATCCTCCACAATTACATCAATGGCTAACTATCTAGAGAGAAGATCTCCCATACATAGAGTAGATTTATTAACAGTCCTACTGGGTCCAAAAAGTTCACTCCCCAGCCAATTAAATTGCCACCTACACTATGGGCTTATGAAAACCAGATCTTTTTGACAAATCTTAGTAGCATTGTTGTTTCACTAAGCAGAAATATAGCAAGGTGTTAAAAATGCTGTTTTGTTCATCCGTTAGTGAAACTAAAAAACACATTACTAAAGTTTAGGAACATTGCAGAAAACTTAGCCTAATTAAATACAGGTTCATCAAATGCTGGTGTAAACTCAGCAAAAGTAGTCCTTCTGAGTTATAATGGTACAGTAGGTTCCTAATCTCAATAAATCATCATGACGCTTGTCTTTGGTAGCCTATCATATGCCAAGCTCTTTATTTCCATTACCTCAAATTCTTGCAGCCATCGTGTGGAGTCAGCGTTATTTTCTCCACATTGAGGCTGAGGAAACAGAGACCTCGAGAGGTTCAGTAAGTTGTCCAGTGTTACAGAACTATCAGGTAGGAGATCATGATTCACCCTAGGTCTTCCTGACTCTGAAGCGTAATTTACACCATTCTCATGTGATTAGAGGCTGTAGAACGCAAAACAAAATTTATTATTATTTTGAAAGAGAAATAGAAATGAGGGGGGTAACCATGTCTTCCTGCAGGGCTTAGTCTGTGAGCCTAGAACTGCATAATTTATACATGCTAAGTCCTGGGACAGCCCACAGAATGAGCAGAAAAGGGAAAGTGAGCAAGAGTTTCTCACAGGTTGAGGGGGGATACATTTAGGAACACTCACACTGTCACATTTTGCCTACTCTGAACGGTTTTCAAGCTTGGGGTAAAAATGAAGGCCAGAACTAGATTCTGGGCTATGGGTTTGAATAAAAAGAGGCTTTAGGGATTATATTCAGGGTACAAATGTTGGAGGGAGTTAAGTGTACAGGGAGACCTGGTGGAAAGCTTCATAATTGCGATTTGATTTCAATGCATGTGATCTCAAATGACTGACCCTTTCTCCTCAAGTTCTATTTTGTAGGAGCTTATATAGCAAAGTATTTCAAGAAAATGATTATTGAGCTTGCAAACAAAATATTATATTTTCATAGGGGCTGCATAAAACATAATTTTTGTCCTTTACATGCAGTAAGTATTTGCAGTGATAAGCCAGGATTTCTAAAGAAAAGACACTTCAGCTTCAATGACAAAATTTTTCTTTATAAATTAGGGGCTATCTTTTCTTAAGTGTGTTTAGAATCCAGATTTACCTTTGGTTTAGAGTAAATCCAGGGTATTAGAATACTTTCACAATAAAACTTTGTGCGGTCCTGCTTTTCTTTCATTTTTTCCACTTTGGTTCAGGTGTGGAGGAATCATAAGTGGATATTTGGGTAATACCAATACAACTCACATTTCCAAATCTTGAGGTATTATTAACTGTATTTTCCAATACTACAAACCAATTTTAGGCCTGAAACTTTTGAATTATTGTAGAACACAAAACAAAAACAAAGCAAAACAAATGCACCCCCAGTGGCGGATACTGCTGCTCGCAATGGGACTGACAATCTGATGATCCTTTCGGGCCCTTCATTACCTAACAAAAGAAGATTGTTTTTCTTTGTTGGACGGTCGGTATTTTATTCTTGAATTACCACTTTCATACACTAGCTGCAATCAGGGTAATGTTTTTACCGATCTCGGCAGGCTTTAAATACTTTCTGCCTCATCTTTGTGTCTCCAGCTCACCATGAATCTCTTCCCATAACTGCCGATTTCTTTTAGCATTGGTACAGTGACATTAATTTTCTGACTGCTTGTTTCTATTTCTATTTTACATAATCTTTAAAAAGTGGTTTTATTTTGGATTGAAGGAGACTAGTTTCATCTTGAATTGGTTTTGAACATCTAGGGAGTTGGATTATTGCGATGCTGATTGATCATGCTATTTTTCCCATTGATCTGGACCTCATCATTTCATTAGACAGAATCACTCTTTCATTTTAGGAAACAATTTGATTATCTGGACTAGCTATATTGATAAATTCTCTTCCTGTAATAAGATGTGTATCTGTTGTCTTTTTTATCAGCTGCCCCTAAATTACAATGAGGATGTATTTGGATGGTGGGTTGAGCCGGAGGGTTGGTTATTTTTTTCTCCTTAATAAGTGCAGGTAAGTCAGTCACCCAAGATTTCAAATTGGTCCTTGTTTTTAAAGACCACCAGGTACAGATGTATTTCTAGCACTCACACATGAATTTCCCAGAATTATCTGGGAAAACCCTTTGGTGAAGGATTTTTTTTTCTTTTTTAATTGAAGTGCTAGCGGTTGCACTTAGCCCAACAAGAAGCACTACACAAAATGTCTCTCTTGGGAGATGTCCTGCTTCTTCTAAACCTTGTGTTGGGCCCGTGAAATACTCCAAACTGCTCAGAGTGAAAATGTAATGCAAATACCAGGTAGTGATAGTGTCATTAATCATGCTGTTTTTGCAGCTGAAAACTGGAAAACTAGAAGTGTTTAAGGTGAGGTTCAGCTGAGGTTCATTGAACGGAGAAGAGTCACATAGCCTGGCTGTGAGCCACATCCAAGTGTGGCCATGGCAGGCAAGATGACAAGTTCATAACAATAATGGTATGCGATAATACACTGATGTTATGACATACAGTATACAGGTATACTATTATAAAAATCATATGATTTTCCTGGTGTGTTATTTTTCTGTTTACCTTTGAAAGAATGGGTAAAAGTTAGGCCTTTGGAACCTGCATAACAAATTAAGACTCAGGAATCTTCTGAATGCTATGGTAAACAAAAATCAACAGAGTCAAGAAAGAGTGTGTGTACAAAGTGTGTGTAACCATGAGGACGCGACGTGCCATACTTGGCTTTTTGATCCATTTGTCAAAGGACTTCCTGACAAATAGGTGTGTGTCTCTGCTTCACCTTTGTGGATCCATTTGGAAATAGTGTTATATGGTGATTGATAGCATAAGTTATACAGCCAAGTCCAGCTGGCTTGAATTCTAGTTCTACTTACTACCTGTGTATTTGAGTTACTGTATATAACTCAAAGCCTCAGTTTTGTCATCTGTGAAACAGGAATAAGAATGTTACCCACATCATATGATTTTCAATATCATGCAACAATCATGCACATAAAACATACACTGCCTGGCCCTGGCCAAGTGCTCACTAGATGTTGGTTATTACTATGAGTTCAGCAAAGGATGCAAAACTAGAAATGATTAAATATACAGAACTCCCGAGAAAGTCATGTTCATTTCCTTGGTTTGAAAGGTCATAGATGGCTACCCATATCTTGTAGGTGTTTATAAATGTTACTCTCTTCATATATATTTTTGTTTAAGGGCATTTGTTAATTCCAGGAAGAAATTTGAGGGGTGTGTAGCGTAACTACACGTGATTTATTATAGGGCGGTGGTCACGAGACTCAGGATTGGGAGATGTTGTTCTTTTCTCCAGGTGGGTTAGACTTTTGATCTCTCAATAGTTGCTTGCTTCAAAGCTCTTGTTGCACAAGTTTGTCTATTCTTGGAGATCAGAGAGGTCTCAGTTTTCAGAGGCCACTGGAGTTTGGGTCCAAGATACTTGGCAGAGAGAAATAGGTATTAGGGAGTCCTAAATTATGGTTGTGGGCTGTGGAGTTCCCTGCAGAGAGCACTCAGCCTTCTCTCTCTGCATTTGTTTTATAAATGGTTTATGAGATCTCTCGTAGTTTGACTTGGTCTTCACGTCTGCATCATCCCTGTGAGTATAAATACAAATGAAAAGTAAGATGTGAATCAGACGTATCCATAAACAAGAGTCGTCTCTGGATTCTAGCAATAAATAAACATAATGTCCAGCAAAATTAACCTATGGCTATTTCCTGAGCTAATTATCTTCCCACAGATAGAAACACTGCTGATTCCAGGTCCACTGGTTTTTCAATTTATCTTCCTTACTTTATTTTGGTGAAATTCAGGAAATTTTCAAATTAGATCATTTCTGAAGTTGTGCATTACCAAATATCAGAGTAAAACCATCCGAACACCTTCTTTTTCCATGTGTAGTTCCAATTTCCTGAAGCTAATTTCTTCCTTCTAATTACAAGCACTCCAAGAACTAGGTTTTGCTACTCAGCATGAAAACAACTCTTATTTCTTCAGTCTGAGTTTGAATGCAGAAGGCTTCCTGAATCTGCCAGAATATAGGTGCTTAAGGTATAAGATCAATGTAAATGTTCCCTGTTCTATTATGAAAATTAAATTTTTAGTGCTAAGGTTCACTAGGGAAAATGTGGATCTCCCAATGATCAGAATTTCTTGCTTAATATTTCTGAAGAAGTCTTGCCCTGGTGACAGGTAACATGAGGCACTGACTTCTTTTCTTTTTTTCTCCTCCCTAAAGGAGAGTTAAGTTTAAGGAGTTAAAACGTGAAAGTTCTGTGTGTCAAATGTTATTTTTAAATTACTAGGTTGATTTAGATATTTTCATCAAATCTAAGTGTATTCTTTGGTATCACTGTTTATTCCTGACAAAATAAAAACATATATGTTCACTTGGGAGGATTCTGCTTTACCGTAAATAAGTGGCTAGAATGTCTTTCTGGACCAAGCTTTCTTGTCATTTTTGTCCTTCACCCTAATAACTAGGACATACCATCTTAGGCAGAGCTAGAACATCTTATGTTGAGACTGGCATTCAGGATTATCCCTTAACTTACTTTCTAATTTCCCTGACAGTAGTGCATTGAGTCTACTGAATGATCATGTGAATGGATTTAATGTTAGTCAGCAAAGGCTCAAATCATGCTATTTGTTTTAGAAGCAAAACATCCTGCTCCTGGATTCCACCAAACAGCCTGCCTCCCTTTCTTGAAAGTTTCTTGCTTTATCAGGTTCTAAAATTGATTCCTAACAAGTGCTGTATCCTAAGAAAACAAGAATAATTCTGTTTTCATCGTTCTCATATTTTTAAAGTTTATGTAGTTGGGATTTAATTTCCACAATTCAAGTTCTTTTGTTAATATAACTTTACCAAGTAGTCTAGATCCAGTCTTACCCGCTTTGGAAACTTTAAAAAATGGCAGGACTCAGTCTCCTTTTATTTTTAATCTGAGACCATAACAGAAAAAGTATCAGAACTCAATAGTACTTTTCTTTCCCCATTTCTTTCATATTCAAGCCACCAAATAAGAGCGGTGGCTGCAAATTTTAGCAAAATGCTTTGCTATCTACCACTTCTTAATAGCTTATTATGCACCAGGCACAAGGTTAAGTACCTGGCATTATTTTAACTGATTCAATCAGGACAACGACATAAAGCAGATATTAGCATCCATGTTTTAAGTAGGGATACTAAGACTTTGAGAGGTTAATTTCACATAGAAAATGAAGGAACTAGAGTCTGATCACTAGACCCCTTCTTACTAGAAGGCCACCCTGACCACCCTAAAAAACATAGATGTGGTGAGTATGATGGGGAAAAAAATGTAGTATAAAGTGAAGAAACATACAGGCCCTATCATGAAAAATTAGGTACAATTAAGATATCAAGTTCTCCCTCTGCCCGAAAGACCCCGATGTCCATACACCTACAAAAGAGAGTGCGGAAAGACTACCCCAAGCCCCATCACACCTCAAGGCAGGTAGTGAGTAATTTTCTCCTCTTCCCTAAATCTTCTCTCCCATCCTTTGCAAATATTACTGCTAAGGTGAAGGTGGCTGGTGAGAAACAAATAAAATGGCTGCACACGCTGCATGAAAATTGCCATATTTCTTAGTTAAGTAAAAGATCAGCACACCTCAGAATTCAAGACTGAATCAAATAAGTATCCTGATTAGAATTGCACGCATGAGCTGAGTCAAATGCCTTCGAGTATATACATAGTCTATGAAAGGGAATAAAAGTCTGTGTGTATGTGCTTGGATTTGTTTCTGTGTGATTATGATTGGCATTGCAGTTCTCCAATGAAAGTATCTCCTGCTCAGTAGTCTCTTGTGTTCTTCAGTGCTAGTAGCCATAAGAACTAGGTGTCTAATAACACACTATAATAACTACCCATTGCAAATTAAGAATACTCTTATAGCTGTCTGTGCCTTGGAGCCCGGCTTTGGGTTCTGTACCATGTTCTCTTCCTTAAAAATGCTGAAAATTGGGATGCTGTTTCGTTGATATTTTTCCATATCCCACATATGTATGCATAGAAGGTTAAACATTGCTAAGTTCTTTTGGTAAATTACAACTCAATTACCGAACTATTCAATGATTAAAGAAGAAATGTTTCAGAGGCCTTCTGTTTGATTTTAGCTTACTGTAATCTTCTGATGATGATCCAAGCTTTTATACAAAGGACTACAGCACCATAGTGGGCAGCCATTTTGTTGAGGAAACTGGAAACGCTCACCCTTTTAAAAAACTAAGTTACCCTGACTACAGGCTTACTATTTCTTCAGTTTAAGGTTACATTTTCTGCCTCCCACAGACTAATGTCACTTCTCCATGTTGAGAACAAGAGCGGCATTTGGCATTTGGTTATCCCAAACCCAAATCTCTGACCCTTTGTTTTTAGTACTTTGCCATTTTGATTTTGCTTTTTTAATTTGCTTGTGACTCTCTGCTTCCCACATCTTTTTTTTTTTTGGTACAATGATTCTTACCTTGTCTTTCCCCAGTCCGTTTCTGACCTGGAGAGACGTACAGCATGTTATTGTCAGGACTTCCCGTGCGGGACATTTGAACGCTAATGACTGGAAAACCAATGCTGCTGGTTTTAAGGGTGAGAACTTCTTTCATATTCTGTCACAGGCAAAATATTTTTATTTTTCCCCCATTTTAAATGGAGAGCAGGAAATAGAACCCCTCAAACGAAACTTTAAATTTTGTGCTGACAAACAAAGAGCTTGATCTTTTAGTAAATAAAAGGCAGGTTGATTTTTTTAAGTTAAAACTACACAGATAAGGGAGATTTCTTTGGCTTCCCACATCATAGGTCAATTTTTTTAAAAGATCGACCAACCCCCATGTATAGTCGGCCTATGGGACCCCTGATTAGTTTACTATTTGCTGTCATTGAATATCTAAGTGATATTTATAATAATGTATCTTAAAATTCCTCACCTTCTATAGGACTACTTCCACTTCAATAATAACTGATATATATTGTTCACTTTAGTGTAGCACTGTTAGTTGCTAAGGCCATGCATTCTACAAATTTTGTTTTTGTTTGTTTTAAATCTTCCACAAAGAAAAACAGGTAATAATTCTAAGAAATGTTACTTTATATAAACTAAAAATTCTGATGAAGCTTTATAATGTCCAGTCCTTATGCAATTGTGCACAATATGTAACAAGTACTGAATATTTTCCCATGGCTAATACAGATCATAGTTCCCGAAGTTTTATTAACAGTAGCTATTCTATTTGTTGTCATAGGTAATATATGTTATAATAAAAATAAAATAGCTATATAAAACATATATCCTAAAGTTTAGTATATTCACTCAAGTTGTAAGTGACCTAAGTTATAATAAGGTTTTAATTCATTAATCTAAGTTATAACAAAGATTAACTTGTTTATATCTACAGACTTAAAACGTATTCCCAAATAATCTTAGTATCATCATATATCTGTATGGATGAAATACAGTGTTCCATAGCACAGGGCACATCTACTTAAAAATTGAGGTTCTGATGGTCAGACCCCATTGGTAACATGGTCCTGGGCAAGTCATTTAATTTTTAAGGGCCCTAATAATTTAAGCATTTTGGATGCTAAGTAATATTATCTACATATCATACCTTACATATGATCTTAATATATCCTTATATATATCCTTGTATGAGCAATATATGCAGATATTTCTGCCAGAATGTATATTTTTAAATTACTTGTAAATAATTTATTATAGACTCATGCTGAAACAAAACCTATAAATATCCTAGATAACCAGTGCCACATTAATAATTCTTTGATTAATATCTTCACAGAAGGCTTCACTCTATTTTTAGGAAAAGAATATTTCTCTGCTTTGGAGTATTATCAAACACCTTTCCATGCATGTAAACTATATAATGCAGCAGTGTTCAATGAACTTTTAATCTAGAATTGTAAATACCTGTTGGCATTGCATTCTCTGAAGCCCAAATCAGGAGATTTGATCCCAAAATTGTAATTGTAGGGGCGACATCAAAATTATTTGAAATTTCAGTTGTTCCGGAAAATCCAGGATGTAATTTGCCATATGTATGTTTCATTTTGATTAGCTTCCACGTGCTGCCAACTCATACAATATAAATCCATGAGGCTGCAGGGGAGAGAAGGAGCTGACACATAACCTTAGCTAGTTGAAAGCTGGAATGAACTTCTTAGTAGAAGGATCACAGACTAAGGACATTAACCTCCATGAAGCTGAATAAACTTTAACCCAAATAAACTTCTTAGTTTTGCTTATTCCTTTTTGGCAATTTAAAAAGAGCAAATGGTTCTAACAAAAATGCAGCTCTTTTGAAAACCTCTGTTGGTTTAGGAGAGGGGAAAACAGAGCTTTTAGACTAAATCACCAGACCCAAACCTGAATCTGAAGGGGTTTGTGCACTGCTTCTGGCAAGGAGGAAATGGTATTTTACTATTGCACGTGGCAATATTTAGTATAATATTTCACTCTTCTCTTAGATGGCTGCCAAGAGTAACAATTAAAGTTCGCTTTTTCACAGATGAATTATTCTGAATGGGCTGGGCTCCCAGTGGGATTGTTTTGTAATTTTGTTGATGGCAAGTCCCATATTTCATCTAAACAGGATCATAATAAGATGACTTTAAGAAAAAAAAAAAAGTTATTTTCTTCTCTACTCTAAACATTACCATCCCCTCCCTAGAGTCCCACAAATAAATGTGATTAAGGCAGAGGCTAGCAGGAGAAGCAACATGCTTTGGGGAAGTGGAGAATGTAGGGTACTAGGACTGCAGAAAGATGCTATGACTTTTTATGAAATAACATCTGAAAGAACAAAAAAAGAGCTAATGCTTAGAAAAGGTTCCTACAGCAAGAGCTCAACAAGGGCTTGTATTTAAATTTAGGTCAGCCGGCTTTTGCAGGTCTTGCTTAGCAGGAATCCGTAGTCACGTATTTCTCCTTAGACTGGGAAAATGGAAATTGCCTGCCTAGAGAAGTGTGTGGTCCTGGGTGCCCTTCTTTGTCCCACCCAACTCAGTCCTAACACTGAGTAAAATATATGCATGAAATGAATCTGAAAACTCCCGTTCTTCCTTGGGCTTGCTTTTGTTGTCCCAGTGTTGAGTAATTTATTAATAACTTGTTGGAAAAGTAGTTTAAAAAAAAAAATAGAACAGTTTCACAAATTGCTCAACAGGTACCTGCCAGTAATAGGGACATCAGTGTCCCCCATCAGAATTTCTTTCTCATCAGGTAAAGCAGAAGCCACTTAGAGTAGCAAACAACTCAGTTTTGGGGTTCAGACATCACTGGACTTGATAGTCTTTGTTATAACTGATAACTTCAGTAAAGCCAACACCCCAATGAATAGTCTCTACCAAAACCCTACCAAATCCATTTTATCTAACCTCCTTACATTTCTGCAGACATACCCCCATGTCCTACATCCTAGGCAGACAGCAGGGCTAGATGATGTGTGAGCTAGACTTGTGTGTGGCCCTCCTGAAGACAGACTTGATCCATTCTTAGCCACATGTGTTATGGACTGGAACAGGGAAGGGTTTCTCGTCCTGAAGCAGCTGCTGGCTTGGACAGATTCTCATTCAGGCTAGGAAGTTGGCCTTGAACAACTAAAGAATGTGACTTTCTGGCGACTCATCTCTGTTTCTCTGAGAGTGGGATTACCCTGGAGGTGCTCCCTGATGAGCTAGGGACAGAGAACTTTCTTCTCCTTTTTCTGTGCCCTCCTTATAAAAGCACTCTGTAAATGACCCTGTAATGAGATGACCTCACAGAGAGGGAAGACACATGTAAACATTCTTATGTTAATGGCACCTTAATTTTCAACAATTTTAATCAAACTAAGATTATTCTGTCCTGCTGCTTCTTAAATAATAATAACAATCTCTTATAGTATAATTAAAATATCTTTTCCAGTAGATAGTTTTCCAGAATAAACATAATCTGATGAATACATACCTATGGAAACTGACTAAACATTGTTTGGCGTTGTTCATCTTGTGAATAATCCTAGCTAAGTTTCAGACAACAGCTTTTGACTTTAAACCTCCTCCAGAGATAGTTTTTTTTAAATTAAATGGTATAAATATCATGTACCTATCAGAGAATCTACTTTAGATTGCCCGTGAGAATAGGGAATTATTTGCCTTAGACCAGATGAACAGATGTGATATTCTGCCACCAGAGAACTGAAATCCAAATTCCAGTATTTTGCTTCTGACCAATATTTTCAATGCCAGAATGTGACTTTGGCATTAAGCTGTTTGGGGTTTTGTTAATATTATTTCTTTCCTCCCTTGATCCCTTCCCTTTCTGCTTATGAAAAGTCTTTTCTGTTTTGTTTTGTTTTGTTTTCTATTCTTTTTAATTCTCCCTTGTGTTCCCCAAAGCATACGAATTAGCCATAAAAGTGAAGGCTTTTGCCATTCCAGCTGGTTTTTCTTCCTGAAATTTAATGGATGTTATCTCTTCATTTATTTATTTACCAATATTTCCTGAGCACCTTCAGCATGCCAACCCAACACATGTTGAAGTGAGCGCAGAAAGTGGGAGGGGAAGAAATGTCAGGGACACCATGGCATTGACTAATCTGACCTGCCCTGGTGTAACTTACATACGGAAACAGAAATTTACACTCCATCTCTTTTTTTCTTTAGTCAAGCCCCAACAATCTGCCAGGTCATGTTAGATAAGTGTTGATGATCCTTCTCTCATCATCTAAAATTCAGGTTAATGTCGGCAGCAGAAGGCATCTGCTATAGAGAATATCTTCTGTGGTGTCTGATGTGTATTTTGACCAGCTCCATTTGGGCGTATAGTATGTGCAGATCCATAGAGCCATGCGGAAGACTTTTAATTCAGGCATTTTTCATAACCTATGGCTTGTATCATTTCAGGAAGAAGTTAGCTCTTTCTTGTGATCTCCTCCCTTTTAGTCCTAGAATCTGAAGAAACTGTAAATCCACTGACCTCTCCCACCAGTGCCTGGGCTGTGCAGGCTGATTCTTGCCCTGAGTCCTTATCTTTGGTTTGGGTGTGAAGTTATAATTATAATTGAATGCATGCAACATCAGTGATCTAGTTTTCTTTTTTTCAAAGTGTTTATATTGGATTATATGACTGTATACAGCTAAACTCTCTTAAATCTAGGAACAGGAATAGACGTCAGATAATAAATTAGGACCTTCTGTCATCTTTACTAGGCGAAAGAATGAAAAAAATGTCATTGAAAATCAAAAAATGACAACTAAGTGAGAGAGGTTACCACGCCTTCCATTTCACTGCCCTCCCAGACTATGTAAGTCTCTTTTTTTCTACCAGCATGTTGCTGAAACCTCCCCCATCCCCACTGACTCTTTCTTTGACCACAACTAAACTACTAGATTTTTTTTTTTTAATTTCTAACTGATTACCCACCGTGGGGAAAACAATTGACAGTCTAACATGACTTCTTAGCCTCCGAGGCCTTAACTTTTAATAACCTGTATTACTTTTAATTGCCATCATTTTATTTCCACTGGTAGGGTTGATAATTTTAAGATGTCCAATATATTTTTAATACCTACCTGTCTTGCTTTCAGTTTGTAACACTTATTAAAAAGAATTCAAAGTGCTGAAACCATTAAGCATGCTGTGTGTTCAATCAAAACGAAAGGTTTTGAAATGTGTTTTTGAGTTGTTTTGAGTGTAAAGTGATTTCTGATGTGTTACCATTTGAAAGGGTAAAGTTTCATTTTCCTTTATTATTTCACTGTACAAATAATATTCCATCTTCACCACCTACTATGCTGATACACTGTTGGTAGCTATGATTAAAGCTGCATGATGCACTTTAATTGGTAATCTGTACATTGTGGTTTTGAAGAAAGGTTGAAGTGAAGTGGTACTCATCTGGTCAGTGTCTGAGGTGGTATTATCAGAAAAATTAGTCGCTTGACTCCAGTCTTGATCCCACTTGCAGAAATGAGGCCCTTCCTACTTGAAAAGACAGAGGGAGGTAAATACATTTGATTCCACCTAATAAAATGTGCCCCCTGGAAATGCTGCCTAACATATTTTTTTAAGATTCTATGTTTTCTACCATTGTGCTCTGTGAACCCATTTCATATTTATTGACTGAAACCCTTTCATTTTTGTATTTATTGACCATTGTATAGATGAGCTTATCTTCTAGCTCATTTACAAAAAAAACAAAAACCAAACAAACAAACAAACAAAAAATGTGAATCACACAGAAGTCAGGAATTTTACCCTTATTGTTTTGCCTGGTAGATGATTTACCCAAACATCTCCATGGGAATATAGAAGCCCTGATAGCAAACTCTGCTTGGTCATGGCTTAATCCAGAGTCTTTCATCCAAAATGCCCACTTGTCTCATCAGAATGTTCAACTCATGCCTACCAAATACGTGATGCTCAAAAATATTTTCTACAAATGAAAAATGATGTTTTCTCTGTGCCTGTCCTTGACTGAATGGTGGTATTAGGTTTGTTAGGCTTTTGGAGGTTTCATTTTGTTTTGCCCTTTCATCCCTGTAAGTTTTAAATGCATGCGGTTTCACACTTAAAACCCATTCTCAAAATAGAATTAAAATGATGGTTGCGCTATTTGCCTGTTATCTCTATACAAGATGTAATTAGTTAATGAAGAGAACTATGTTTGAAGTGGTTTTGTGATTTTGCCAAAATCTTAAGAGCCTTTAAATTCTAGAAGAATGTCTATTAGTGATATTTTCTGTGGCCTTTGAGGAAGCCAATTAGAGTTTTTGTACCTTGGTTTTTGAGGAATGTGGATAGCTAATACTAAACATAATGAGAAGAATGAATTGAATGAAAAGTGCTTTGAAAATGGAAAATACCAAACAAAAAGAGTCTTAAAAGTATATCTTCATACATGAAGCTTTCTACTCCCTGAAATGAGAATAAAGACGTGGAACTATGATGTGAATTAGAATTTTTGGGGGGTTGAAAATTAATTCAGTTACCTGGAGTGGGCTAAAGAAAATATATCAAGGACTTTATAATAAAATTATTACTAATATGGCATCAAAGTTTTTTAACCATTAATCGTGTATCAATGATAATGCAACTATACTTAAATTCTGTTTTGCAAATTAATTTAAATGTTTAAATGTCACCTTAAGTTCAACCTACTAAATCTTTAAAGCTGCAATTAATTGCTTCAACTTAGGAACTAATGATAGAAATCTGAACTGATTGTAGCCTATCAACAGCCCATCAACTCTAGTAATTGATATACAGTGTAAATCTGTGAGTTTAAAATATGATTTTTAGCAATGTGTAAAAGCATCTACATTTAAGAGAAAGTAGACGTCTCTTTTGTGTAATCACCTGAAGAAATTCAAATCTCTAATTCTAATGAGGCTGGACTTTACCTAGGCATTTGTAAAACTCTTCTTTCAGCACATGACTTTGACTATTCTTAATAACAACAACTCTTAATATTTTGGGGTTATGGCTGATATTTTAGGCAAAGATATATGTCGTCAAGCTCTAAGCTTGTGATTATAGAGGATGATGTCAGTCCAAAAGTGTATTTTGACTATAAAGTAATGAAATTGAACCACTCTTAATTGGATTTTGAATCCAGTTCCAAAATAAGATGCCCAAAAGTGATTTAAGTCAAGAGAGTCTTAGCAAAGTACACACACACACACACACACACACACACACACACACACACCCCTCTACATTCTTTTTACAGCCTGTTTTAAAATTCAACAATCATTTTCTTATTTGAGGTTTTGTATTTATTTAAAACAAAAAATTCACTCAACTCTGAACTCAGTGGTTCAGTGGTTGGGCTCCAGAGTCCAACAACCTGGAAGTGAATCCCAGCTTTATACAGTATATCTGGTAATCTTCATACATTCTTAATCAGCTTTATTGAGGTAAATTTACATACAGTAGAAAAGCACATTATTTTGTGTGTACAGTTCAGTGAGTTTTGACACAGGTATACATCCGTATGACCATCACCACAATTGAGTTATAGAAACCTCTGTCACCCTAACGAGTTATTCTCTGCTCCTTTTTCATCCTCTACCCTCCTCCTGCCCTGGCAACCACTGATCTACTTTCTGTCCCTATAGATGAGATTGTCTTTTGTAGGCTTTCATATAAATTAAATTATTTGAAACCGGCTTCTTTCTAGCCATATAAGATTTTTGAGGTTCATCTGTGTCATTAAGTAGGTCAGGCATTCCCACCATAAAACAGAATGAGATCATATCTTTGAGGGAACATAGATGGAGCTGGAGGCCATTATCCTTAGCAAACTAACTCAGGAACAGAAAACCAAATACTACATGTTCTCACTTGTAAGTGGGAGCTAAATGATAAGAACTCATGAACACAAAGAAGGAACAACACACACTGGGGTCTACTCGAGTGTGGAGGGTGGGAGGAGAAAGAGGAGCAGGAAAAATAACTATTGGATACTGGGCTTAATACCTGGGGGATGAAATAATCTGTACAACAAAGCCCCATGACATGAGTTTACCTATATAACAAACCTGCATATGTACTCGTAAACCTAAAATAAAAGTTAGAAAAAAGTAACGTTTTAAATTTTTAAAAGTATATCAGGCATTCATTCTCTTTTATTGCTATCTAGTATTCTACTCTATGAATATACCACAGTTTCTATACTCATTCACTTTTTCAGGGAACATTTTGTTGTTTCTGGTTCCAAGTTAGTATGAGTACAACTGCTCCAAATAGTTACGTAAAAATCTTTATGTGGACAAATTATAATTTTAAAATATTAGTCAGAAAAGTCCTCTTTAATTTGAACAGAAACCCTGAAGAATAAGGGAGCATTCCAAGTGGCTAACTAGATATAGAGCATTTCAGGCAAGATGAAGAGCATATACAAAACCTGTTCAAAGAAAAGCAAGGAGGCCATCCTAGCTGGGGTGGAGTGAGCAAAGGAAAGAATGAGGAAAATTGTATCTTATAAAGAATGTAATGCCTCTCTTCATTCATAGTATATACTTAAGTAAAATTATTTATGAGCTATATGTCATGCATTCTAATAAAACATATTCAGTTAATATTCTGTTCAGATTTTTGTAAGATAAGAATCCAGTATATTTTATATAGAGATATAGATGTAGATGTATATAGAGCTATATCCATTAACATGGAATTTGTATTTTAGAAATGAAATTTGGTCCCTAGCACTTTCAAATATTAGACTCACTACATTATAGTCACATATCTCTTGTGACACTTCTTTTCTCTTCTTTGTAGTCTGTTTTCTCTAATTTGGGCTATTGTTTTCATTTCATATTGTCTGCGATTTTAGTCGATGGTTCTCGATAAATTATTAACCTCCTTATTTTCTCTTTTTTATAAGATTACTTGGATTTCAATGAACAATAAATGGCCTCAAAAGTGTTGGAAAAAGCATAATCTGCCAATGATTATGAATTATATTAATGTCATATACCTAACCTAAATAAAGCATAAATAAGTACAGTGAGAGGGTGAAAGGTGTTTGAGGACTTGAGGGTTACCAAAAGTTGGGGAATCAAGCTTATCTGGAATAACATAGTTTCTTTTAGTTTAAACAAATGCCTTCTTTTGTTTGTGTTTCTCGGGGACTGGAAATTATAACTGGAGGAGACAGCTATGGTGAAGGCAACAGGTCAGGGGAAGGGGCAAAAGAGAGGGCTCAGTGTACAAAAAGGACAGGTATGGTGTGATGGGGAAAGTAATCTAAAAGAAATCAAAAGCAAAGCTACTTGAATCCTACACTTAGGAGTTCTCATTTCATTTGAAAAACATTTTGGAGCCGCTGCAGTGATTGAGAAAGTGAGCTAGATAATAGTAATGACTTTCAAGCAAGTTGATTCAAGTTGCTAGTCTGATGTCAAAAAGAATATTATTTCTTACACTGATGGTGTGAATCCATTGTTCCTATGATATGTCTTACAAAATGGCATGTATGTAACAAATTGACTGGTTGAAATGAAATTGTCTTGCAGTGATCATTTTATATTATCTTAGTATGCAATTGTGTATTTGTGACCTTAAGACTGTGACATTCAGCGAAATTTTTTATCATCTCTTGGCCTTCTTCTAAATTAGGAAAGTTGTAGAGTTGGGATATGTAATCATCTTTGCTACATCCCCCCCCCCTTTTTTTTTTTTTTTTTAGAAGAGAAAGAAGTGCTTTTTGAAATGACTCTTTAATAAACCCCGGGCAAAGGGTGTGGTGACAAGATTGCTTCTTGAAAAATGTCAGATCAGAAATTGTGCTTTGAGAAGCCTTCACATATCTCCTTTGACCAAAGTCTTTTCGTTGGTTGTTATTGCTCACCATGACCTCCAAAAAGCCGTCTAACTTCCGATATTTGAATTTCTTTTTAGCATACAATTGTAGTCTTTGTATTTGCCATATAACCCCACAAACATTTAAAGAAAGCAAGTATACATAATTGTGGTTAGCATCTTGAGTTGCTGTACACCTATTATGCAAGCAGAATGACAGAAGCACTTAGGGTTTATAAATGACTTTTCCTCCTTCCAAAGTATTGTATTCATATTCTTTTTCTCGGCCATGAAGCCAACTTAGAATTTTCAATAGTCTTAAGAAGCTGTATTGTTTTTCTGAATCCACCAGAGGTTACAATGTATATGCTTTCTTAATATACTGTGTGGGACGGTTTTGTCAGGAAATCATCTGCTTCTTTTCATGTTTTACCTTCAGAAGTATATTTACAGCCAGAGTAGAAGATATGTATCCAGCTTGGTTCCAAAGTGCAATTCTGTGCATCTTAGAAGCCTAAAACTACCACTGAATTGCAGTCACATATCATGAAAGAATCAGAGAAGATAGCTAAAAACATGAGAAATATCTGATTGTTTGACAGAGCTGCCACACTTGGTTGCATAGGTTGTTAACTGCACAAGGGAGCCAAAATAAAGGGTTGAGTGGGTGGGGACAGAAATCTGGCCTTGGATCCAGTCACCAAGGAATTTGCCCGGCAGTGGGATGATGTCCACCTTAAGGAAGGAGGTACCTTTCTCTAATCGACAGAAGTCCCACATGGGCATCCCCGTTGCATGGAATTCTGTTGTGATTTCTTCCAGAGCTATCAAAGGCACAGGTATCTTTTAAGAAGTATGCATCCAGAGATGGTTCTGTTCATTTTAATCTGCAGCCATTGCTTTAGTCTTGATACCCACAGAACCTATTTCTTCGTTGGCAAAGTAACTCGGTGTTACTAGAGTCAAATAAAATTTTGCAATATCTGGCCAGGAGCAGTGGCTTATGCCTCTAATCCCAGCACTTTGGGAGGCCGAAGTGGGCGGATCACGAGGTCAGGAGTTCCAGACTAGCCTGGCCAACATGGTGAAACCCCATCTCTACTAAAAATACAAAAATTAGCTGGGCGTGGTGGCAGGCGCCTGTAATCCCAGCTACTCAGGAAGCTGAGGCAGGAGAATCGCTTGAACCTGGGAGGCAGAGGTTGCAGTGAGCCAAGATTGTGCCACTGCACTCCAGTCTGAGCGACAGAGCAAGACTCCATCTTAAAAAAAAAAAAAAGAATTGCAATATCTGTGGCTATTTCATCACTATCTTTATCACCAGCTCTCTAAACAAAGTTTGAAGTAAAATCTCAGACTCTTAAGTGAGCATAAGTGCTAAGCACAAATCTATAATTCTTTTCAGGTACTTTTTTTTACATTCAACAAAAATGATGGAAGCTTCATGAATTCAAATGTATGATTCTTTCATTTGAGTTCCAGAAGAAGATTCATATTTGGGGTGGAATGCTTGTAAACATTGGCATATGTTGGATACATGAGCCCAGAGCAGGGGTGAAAAGGCTTCATTTGAAGTCTTCCATGATTATCATCAACCTGTCTTGTGAAAATACCCCCCCACCAGCTCATTTTTTCTACCAAGGAATAGAGCTTTAAATGTCAAAGGAATAACCTGTGATTGAGGTAAACAGGAGAAACTCTCTTATTGAAATTAATACATGCATATCAGTTTGGATTCTGGCATCAGATATTCCTAGCACAGACTGCAGCACCAGTTTCAAGTCCCACATCAAGGACAGAGGGCTCTAACTTGCTGTGACCACACCGAGACCATGGTAAGTGGGCACTGTGGAAACTAGTTGAGGATCAATAAGAGGGCCCAAATAAACAAGATGAAAGGGGGCTTATGATTACATCTTTTCCAAATTTAATTTTACTAAAGATAGCTTAGCCTATCCTATTTTGTTATCTAGAGAGATCTTTATATTGGTGCCAATGTCTGTAATATAAACCAAATCCAAAGGCTCAAAAAGAAATGCTGAAAATTAATCCTTCCCTGGTTCTATGCATGACTTCCAAGGCCACTGCACCTAGCACTATGAAGTGAGACTCCAGGCAGTTGCTTTGCAGAATCCATCTGGATACATCTTCTGGGAAATAAATAGATCCAGACTCTTTTTTTTTTTTTTTTTTTCTTAGAATCTCAATTCAGTCTCTTTACACATGCTCACATCTTGCTAGCCTTTGGCATTTCAAAGCAATTAAACTTCTATCACATGTCCCAGTAATGGCTTCAACAGGCTTCATTTTATGGTGTTATACCAGAAGACACAGTTCCCCCTGAAATTTCCAGAGTCACCCCTGAAAGAGCCGAAAAGAAAGCTATTGTGATCACTGTTGGATGTTAACAAATGGGAAATTGCTCTTTGACACTGAATGTCATTCTTCCATCTATAAGTTTCTGGTTAGCTCTAGTAAAAAAAAAAAAATAGCCAAAGCGTGAATATAAAATAAAGTATCTTTTCCATATTAATATCTTCACACTCACAGAAAATCCCTGATAGAAATGACTGAAGAAGATCATTTCTCAGCAAGAATATGGGAAAGTGTTAGGGACCAGATGTTAAACTTTCCTTCCAAGTTCAACATATAAATAAATAAATAAATAAATAAATAAATAAATAAATATATATATGTGTATATAGATATACGTATATATGTGTATAGATATTGGTATATATATGTGTATAGATATTGGTATATATATGTGTATAGATATACATATATATATATATATTGCACATGATGTTTTAATGAGTTCTGAAGTTTTGAAGATGAGAGCAGTACTTTGTGTAGTTGACTTGGAAAAGATAAGTTATGTAGATGATTTCCTCATATGTTTTCCCCCTTTATACCTTGCAGGATTATTCTGAGGATTATGATTGATTTGAGTACCTTAATGGAAAAAAATACTGTATGTCTTGTAGACCACAGTAATCAATGGATAAATATATAGTAGAAAGAAATTCTGAAGACTTGAGCTTGAGTTGCCATGACTTTGCACAAGTTCTTTTCATGTTCATGAGACCTAGTTTCTTCAGCTAGAAAATGTGAATAATACTATCTTGCTAATAAGATCATTGTGAAGATTTTATTAGCTACTATGTAAGATATGAATTTTGCCTCCCCTGTAAAATTTCCCCTCAGCCTCTCATTTTGAGAAGCATGCTCAATGCATTAAATGTGCTTCAATCGTAGGGGCAGTAGGATTCAGAAATAGACAAGTCTGTGCATTTTCTATTTTCACCTTTGTACACTGAGCATGATTTTTCATCTCAACTCAGTCAAACCCTGATTCTTTCCTAACAATGCCGTATGTACTTAACGCCTTAAGTAATGTGCATTCAAAGAAGGAAGTATCTAGACCAATCTGTCCCTGAAGTGTGAGTGATAATGCAAGTCTAGGTTAATTAAGGGAACTTTTATCTTCTCAAAATGTTTCTGTAAGAGAAGCAGAAATATTTGGGATAACCGTATAAAAAGATACTGACATCATATACTGTGCAGTCAACTCTCATTTCTTTTGCTCCTGGCATGAGGGAAGGGGTATTTGAGAATCATGCCTATAGAGTCACAGGACCTATGCTGGAGATGTTAGCCTAATTAATCAGACTTTGCCAGGAGATGCTATCCCTAATAACCTAAGTGTTCTCAAAGTGTGGTCCCCGGACCAACACTGTACCAGCATCACCTGAAAGCATGTTAGAAATTCACATTCTGGGCCTTACCTCAAAACTCCTGAATCATTGGGACTGAGAAGTGCGCACTTTAACAAGTCCTGGGTGATTCTGATGCACATGCAAGTTTGAGGACCACTGTCCTAAGTCGCCCACCATATGTAATGAATTACCTTCTCTCCTGTGCATCTGGAAGTGCCATCCTTAGAAGAATAAAGTGCCATCCCTAGAAGAAATGAAAAAAATAGTCTCTCAAATTGTGTTTTTCCTGCTGTTTCAATAAGGAAGTTGTGAAAGGTTTTCCCCAAACATCTCTTGTCAGTTGCTGAGCCATTTACTCCCAGCCACATCTATTCTCTTTTCTGTCAATTGGACCATAACCCTATGTTTTCAAAATTTGTATCACTCTTAAAGGGGGAGAAAAAAAAAAAAAGAAAACCTTTTCCATTCTACTGCCTTTGTTCCATCCCTCCTTTCACAACTAAAAATTCCCAGCAAGTAATCTGAATTAGCTGGGTCCATTTCCTTAGTTGATTCAGTCCTTCTGTAATTCTTTGCAATCTTCTTTCTACATTTATTGTTTCTACTTCCACCTTTGAAGGGAAATTATTTTACAACTTTGACCCATCTCCTGCTTGCCAAATCGGAAGACCTATTGTCTTCCTCTAGGATTCATTATCTAGATCAACCCAGTCTAGATCTTTGTTTTTAATGATGCGAAGATATAGCCCTGGTTCTTTGGCTCTTATGCTTTTCTCCCTTTCTTTAACCTTAGCCATTCCCTGAGGTCTGTTGCTTAGAGAGGGAGAGAGAGAAGGAGGGAGTTTCTGGAGGGAGTTTCTCTCCCTCTCCCTCTCTCCCTTCCTCTCCCATCCTCTTAATGCCACTGCTTTTCTTTCACATATCTGCCTTCTTTTCAGTTACAAGTATCATGTCTTCAACAAAGATTTTCAGTTCTACGTCTTCAACATTGACTTCATCCATTACCAATCTAGAATATCTGCACAAGGCCCTCTGTCATTTACAGCTGCGAACTTCTAAAACAGAAGCCATTAATCATCTTTCATAAAACAACTTCTCCCCAAAGCTGGCCTCTGTTGACAGGGGATACCCTTCTGTCCATCACCCTGTTCTTGACTCCTTGGTCACCTCCAGTTTTAATTGCAAAACTCCATTGCTTCTTCCTTACCTGATCTCTCATTTCATTCACCATTTCCATAACCTGGTTTATGATCTCACGTGCCTGCACCATTGCAATAGGTTCCCTGCCTCAGTCCTTCTGCCTCTGATATCCTGTATAACAAATCCCAGATTAATCTTTCCAGAATATCAATTCAATTATGTCATTTCCTTGATCGTCGGCACTCATTGCCTCCAGAGTAAATCTAGCCATGCATTCCAGGACCACACAGCTTCCTTGAAAATGTCACCATTCCAAATATTCTGGTCTCATTACCTTCTCTCCATGAATCCAAATCTTACTGAAGGATTTAAGGGCCATCTCAAGTCTTATTTCTTCTAAAAGAACATCCAGTTCTCAGTAATGGCTTACTTTTCATAAATTTTACAGAAATTTCCCTACTGATATCCATTAAGCTTGAAAATCATTTGAGTTTTATGAAAATAAAAGGGAATGCTCCTGAGAAGCCTACGTAGTGGCAGAAACTGAGAAGGATATGTGGTAGCTTTCTTCCCAGTGAAATGGTGACATTCCCAGTGACAAGGAATAATTTTTGTTTGCCATCATCACCTCCAACAGTGGGTGAAGAAGGCTCGTTGTGGGGTGAGCTGATGGATGTGTAGCTGGATGAAATAACCAAATCTTTGTAATTACTATTGACCACTGAGTAAACAGGCACTCACTTGAAATAAATGTCAGCTAAATTTTCTATTCCCTTATCTTACGAGAACTTAAGGGAAAAGCAAAGCAAAACTAAAGGAAAATTAAATAAAGAATTATCTAAAAGTAATATGTAAATAATCCACAAATAGGAATTTTGGCTGCCGGCTAACCAAAATCCCATTTCATTCATTGTTTGCTCAAGTTTTACATCAAGAAGATCTAGGCTGGGGAACTGATATATGGTCAATCTAATCTTCAACTAGCCTTTACCCAAAGGCCCTTGTAGTACATTTTTTATCTTGTTCTTATCTTTGTCCAGTCATTCCTAAAAACAAGCAAAAATGGGATCTGGATATGCTGTGGGTTACATGGCTGGGTCTCCCCAAGCTGGTGTAGTAGTTTTCCTACTCCTGTTCAGGAAATACCGATCAATTACCTTAAGCAAATTACTTGCCTATTGTAACCATGCTGGGAACAAATTAATGAAGACTGGTCAGAAGAAAATAAGAAAATAATTTGACTCTTTTTTCTTTTCTTAAAATGGAAAGAGACCCTTGACAGAAAACAGACATATCTCCTTCTTGTTTTAACTCTGCAAATGAAACAAATAGTAATAAATATGTTTCTATATGTTCATATAGAATATAATAAATTGTGTGTGTATATATAAACATTATATTCCTATATGTGTATAATGAAGTACATCGTGCATGGAGAAGAGGAGCTCAGCAGTATTTTCCTGAACTCCATTTCCTTAGTCTGTACTAAAGAGCCTGTCTGACTATGTACAGCTGCTGACCAAACCCATCCCCAAGAGTAGCTTTGAAGTGCAGGCCCAGGAGACCATATCTGGAAACTTTCCATGTGCAAGTTCTCAGTAGCGCTGGTGACGGCTGGCATGTTTGGATCTGGCTGGAGTTGTTATGAGAGCCTGAGATTTTAGGAAGAGCAAAGGAAAAATAAAAACAAACCAGGCAGCCAGGCGCAGTGCCTCACACCTGTAATCCCAAAAGTTTGGGAGGCTGAGACGGGCGGATCACCTGAGGTCGGGAGTTCGAGACCAGCCTGGCCAACATGATGAAACCCCATCTCTACTAAAAATACAAAATTAGCCAGGCGTGGTGGCACATGTCTGTAATCCCAGCTACTGGGGAGGCTGAGGCAAGAGAATTGCTTGAACCTGGGAGGCAGAGGTTGCAGTGAGCCGAGATCACACCATTGCACTCCAGCCTGGGCAACAAGAGTGAAACTCCGTCTCTAAATAAATAATAAATAAATACCAGGCAGCAGAATACAGGTGCCAGCTGCTAATGTTTTACTACCCCGAAGGAGTCTGCATTTTTGCACTGAGCAGCAGAAGAAAGCATTGCAACTATAGTTCTGAATCTCTAAGAAGCTCATGCTCCTTTCACACTGAAATATAAGAGCACGTGAAGAAGAGATAGCGGAGGAAGGGAATAAGACAGAGGAAGAAGTAGGTGTTTCTGGGAGCGTTCTGGCTTTCCACTATCAGATATTTAGGTGTGAAACTGCCGACATGAGACTGAAAAGTATCACTTCCCACTTTTTCTTTCTTCCGTAGGAAGTTTCATTTTGTTTTCATATTTAGCTCTTTCTTTTTACATTTAAAAAAAAAAACCGTTCTTAAGTGTTTACATTATGCATGTGGGACGTGGCAACTTGGGAAAGCATGCCAGGTCCTCTCAGTTTCATGCTCTCCTCCTGTCCTGCACATTTGGCCTGGTTTGATTAGTAGGTGAGGGAGGCACAGGGTCCCTGGTGGGAGCAGTTATTTCAGAGCAGGTGGTTCAGCACATTGAGGATCAAAGAATCCAAAGGTGCTAGGACTGCAACAGCTGCAGGCAGCTCTTTGATCTCTGGTTTGGAATTTCTACCCAGCCCACAGATCAAGCAGCCCTCCTCAAGATGGGAATTTGGGTAACTACCTTTTATTCTGGTGGTTTACTTACAGGTAGATGAGAATAGCAACAACTTGATTGATGGCACCCAGCAATCATGGTTGTCTTTGAGTTCTCCTGCAGTCGGGTCTCACCCTCTATTCCCTGCGCACTTACCACTCTCCCCTTCCCCTGCTGACCATTCACCCGACTCCAGGAATGCTGGTTTCCTCCGTGCCTCAACGAACCACAGAAAGACTTAATTATCTAACCAGTATGCTCAGTCCTGGCCCCTGCGATGTGCTACCTTCCTCCTCCACCTAACTAAATCCTACACATGCATGAAAGCACTATCCAAATATGGATCACTTTCCCCTCAGGTTACCTTATGTTACTGCAGATCTTGACTCACATGGATTGAGTACTTACTATACACGTGGTTGCTTGATAGCCCTTGTATTTGACTGATTTCTTACTCTTTGGATGTCCTTTTATACTTACAGTAATTATGCAGTTTGGTGCTTTTGTTTCTCAAATTATAAAGTTATTCTTGTCTCACCTCCTACTTGAGTGAGAACACAAATTATTTTCTGTTGCATTTGGATCTCACTGTTGAGTATGGTGTTGAATACAGAGTAGGTGCTTTACAACCTGAGTGATATAATAATTGGATCAATTATTAGCTTATATTGGTGAAGTATATTGAAACTGATGCTTTTGAATAATCAAATAATTGAATCTAATTTATTGGCCATGTTTCATATTTTGATAGTTATGTGCATCTGAACAAATAGAAATATAGGTGCAGGATGCCTGACTGCCCTCTAGGAACTAGATTATTGATATTAACAGTTGGGAGAGTACCCTCTCTCCATAGTACTGTCACATTCCGATTTCAGTTGCACGTATGGTGACCAGTCTCCTGGTTTGCCCAGGAATGAGGGAATTCCCAGGGCACAAGCATTTCAATGCTAACATCAGACAGTCCTGAGCAACTCTGGACATTTACTCTCCCTGGTCATAAGTAATAGGAGATATTTTTGCTGGGCTTTTACATTAAATACTCAGTAATGGATAGTTGTTACTAAGTTGCGTTTTTTCAGGTATAGGCAAAATTTAAAGTTTCTCCTAGGCTCCTTGGAGACAGTTTTTGTTGCTGCTTGTTTGCCTTATTTTGTTTGCCCTATTTTATTTATTCATTTGCGGGATGCTGCATAACACTGTGTTTTAGCAGAAAGGTCCTCTTTCACTTTAGGAAGCTCAAACTGTTTTTAACCAGTCAATTCCTTATAGAGTGATTTACTAATAATCGTGTTAGTGTCATCATGCAATATCCATTCAGTGTAATTTTTAAAAAATGTTAAATAGCTGGCTCCAGTAAGGACAATCCACTAAAAGAGATGAACATATACCCAATTTTCCTGGTTACAGCTTCTTATGCCCAGAAACTTCTATTTTTTTTCCTGCTGAGCTTTCTAGCTTATCTTTAGAATAGAGTCTTTTAGGCCTCCTAGCTAAAGCTGTTGCATATATTAACTGAATCTGCTTTCAAACTATGCAATTACCTACTTGTGTGCCTAACAATTATCTTCTCTCAGCACTTCTGGTCTCATCAGAAAATAAGAATATACCTGCCAGAGAGTAGTAACTGTTTTCCCATGTTCTCTTGTCCATCTGACTATTCCAAGCAGGGAATCCTGTGGATACCTTTGAATAAAAACTAGCTGTACTTCTGGTGCAAGATGAAATGGCTTTCCTGAGCTTATGTGCATAAATGAGCCTATTTGTGAGACCTCAATTGATATCTTATACTTATCAAAATGTAAACAGCCCTGAACTCTAAAGGAACAGATATAATGGTAGGCAAGTTTTGCAAACCTCCTTTATTGAAACAGAGCTTGTCCTACCTCACTCCACTAAAAAATAAATTTACTTTCTGAAATGTACTCCGGTAACTCTGCTTCAAGATCTTTAATTATTCTATATACATAACTTGTTCCCTCAATGTTTTTAATATTTGATTTTTGAATTTTAACTAAGGTTAAACCTGAATTGAATGTTTCTGCCCCCACTCTTAGGAATGAAAAATTCTATTTGAACTGGTCAGGATTCCTGTTCACACCAACGTTAATAGTGCTCTGATTTCATGGAATTTTGCATTTTACACAGTGCTTGCACAGAGTGGCTTCCACTTGATCATCATAAAATTATATTTGTGCTCAGCTTTTGCTCTGAACTGGGCATGAGAAATGTGCATAAATAAGATTACTTTCGCTATGGAATGGCCGTATCGTAACCAACTGTTTGCATGGTATATTTGCTATAATTGTACATTGTAAAATGTGAATATTGGCTCTATCCTTGAATAAATTTCAAATGTTAAGGGTGACTTTACAGAAACCAGTAATAAAAAGAACAGGCCTCTTAATTTCCCCTTACAATTCCCTGGTAAATACTTTATGACACTTGGTGAATTAAATAACATTTGTCTTCTAGGTACCATTCATTCATTTCACAAATATTTATGAAAGCCCTGCTCCAAGCCAGGCATTTCACAGCCCCTGGAGAGAATCATATTCTGAACCCTTGGGAGCCCCTCAGGGTAACAGTAGATGTGCAAGACAGACTTGACTCAAATGGTCACCAAAAAAGTCAGTGTTTCTCTCTTTATAGGTCATTTTGAGTATGAAAATTTTATATAAAAAATTGTTAGTGCTTCCAAACTGCATAGTGGCTCTTTCCCCTGTTGACACCAGATTTTGAGGGAGTTCATCTGCCCAACACATTTATTGTGCAATTTCCCTTATTGACTTAGTGACCTTCATTGATCTACTCAGCAACCAGTTTTCCTGTTCATTAATGTTATATTAGTATGAAGTTTTTTTCGGTTGACCAGTCTGCAGTTTAACTGTAGCTAGTCAGCCTCTTTTCCGAGCATCTACTTTGAGTGTTTCATGAACAGACATTGTCTCTGGAGGGTAGAAATTGAATTGGAAAAGGAAACAAATTTATGGCCTTCATAAAGTCTCAAGGTGCTTTTCTACTTAACTCAAGTGGTTGTTTAACAGGCATGAAGTGTTTGCCGTATCTGATTGTTCATGTTAATTTATGTCCTCATGGTTGTTAGGTGGACAGTTATGGAGGAGGGGAGGGTGAAAACAGGAGCCAGAGCAGCTCAGTGCAAGCATGGGCGCTCGGGTGGGGCACGTACCTGGTATTGCAGTGACAGCTCAAAGCCCTGGCCCTCTCCAAGTCCCCACCTCCCTTCTCCACACCCCCAACATGCCAATCAAATTTTTCATCTTATTTCCCTAAACTGAAATAAAATAATGAGTTGTGCTAGTTTTAAACCACTTGACACTAGCATGGGGGTTATTTAAGGACTGATTGGAGGTAGAACTCCTGACATAACATCTTTGGTAAAAATTTCAATTTCCCCAGGGTAGGGGGAAAATACCATCAACTATCCATGATGACCTGGTATATAGGCTGTGGTTAAATGATGAGTAAGAACATAATGATTCTCATGAACTTTTACAAAAGATCGCCACAGTTTAGTTCCTTAAGCCCAAATTTGACATTTCTTCTGTATCATGTGAGTACCTCTGTCCCTTTTTAATTACCCCTCATGATGCTATGGAACTAAAACTAAATATTCAGAATTGTTCATAAAAGTTATCAACTTGTGATAAGTTTTTTGATGATTTTCATTTTGTTTGTTTTCTGGATAAGATGTTTTACAATGAATATGCTTACTTTTTAATGTAAAAAAAAATAATAAAAATTGCAGAAGTACCTGTATAAAACTCCCACATATATCCATGCCATGGCAAAGTAGGTTTACTTTTTTTATTTAATATGTCCTATCTGGCTAAGTACCTGATATTAAAGTAAGGAGACCTTACATTCATATGTTTCTTTACACAGATTTTCTCACATGGAGCTCAGTGAACTTAATAATGTAGATGAGATAGATCATAACATCCCCAAACAAGGAAATTGTGTATTATTTTCTTGTTTGCTAAGAATTATGTGATTAGCAAATCGCATAAATAAGGCAGTATTTTTCATCCTAGCACAGTGTTCGTTTTTATATACTGTAATTTGTTTGTCCTGTATGTGCATCAAGTTCTGTTAACATAGAACATATAAAGAAATGAGACCCAGTTGCTGTCATCAAGCATTTTATAATGCAGCTGGAGTAAAAAGACATATGCTGACAGAGAGAGTTAATTGGCAATGCAATTGATGGCACAGATAAAAGGTGCAGTGCCTGATAACAGTGTGTGGCACATCAAAGGCATTCAAGAAATGATGGATGGATGGAGGGATGGATGATGGATGGATGAATGGATGGATGGATGGACAGAAGGGCAGATGGATTGACAAATTAATTAGTTACCAGAGTAGAAAGGAGAAAAGTTCACTGGTCACAGATAGTCGAATTTCAGTAAATGTCTTTTGACTATTTCATTGGTCAGAGAGTACTTCAAGAAGGAAAAGATAGACTAGCCAGGCCTTCAGGAACTTATAAGAGTAGGGCTGAACTCTGCAGAGAGAAAGAAAGAGGGGTTGTCAGGCCAAGTTCTCAGCCTGGACAAAGGCAGCGGGGCAGAAAGAGCAGCCTCTGACCGGGGTCTCTAAGAGTGGCCTTCCTAAAGCAAAGGTTTGGTGATGAGGTTGTTTTGCAAGTGGAATGGAACTACATCTGAGCACATCACGACAATCAAGCTGATGTATTTAAGTAATCCATAAGCATGGGCAGCTATATAAATGTTTGCATAATGTCATTCATGTGATGATAATAAAAAATGTTTTAGACAAAAACTGGAAATATGACATAGTGTTGAATATAAAGTTATAAGAGACAGTTCAGTAAGGAGTGGAGATTTTAAGTACCAACTGGAATTTTAAAGTATTTTTAGAAAGATCTGCACATGTGTATATTACTGTATCAGTCAAGTATTCCTATATCTAATTGAAGTTTCTGAGACAGTTATGTCAAATTCAGCTTTAGATCAATAGGTATGCTAACTGAGAACCAAAAGATTCAAAGACCTGAAGCTGGCATAAAAGTCTAGAGGCCTCCAAATATTTCATGGATAAAGTTTAATAAATTTTGTATATGCTAGAAGAAAGGTAATAATTTATGTCTTCTAAGGTAGTCAGCCTAATTACTAGATATGTCAGAACGTTAGTATCTCTCGTATGGAAGTTCTTGCACTATGAGAAGTCATAAACATTGTTACTTCTCTTAAACTTATTAATTATTTTATCTTATGAAAGCAGTGATGTCATCACTTAAATGCAAGTGATTAAACAGTGGGGCCCTGGAGAAAAGCTACATGCATTAAAATCTGGTTCGACCAGTGACTTGCTAGTCAATCTTGGCCAAGTTTTTCTGTTCTTCATCTTTCTCATTAACGAATGATGATATAATAATGGCACTAACATCTGAAGATTGTTGGGAGAACTAAATGTAAAACTGTAGACTAGTGCCTGGCATAGAGTAACAATTCATAAATGATAGGCATATTACTGGTAGTGATAGATAGTCAATGAAAACTGTACATATGTCTTATTTTCTTGACATGATTATGTATTTGTTTTGCTGGATTTATTTCTCAAATCATTGCTGGAAAGATAGCTAGGATCCCACAGGGTGGTGTCTGGGGTCTCTACTGAGTGACGTTATAATTTGACATATGTAGCTTAGTGAAGCTGACCAGTCTCTCGCTTTCCACAGTGAGCCATCTTTATGGATTTGGACTGATGGATGCAGAAGCCATGGTGATGGAGGCAGAGAAGTGGACCACCGTTCCCCGGCAGCACGTGTGTGTGGAGAGCACAGACCGACAAATCAAGTAATGCTTGCCGCCGGCAAACAGCATGGCAATGCCCCAAAATAGAGCAAGCCAGTCAATTGCTCAAGACAGCCCCTTGTTGCACACAGAAGCTAAAAGCTTCTGTAGTTTCTCTCTAATGTGACTACGAAATGGTAATAGAACGGCTAGGATTCTGAGCTGTTAAATTCATGCTAGTATAGCCCAAGAATCCTTCAAAGAAAAGCATCTTTATAAAAGGGATTGGGGGATATGCTTACCCCTGGGCTCTTGAAAGTTTTCTACTGTCAATATTTCTATTTGATGGTGCAAGTATTCTCCAGAAGTCAGTGTACTTTTAAAAACTGTAACAACTCTATACCGCGTAGTTATCCAAAGAGTGGTACAAAATGTACGGTAAATGAGACTGCAGTTTACTCACAGCTTTCAGGACCTATTCCCCAGTTTTAGTGGCACAGACTTGGAGGCTGTGCTGACAGGGTTTGCCAACGGGATTCTATCTTCGTAGGCTTATTAGTGTTTTGCTCTTGGCTGTCTGTTCAGAGACCTTTCTCTCTGAAAAATATTTTTGAACTTTGGTTGATGATGAAAACTAGAGACATTGTCATTCTTGAGAAAATTTGTTAGGAAGCAGAAGTAAATCAACTAAAGTTGTTTGAGTTTATTTTCATTCTACTCTTGTGGCAAAGAATAAGACAGAAAAAACAAAAGGGTGGAAAGTTAACCAGTGTCTATTGAGCACTTACTATGGGCCATGCCAAGGGCTGGAAACTTCATGTATGTTCTCCTCTTGAAGCTGTGTAACAACTTGGGTATTATTCTCATTTGAAAAATGAGGAAATGGGATCAAAGGAATTATTTGTTTATTCATTCACAAACTCATTCACTAAGTAACTATTTTTCTCGTACTTACTGAATATCAAGCACTCAGCAAAACATTAGGAATAAAAAGGAAGAATAAGTAATACTCCTTACCCTTGTGGAGGTTACAGTCTAATGGAGGCATCACACCAAAAAATATAATAAGTATATAATTACAAATTATAATAAATGAATGTTGAAAATTTTAAAAACGTAAAAAATAAGAGATGGGGACATGTGTTCACCTGTGGCTCGACAAAGGTCTCAGGGAGGGGAAATTTAAGCTTTGACCTTGAGGGAAGAAGAGTTAGCCATAGGGACATCAGCAACAACAACAAAAGTACTCAGGCAGAGTAGTGTGTGCAGCGTCCCCAAGGTGGGAAACTTGAATTATCCCAGAGGTTGAACCTGATGCCATTGTGGCGCAGCCTAGTGTTCAAGGGGAACTGTGGCACAGGAGGAAGCTAGAGAGGAAGATGGGAACCTGTAGGCAAGAGGGAAGAATGTGCTGGTGGGTTACAGAGCAAGGGATGTGAACCCCCATTATGCTAATTCCCGAGCCTCCACTGTACCACAGTAAGTGGTTCTCACAGCGTATTCCATAGATCAGCTACGTCACTATCACCTGGGAACTTGTTAGAAATGCAAATTCTTGAGAACCATCCCAGACCTACTCAATCATACACTCTGGGGCCAGCAATCTGTGTTTTAACAAGCTGATATCAATGCATACTCAAGTTTGAGATCTATTACCTTCATGAACATGAAAGAACCTTGTTCCTTTTTCACCTCTCCCGTGCATCTTTCCCACTAACTGGTAATCCTTTCAGTGACCCAGTTATTTTGGTGATAGCACTGTTGTGTAGTATCCAGCTATCAGCTGCTTGTCTTACATTGTATATTTATTCCATGCCTCCAGGTTCACTCACCTGACCTCTGCAATGTCATTTGCTCAAACTCCCTCTCTCTCTGTTACAGGACAATCCGCCCTAACAGTGCAGTGCGCTCCATCTACAAAGCTTCGGGCTGCTCGGATAACCCCAACCGCCATGTCAACTACCTGGAGCACGTCGTTGTGCGCATCACCATCACCCACCCCAGGAGAGGAGACCTGGCCATCTACCTGACCTCGCCCTCGGGAACTAGGTCTCAGCTTTTGGCCAACAGGTACAGCAGTGGCCTCTGCCCACCAATGTAGTAGTCACAGCAACACTTGGGCTATTCCTTAGGTGGAAGGGAACAGCTGCTGCTTTCACCTACCCTGGGAACCAGCAGAGGGGGCGCTTAGATGTCAGGATCTCACTGCTCATAAGTAGAGAGTGTGAAGCTGCCTATAATCTGTAGATGTGGAAAAGTGGGGCATTTAATAGTTGGCTAAGAAAAGGATGCAGTAGAAAAATTGAAGGCCACTTGTTCTTGATCCTACAAAAGAATTGCAGAGCACCAATTCGTAAGGCCGCTGAGTTCCCCTCCCCCACCATTAAGTATCTGCTGTCATTCGTTACAGATTAACCGAATTCTCTTGCCCAAGCACTTACTTTCAAAACTTAAAGGAAATTCTAATTTTTTAAATCAGGTGTTAACAGATTTTTTCTGCACAGAGCCAGACGGTAAACATGTTGAGCTGTGTAAGCCAAGTCTTTATCCCAACTACTCAACTCTGCCATTCGAGTACAGAAGCCACCTAGACAATATAAATGAATAGGCATGCCTGTGTGCCAATCAAACTTCACTTACAGACAGGTGCAGGCCAGATTTGGCCTGAGGATTATGGTTTGCTGACCCCTGTTTTTAAGGTTGACTCTACAGTCCTTTTTTTTTTTTTGAGACGGAGTCTCACTCTGTCTCCAGGCTGGAGTGCAGTGGTGCGATCTCGGCTCACTGCAGTCATTGCCTCCCGGGTTCAAGCGATTCCCCTGCCTCAGCCTCCTGAGTAGCTGTGAGTACAGCCGCGTCCCACCGTGCTTGGCTAGTTTTTTGTATTTCAGTAGAGACGGGGTTTCACCATGTTGGCCAGGATGGTCTCGATCTCTTGACCTCATGATCCATCCGCCTCAGCCTCCCAAAGTGCTGGGATTATAGGCATGAGCCACCGCACCCAGCTGACTCTTCAGTATTCAGTTTCGCTTGTTAGCCTCTCCTCCCTGCTTCCTCCGAAACACTTCCCCAGCAGGTAAATAACTGTAGTTTGTACAGGCCAAGATCCTGTTGAGAGAATATGGCCAGAATGTTCTATCACTCATTTTCTTTTGCTCCCTTGGCTTTTTGAGTGATTGGGAGCATGGGAGAAAGTTGTCAGCAAGTGGGACTGAAGAGGGGAGATGTCAGCTTTTCTTGTGATCCTTGTTCTCATGGTGGTTCTAAATGACGAAGCACAGCCCAAAGCCTAAAGCTTCTTTGATTTTTTTTCTCCCAGAAGAACATTTAATGGGAGCAAAAACTTTCTTATCAGTGGCACATATAGTTCAAATGAAAGTCAACCTTTTATGTAGACATAGCCACTTGTCCACACGCCAGGTGACCATGGCAGAGGTGATCTTTGTTAGAACACTAACAACAGGCCAGAGGTGTTGAGAGGCAAGAGGCCCGTGAAAGTCTGTACAGCCAACAGTGAGACTGAACTTGCCAGTTGCTTTTAAAAATCCCTAACTTCATCTACTATAGGACAGTGAGAAAAGGAGAGAACAATAACTTTTCTGGCTTATAGCAACTAGGAGTACAGAATCTGAAATGTTTTTTTTTTTTTTCTTTTTTGAAATGGAGTCTTGCTCTGTTGCCCAGGCTGGAGTGCAGTGTTGGCACAATCTCGACTCACTGCATCCTCCACCACCCGGGTTCAAGCGATTCTCCTGCCTGAGCCTCTCCAGTAGTTGGGATTATAGGCACACGCCACCACAGCCAGCTATTTTTTTTATTTTTAGTAGAGACGGGGTTTCACCATGTTGGCCAGGCTGGTCTTGAACTCCCAACCTCAAGTGATCCTCTTGCCTTGGCCTCCCAAAGTGCTGGGATTACAGGCATGAGCCACTGCGCCCAGCCCGGAATCTGAAATCTTCATGTGTGTTTTATTTCTGTGCTTAGACTTGCTGTGTTCATTCAAATCTAACATCTTCCACTAGTGTATGGGGAACCTGGGTTTAGTACTTTAAATGTGATGTGCAGCTTTGCCACAATAAGTGTATGCAGGTGCAAGGAACATAGTGATTCCTCAGCGTAGGATCCCTGGGCACTTCCTTATGTCCTCCTCCCACTGCAGACAAAGAGGCCTCAGCAGGCCACCTGCAGGGTAATTGGGTACCTGCCTGAGGTTTCTTTCCAGCAAGCAAAACTTCAGATACACAATTACGTGATCAGTGAAGGTCTCCCTAGCTGTGGTTACTGAAGCTAGGGAAGGCCTTTATTTCTTGCTTTTTTTTTTCTTTTCTTTACCATTATTCATCTGGGTTTAACTTGAAAATGTATCCCAGTGAAACACTGTGAAGTGCAAAGGTTTGCTTCACATGTGTGGATCGTGTTCCCCCGAGCCCCCTTCCTTGTGGAGAAACAGTCCCTCCGCTGTTGCTGTTTGCTTGAAAAACTCAACCTCTTCAGCCTGTCTGGGCTCTTCCTGCATATTCCACAATTTATTTTTGGCTTCCCCTGAAATGACGTCAGTGAGGAAACTTGTGAGCAGAGGAGCTATGGATTCCATCACAGGCATTTGGTGGATTGCAGTGTTGCTGGCTTCAGGCTCGCATGCATTCTTCAACAGCCGACATCTGCTTTGCTCTTTGCAAAGTGCTGAACACAAGAGTGCTGCATGACTTGTGTCGGAGAAAAGAAACAGGCATTTCCGACGTGCGGTGACCGGCGCTCTCATAGCGCACCTCAGTCTCCCTCATCAAGACCACCTGGGAATAAAGTTTGCTCCCAGAAGGTGTCTTCTTGGTCTGGAGCAGTTTCTTCAAGTGCGGCTCTCATTTATCCTCCATCTCAGTCCTGAAAATAAGTGGCCACCGAAGAGGGGTGGAGAGCCTAGAGATTGGAGGGGGCTGGAGACCCCAAGAGATGTAAAGGATATTGTGAATTCATTTGTCTACAAGCTCTGCAGAATTATTGCTCTGCGCCGCTGACCCTTTCCATGTGAAACAGCTGCACGCGGTCCCAAAACCATGAATGGCCACCTTCCAAGGCCTGGCTCCCCCGTTCCCGCTGTGCTTGACACTGGTAGCGTCCCTCCTACCGAGGCAGCTAAAGAAAGACAGTTTCTTTTGGCACTCTTTCCATCTGGAGTACTCTGAAGCTTTCGTTTCATTAGAGGAAACTTCTCCTCAAAACATCTCAGTCTCTGACCTAGTGGCAAGGAGGCCTCATGCCCTCTCACCTCGGCCCCGTTTCAAAGCACATTCCCAGAATGGAGACCTGGGAACAAGGGCATAGAAAGGGGTGGAGAGGAGGTGAAGCAAAGGCCTGCTTTGCTCCTGGTGTCCTTCATGTTGGTATGCAAGGCAGTCCGTCTCCATGGTGGGGAAAAAAAATGAAGAGGTCAGGTTTTAGAAGGAATTTGCCAGAGATGATTGGTAAGAGCAATAAATATTTCCCCTGCCAGACCCTTGTCTTTTTTTCAGAGAAGTCAAGATTTCTCAGGAGGACCAGGTAAAGCAAAGAACAAAGATTTTTTTTTAAAATAAGAATTCTGAAAAGTTTAAAACAATGTTTCCCTAGCAGAGGTGGTTTGAGATGCAGATGTTGGCTTCTTGTGGCAGACTTTTCCTCATTTTATCTGTCCTACCCCTCTGGGGGCAGGGGTGACTCTTTTCATCCTGAATTCGAATTTCCAACACTGCACACTTAACTAGCCTGGCAGCCAACGTGGAAAACTCCCCAAGGCCTTTGAAGCAGCTCCTCTGCTCCATGGCTTACTCACAGCAGGCTGCGTGTTGGCTCCTGGGAGAAGGAACCAGAATCTGGAGGCTCATTTGGCATCACCTGTCCTTTGCAATGAAAAAACCAGAGACCAGACAATGAGGATGAAGCAGAGGGGGAGAGTCCAGAGGACAGTGCTCTCCTTTTCAGTGTTGACAAAATATACATCCTAGTCTGGGGACCTGAAACTATGGTCACTATTTATGGTTGGCTTTCCAGAAGTCCTCATTTACTTAGACATTTCAGTGAGGAATTTCTTCAGAATTGTTTATCTCCTCACCACAGGAATTCCTTGAAAGTCTGTTTTCTGCGAAGTGCTGAACACGTTGATGTAGTCTGTGTGGGCCGTCTGGAGCCCCTCAGTGGCTCCCTGTCCTGGCTGATGGGCGCTTGCCTGAACTCCTGTGGAGAACAGCTGTTGGAGGAGGAACAGTTTCCCCAAGCATCTGCAGGTGCTAAGCGCTGGAAGGCACTCAGCAGCATTCAGAACTCCAGTCCAGCTTGAGCTCTGTGCCCCATTAGCCCGGACTGCATGCTCCCCTGGCAAGCCCCATGGATCATTCAGTGGGTGGGCACCGTGGGTCAATGGAGAAGTCCTAGAATGGACTTTCCTTTGTTCTTCCCCTGCCGTCCCACCCTCTCGGTTCTCCCCTTGGCCGGTATACCCTGCCTAACAAAAAGGCAAATTGAATATTCACAGCAAGTGATTTACTTCTATAAAGAGCATGGAGGTCGAGTGTGGAGGGAGAAGCCAGGTGGGCCTGGGTCTTTTGAAAATGTTTTTAGGTGAGAGCAACTTTAGATATAAGCCTATGTACTATGACACATTCAAAGTCTGCCTGTGTCAAAATTTTTCAAACAAAAGCTTATCCCGGCAGATTCTTTCTCCAACTGCATTTGTTAGAATTATAAAAAGTTGTCTTTTTTTTTTTTTTTCTAAATCTCCCTCATTGAGTTTTAGATTTAGCTTAGATGTGCTGGCCCTCTGTTCCAAATTTTGGCCTCGATTGAAAGGTGAAACTTTGCCTCCCTTTCTAAATTTGATTACAGTTGAATATCTCTGCTTCTAATTATGGCCTTAAATGGAGAGAAGGTATACTTTCTAATCTGCAAAACCTATAGAGTCCTGTAATTAAATATATTTAAAATGTAGTGTTTATGCTTCAGTCATTTCTGTCACTTCCCTACCCAAAGTTCAATGACAGACTATTGACATTTGTAAGGCATCATGGTATATAAATGCATCTGTGGCTTGCAGTAAAAATTACACTTTTGCAGTGAATGTTTTACATTCCAGTAACACCCAACCACATGAACCTTCTTCCTTCATTCAGAAAAGAAGGTACAGCCTTTGGAGTTAGACAGAGCTGGGTTTTTCTTGACTTCACTGGTATCTGTGTTTCAATTTAGAAAGCCTAATTTCCTCATTTATAAAATAGATGTATATACCTCACAGAGTTGGTTGGTACACGTATTAAGATCACGTACAGTTACATACTTAGCACAGTGCCTAGCATAGTAAGCACTTAATAAGTGGGAACTCTTATTTACACAGTGCTTCTCCAAGCACCTGATACATGACTCTATCAAATGCAGTTGGCTGGGTCCCTCTCCCAAAAAGTCTAATTCTATCAGTCTGGGGTGAGGTCCAAGGATGTGCATTTCTAATAAGCTCCCAGGTGATACTGAAGCTGCCTGTCCACAGACCACACTTTAAATAGCAAGGATTTAAAAGATCATCCAGCTTTTTCTTACACATTCTTATTACTTTTGTGTCATCAAAAGACTTGGGAGCAATATGCTGCTGGATGCTGTGCAAGGAAATTACAAAGGGGCTTATAATATAAAACAGATACTTCAATAAAAGCCATCTACTCTAAAACGAATTAAATCTTGAGGAAGATTAAGTACTTATGTACCCACAAGAAGGAATGCATTTTGGGGTTGGTGAATGAATTGATAATAGTTTGCATATTGGAAGGTTTTTTACCAAAAAAATAAAATTCTTATCATTTTAGGTATTACAGACCTCTAGAACCAGTTCCTTTCTCCTTCTCAATCTTTCTTAAAGAAGTAATTGAGATTAGGAAAGAGAGAAAAAGCAAATAGTATGTTTTAAATACGCTCTATCAGAAGAAATTATTTAAAACTTACAAAAACCAAACACCTAAAGAAAACCAAAAACTCAACTACAGTGGAGCCAGATGAGTTCTTCAAGCTCTACCTTAAATTGTAATGAATCACTTTAAAAAAATAAAAAATAGAAGAGAGAAAAGAGAAAATTTCCAGGAATATTGGCCTGATGTCTAGTTCTGTAGTGAACATAAATACCATTTGAATAGTAGTGGATGATGCTGAAATTAAGATCCATTTACAATTTTAGAAATAATTATATGATAACACATAGCTGTCAGTATTTATAAAACGTCTTGTTATTTAGTTGCCATAACATCATAGAAGAATGCTGTAGCCTGGATACATTGGCTAGACTCTAAGAGGAAGCGAAATAAAGCTTACAGTAATTATATAAGTTATTTCCTGAGTTAATTCCTCAAAAGGATATACTACACTTGATGGTCATCTTTTCTACCAGGCTTCATCCAAAGTAATTTGGAAACCACTCGCAGGGATAGGGCTGTGGGGTACCATTTTAATAAATGGATGCATAATTTGTGCCATCACATGCATATATCATTTCATCGAGCACGTGATTATGACGTCAACTTTGACAAGACAGAATTTCACTGCAAGAGGAGAAGTGGATAAAGGCATGGAGTCAATGTACTTAGGCTTTCAGCACCCTGGCTGTGCTTTATTGACATTTTACCCACACTAATAATGTTGACATGTGTCTGATGTCTTCACTGTTGGCACAGCGTGGACATTCACATTGGGCATTAAACTTTTTAGTTGATAAAAGAAGATCCCACAATTGGAATCTCCGTAGCAGGTGTCCATGGTTTGACACTTGATTGTCTTAAGCAAGTATGTTCTTTGCAATGCAAAGCAAACCTACAAGCTATATTACCTTTTGTTTTATGCAGAGATGCAGTTTCCTTTAATGGTACAATGGTAGAAAATAAGAAGTAGCTGAAGTATTGAATCCAAGTTAAAACACACAACAATGTGTACTTATAAAGGACAGAATGAAACTAGCAATGTAAAGCCCAGTTAGGTGATACAACAACCATTGGTGCCTGTTTTTTTTTCCCCATCAACTCTTTCAGCAAAATGTGATGGTCATGTTTGGCTGCATTTTCATTCCTCTCCTCAACTCTTATATTCACATGAAATTAATGAACATTCCAACTCTGAATAATGTGAAGAGACCAGGGGGTGGAAAACTGCTTAGCCACATAGACAAAGCTCATTTATGTTTGGGCTTTGAAACACTTACTTGAATTCTGATTTGTGGATATTTCTTCTTGGCACTCAATTTATATTTAATTTTTGTTCCCGATGTGATTTGAAAGTGATTGGTAGCAATGGAATGACTTTCAAAGGTGGACAGGAAAGGGTGGAAGGGAAGAAACGTAGGGTCTGCTAATCCAGCAGTCAAATCATTGACCCATGAGTGATTAAAAATTGGCTGAGGTTGTGGAAACAAGACTGCCCCTCATGTGATGGCAGCTTCAAGTCTCCTTTGTAGTTTTTGGATGTGAGGCAATGAGCCAAATGTTCTGTCTAAACTGTTTGGGAACTGCTTTTAAGTTCGGCACTCTTGGAGAGGTATTATGTGACAAGTTATTGCTTCAGTGCCCTCAAATGGCACCATGGCCTCAACGAATTACAGCTTAAGCTGGAGCTGTGGGACTTAAAGAAGGAAGTGGTTCTAAACTGCTTTTCTGCCTCTAGCCATTTCTATATCAACATATTCCCTTTAACAACATCTCTCCATTAGAAAGGGCAGTTTGAAAAAGCTCCTCTTCCCCTATCTCTGTTGTCTTTTTGTCCAACATACACATGTTGTGGGTTTTTAGTGAAGGATTCAATGGATGTAAGTTAAGTATATAATGACACAGCCATTTCTTCTTGTCCAAGTCTAGTCTTAAGCCATAAACTTGTGAAATGAGCCGATTGTGGTCATTCAGTGGATTGTAGAATCTCCATCAAGTGCACCATCCTTTCTCTATTGAGGACCCATTCCAGTGGGAAAATATTCATGTAAAAAGCTACCATCTTCATCCTTGTCACTATGAGCCAAAGTTGCCAGATCCAACCTGGTTCCTCATTGAAGTGCCACACTCCTCTATTTCGAGAGGGAACCTTTACAGATCATATACAGATGTTCTAAAAAGAGAGAGAGAATAGGCTTCATGTCCAGATAAACTTTGAAAATCACTGCCTCCCAATTAACCCCATTATGGAAATTGACAAAACACATTTGCATATTCTGAAGATCTGAGATGTCCTCTATTAAAGAGTTCTATTCATCTTAGTTTGATTCAGCGTTTCCCAAATTTTTTGACCATGAGACACCTGAGAATGCTGCCTAATAATTTTCATTTTTCTGTCTTTCAAGGGTTCAGGAACATATAGCAGGTGATTTTCCTGTTTATTGCTTTTCTCTAGGGAACACTGCAAAGTGTTAGCCATTTACCTATCACAGTCCAAAATTGTGTTTCTGAACCCTTTAGCTTTAGAATCCTGCTGGCATTTTAGAAAGAGCCTCAGACGCACTGATGAAATACGTTTTTAAAAAATCAGAGTTCTAATATATTGTTATAAGAAGATTGAACTAGTTACACTTTTATGTTTAGAAGGGCACATTTTCTCTCAATGGAAAGAGGTAGAGAAGGTCAAATTATAACCACCAATTTGTCTGGTAAACATGAGATTAAAGCAAAGAGAGTTGATTTGTGTGTTCTGAATAGCCGTCAAACTTCAGTTACCATAACCTTTGTTACCATTTATCCCCACTGAAGGAGAGAAATAGCCCAGTAACTGGACATGATTACCCCTAAGAAAATTTTAGAGATATTTTTCCTCTCTGTTTGCCTCTCTCACTTGCAATTTTTTACTATTTTTTTATTTTTTTCAGTGAAATAATAGATGAACATAATTTTTTAAAGTACTATGCAAAAAGGACTTGCCCCATCTTTCACTTTCCACTATGTAAGTTTCATCTTTACAGAAAATGTCTTGTATATCTTTGGGATATTTATTTGGGTAGTCAAGTCTACATTATATACCTGCATAAGTGATATGTTTATTTATTTATTTATTTGAGATGGAGTCTCGCTCTTGTCACCCAGGCTGGAGTGCAGTGGCGTGATCTAGGCTCACTGCAACCTCTGCCTCTCCTGGGTTCAAGGGATTCTCCTGCCTCAGTCCCCTGAGTAGCTGGGACTACAGGTGCACCACCATACGCAGCTAATTTTTGTATTTTTAGTAGAGACGGGGTTTCACCATGTTGGCCAGGGAACTCCTGACCTCAGGTGATCTGCCCACCTTGGCCTCTCAAAGTGCTGGGATTACAGGCGTGAACTGCCTCACCCACTTATTTCTTAATATGTTAATTTTATACATTATTAATGTCTCTTTATTCTTGAAAGGGAATCTGTTTGTTTTCTTTCCCTTCATACTTCATATCTTTCAGGATTCCATTGCAGGAAACAGAATAATTCTAGCTATTTCAAGCAGGAAGAGATTTTAAACTGCTAATTCGGAGCTTTGGGAATCATTGGAAGGGCTGAAAGAGCAGGATCTAGGCTGGGATTTCAGGCATAACTCCCTGAACTGGATAAGATTAGTGGGCAGTCTTTTTACTGAAGCATAATTTACCTACAATGTAAATTCAGTTTTTTATGTGAATAATTCAGTGAGTTTTGACAAATCTGTGTTGCTGTGTAGCCACACGCCATTACTTTCAACATATAAAACAATTCTATCACCCTCAAAAATTCTCCATGCCTCTTTTCCTAACTCCTCCCCAGCCCCTGGCAACCACTGATCTGTTTCTTTACGTATAATTTTGCCTTTTCTAGGATATTGTATAAATTGAATCATGCAGTATGTAGTCTTTTGTGTCTGGCTTCTTTCACTTAGCATAATGTTTTTTAAATTCATTTATGTCATGGTATGTATTAGCAGTTATTACTGGGTAGTTTGTTGTATGGATATACAGTCATCCATTTTCAATCTGTGATTGAATTCACAGATACAGAATCTCCAGATACACAGGGCCAACTGTACCATAATTTGTTTACACATTTACCAGTTGATGGACACTTGAGTTGTTTACAGTTTTGGGGAATTATGAACATTCATATGAAGTTTTTCGTGGAACATATATCTTCATTTATCTTGTTTAAATAGGTAGGAGGGGGATTGTTGAGTTTTATGGTGAGTGTGTGTGTAACTTTATAGGAACTGTCAAACTGTTTTCCCGAGCCTCATATCATTTTGCACTCCCATCAGCAGTATAAGAGAGCCCTAGCTCCTCCACGTCTTCAATACTCTCCTGTCCGTCTTGTAGGTAGAGCCTTAACTTGGTTTTCCTGATCCCCAGTGGGTTCTCCCTTCCAGATTTGCTGTTACGTAGCCAGCCCCAATTCTGTTTCTCTGTGGTAAAACAGTGATTTATATATATATGTATATATATATCTGCAAATTGGTGACATCCGGGATGCAGACCAGCTCTAGTGCCCAGCTGAACTTGCTAATGGATACAAAAAACAGTGTTGATTGTGGTCTTAACTAGACCCTCATTGGATTTGAAATATCGCACGTAACAATGTTTTATTCTCTTTCAGGCTATTTGATCACTCCATGGAAGGATTCAAAAACTGGGAATTCATGACCATTCATTGCTGGGGAGAAAGAGCTGCTGGTGACTGGGTCCTTGAAGTTTATGATACTCCCTCTCAGCTAAGGAACTTTAAGACTCCAGGTGAGAACTCCCTTTCTATACATTGGTCTATTGTGTCGAAGAAATTGATGGAGTATATTTTGGCCAGAGTGTTTCACACTCACATATTAGCATCTTTTCTCATGTGGTTCATTTCATGTGTGCTTTGAATTACCTGCATGTATTTCAGTTCTCAAGATTACCATTTGAGAGATAATAATTTAAGGATAGGAAATAACACATATAGTATAGAACAAAACATGACAGCTTTTGATTGGTGTTTCAGAATACATGATCCACATCACTAACCAGCTTCCCAGACTTTCTTTGTCTGTAAACAAGCCAGCCTGTCCACCGGCAATGAGTTCAGTTGCATAATTTCACAAGAAGAGACAGGCTTCCGTAGTTATCTATTTCTTTTTAGTTTTCCCTAAATTTACTTTTCAGTTTAGGCAAGACATTGAGCTCGGCCCATGCCAGCTAATCTGGGTACCACCAAAGAAAATGATGATGATATTCTTCCCCGCATGATCCCAAGAGCCAAGGAAAAAGAAACCCTTCTTGACATGTAAAACAGAAATTATGATGTTAACAAAGGTCTTTTCAGGTAGGCTCAGTCTGTTTCTGCACACAGCCTATTCCCGTCTTCATGCTAACCTATAAAGCTTGTTTATAATATAAGGGAAAGTACAAGGCAACATGGGGTGAGAGACTGTGTTGCCCATTACAGAGCCCTACAGAGTGGCTCAGCAGTGAATGATCTGTTTGATAACTAACTAGCTTCCCACCCATCCATGAACACATCTTCAGCCGTCAGATAAAGTCCTCCTTCTCAGTGCTCTGTCCAGTCCTCTTTAGAAGAACCAGGCTTGGGGGAAGTTTTAGGACTGACATCCAGTTCTAGCCCTCTCCAGATTACAGAATAAAGTAACCTAGACATTCTGTAATTGTAGGAGTGTGTAGCAATCAGATACAGCTAGCTGCACAGGGCAAAGGAGGCACACAGCAGAGCACAGGGATAAAGGACACATTTGCCAGACTTTTGCCTGCCAATCTGAGAAAGTGACTCATTCTGAGAGATCCATTGTTGACTGTACATTTTGGTTATCTCTTCCCTAGTTCTAAAATGAGGTTCATCTTTGTTTGCCACAGTGGTCCCATAATCAGGGAGGTCAAAGCCGGAATGGTGGCCAGGTCACAATGAATCAGGATAAACCTTTTGTTAAAGAGTATCTGTGCCCAGCTCACCTCCAGAATGCAGCCTGAATATAGTGGTTACCAAGTTTTTATCAAGAAAGCAAATGTTTGTCAATAAGGCAGGATTGATAGAGAAAACATGCAGATTATAGCCCAGAGTTTCTAGACCCTTTCACCTCTTCGTAATCTACATAGTTCCCAGGACCTTCCTCTCTCCTTTCTTCCTTTTTGCAGCGCATGCTTATTGCCCCTGCCATGAGGATGCACAGGGTCATGGCACATAGGTGAAATGGAAGCATGGTGACTGGGCTGTGATCCATTAGCAGGCATCACTGCTGGACTCTTATAGGACAAGAGACCCCGGAGAAATAAACACTGTCAAATGTGGCAGTTGTGTACCAAGGAGGGTGCAGACATAAAGAGTACGTTTTTGAGCATTTTAAAGTTATAAAACTAACTAAACATGACTCTGTTCTTTATTACCACCAGACACCAGAAATTCTACTCTCCATGATAAGCCCAGGCTGCTTCTAAGGGCTACTGGGTAACCATGCATTGCATCTAAGGGTCAGGGGTCACGAATATAAATCCCTCTGCCCTCAAGAAGTTCTGAGTCTATACAGAGCTTACTATGATTATGTGCATTTAAAACTCTACAGTATCTCAGATAATCTAGAGTTACCTATTTCATAGCAGTGGCATCTCCTTATACTATTTAAATGTTCACATTTAACCCTAGTCACCTCCAGTCATTTTAGAGGTGTTGAGGTGTTCTTTTTACGCCAGACGAGAGATACCCTAATGCTATTACTGGCCTGGAGACTTTAATGGAAACATATAGTCTTTGTGTATCTTTCCTTCAACCAACCTTTCATTTCAGGATTAGTTACACCTTTAGTAAGGGACTTCGAGTGTCCTGTTTATGGGTGGGTGTGTGTGTGTGTGTATGCGCATGTGTCTATATCATTGCTTCTGTGGTGTACAGTCCTATGATAGGTTTCTTCCTCTTTGATTAATAAGGGATTACATCAGTAAGTGAGTAGAAATTCAGTTGGATCTGTAGAATTTTCTAGCCCAATTAAATGGTAGACTCATCCCCAAATATAGAACTTCCTGGCTCTAAACTGAATTTATATTTGTTTATTGTTTCTTCCCATTTATTATTACAATACATATTAAGAGCGTTTGAGGGTGTTGTTTTGATTTTTGGCACATTGAACCTGTATATGCAGATTACATTTATGTGTTAGCAAGTAAGATGGATTTTTCTCCTTCTGTATTTACACAGCTATTTCATAATAACAGGTTTCAATAGTAATTGAAAAATCATCTATAAAATTTAGCAAACAGAAAAAGAGGTAGAGGAGAAACAAAAATGATGGCAGTTATTTGATGTGAATCATAGTAGAGGTTCTAAGGAAATAAAATTACATAATAAGTGAAATATGAAGAGATGAATTACACAGGAAGGATATCCCTAGTGGGCTTATGATGTCCTTCAGAAATGGCACAAAGGGAAATAATCAATTTTGAGACAGCACTCTTCAAAGCACTTAGAGGGTAAACTTTTGCATCCAAAATGATCTTAAATAAAATGAACTAAATCTAAAGGTGACTGATGATTGGGATGACCTATAGTGTCCTTGTATTATATGCTTCATTTGTACACTTGAGAGATGCCATAAGGAAAATGCATTCTCTTTTGCACTGCTACCTAAAGACAGTCAGATAGGTCCTCAATTTCCAGCAGTCATTCACTTCTTACCACTCCCTAATGCGTGTTACTTAGAATTCTGGGCTTGAATAATACCCTGATTGTGAAAAGCTTGGTCATTAACAAATGAGGCCAAAGAAAAGCTGGCAGAGGGCAAACCATATATAAACCAATTGTACTGGTCCAATGTAAAAGTCAAAAAAAAATACATGCATCACAGAATGTGTTCATTTTTAAGTGTCAGGCTCCTAAACTCCTAGAAATGAATAGGAGACAATATTGTATATGGTTTAAAAACACAGGATTTGGACTTGGAGTATGTTTTAATACCAGTCTGTCCTCTTATTGCTTTTGAGGAAGTTACCAACCTCTGTGGCTCTGTTTCCTCCTCTATATATTGGGAATATTAGTACCTACCTTAGAGTTGTTTTGAACATTGAATGGAATAAAACTTACAAATCACTTAGGCCGGTGCTTAGCATATAGTAAGCAGTTAAAAACATCAAACATTGATTTGATGGTGATGGTAGGTGCTAATAGATGAAGGAAGCTGATAAGCTGAAATCCATCACTCTCTGAGCTAGCCCCAGACCCTAGCCCCTGACCTTGTCTAGATTCTATGCATTAAGCCAAGGTGAGAGGGGTTCTAAGGGGCATTCTACCTTCCTACCAGCATATGTCTATGTTTGTAATGGTTTTGTCTTAATCACTTCTGCTTAGGGTTGATTCCTTTTGAGGTCAGTTTTACTAACTTTAATGAAATGGAGGCATGTTTCTTTTTTTTTTTTTTTTTTCACTTTTTGCACTGAACACAATTTTATGAAGCTAAGAAATAAGTTAATAAGAACTAAACCAAAGCAAAATGCTCCTTGTAAGTGATCCAAACTCATAGAAGGTGAAACACTTGCCTCAGGTCTCAAGGCGTTCCTGACCAGAAAATGCTGTTTTGGGCCAGGTGTGGTGGCTCACGTCTGTAATCCCAGCACTTAGGGAAGCTAAGGCGGGTGGATCACCTGAGATCAGGAGTTTGAGACCGGCCTGACCAACATGGCGAAACCCTAACTCTACTAAAAAATACAAAAATTAGCTGAGCGTGGTGGGGGCTGCCTGTAATCCCAGCTACTTGGGAGGATAAGGCAGGAGAATCGCTTGAACCAGGGAGTCAGAGGTTGCAATGAGCCTAGATCATGCCATTGTACTCCACCCTGGGTGACAGAGCAAAATCAGAAAAAAGAAAGAAAATGCTGTTTTGCACATTGACCCATAGAACATTCTGCAATGATAGAAATGCTGTCCAGTAGGATGGCCGCTAGCCACATATGGCTCTTGAGCACTGGAAATACGGTTAGTGTGATGGAGAAGCTAAATCTCAAAATTTTTGTCAATTTTAGTTCATTTAAGTTTAAATAATCAAATGTTTAATGGCTATCACATTGGACAGCACAGGTCTATAGGATAGTATAATTAGTGATGTTTTCTTAATATTGAATGACCAATACCAGGAATTAGGGAGAACAAAGAGTTGTTCTGTCTACTTATTAACAAGTCAGATAATGCCAAAAAATTTTTTTTTTTTTTTTTTTTTTTTTTTTTTGAGATGGAGTCTTGCCCTGTCGCCCAGGCTGGAGTGCAGTGGCATGATCTCCGCTCACTGCAACCTCCGCCTCCCGGGTTCAAGCAATTCTGCCTCAGCCTCCCAAGTAGCTGGGACTACAGGCACGTGCCACTGCACCTGGCTAATTTTTTTTTGTATTTTTAGTAGAGACGGAGTTTCACCAGGTTAGCCAGGATGGTCTCAATCTCCTGACCTCGTGATCCACCGGTCTCAGCCTCCCAAGGTGCTGGGATTACAGGCATGAGCCACCGCGCCGGGCCATATAAGACTTTTATACCTAGAAAAGCAAATCCTTCTATTAAGTCCTGGGATTCTCTTAAATATTTGTAATTTGAAATTCAGCCCTTGATCCAGCAATCTGAAGTGTGTTTGTTTCTCAGTCTTCCTATAAATGCTGATTAAATCAAGGCCTCTCTTGTAGTACATGCTCAGTCGATATGTGGTATGTGAATTATTAAACAGTTAATTCTGCAAATGATGAGAAATACGCATTTCTAGCTCTGTGTTTGACGTAGTGATTCATATCCATCTGCCTTCCACAGTTCTGTTGCTTTTTCTTGAGTGAGAAGGACTTAAAGATGTTACAGAGCTAAAGAGGGAAGATTTGGTCATGCTGTGATTTCATTATTATTTCTCAAGGTAAATTGAAAGAATGGTCTTTGGTCCTCTATGGCACCTCCGTGCAGCCATATTCACCAACCAATGAGTTTCCTAAAGTGGAACGGTTCCGCTATAGCCGAGTTGAAGACCCCACAGACGACTATGGCACAGAGGATTATGCAGGTGAGCTGGCTTCCGGTGGGACACAGGCTAAAAAGAGGCAGCTCATGCATCATCCCACCACAGGGGAGAATGGAATGGAATGGAATTGGAGTGGAGTGGAGTGGAGTGGAGTGGAGTGGAGTGGAGTGGAGTGGAGTGGGGTGGACAATCTACTACCCATATTCTGACATATTTTCTTCCCCTTAAATATTTGTGTGTGTATATCAGTGCACTCATATATTCAAATATCCATATGTGTTATCTACAAAGCTAATAGTCCATACTGTGATTGTACCATAATATAGTTAATCCATAATCTGGGACACATTGTTCGCTTACAGAGTTTTACACAATTTTAAACACGGTTTGGATAAACATCATTATTTATCAATCTTTGTCTATATCTTCATTATTTCTTTAGAATAGAATTCTGTTTTGAGACTTACTGCATCAAAGAGGATAATCAGCTTTAGGGCTTGGAAACATTTTGTCACTTGCTATCCAGACAAGATGTACCAGTCATCACTGTGACCAGCTATGTGATTGTTTATTACACATTCCTGCCAACAGAAAAAAATAAAGAGAAAAAAAAAGTAAAAAAAAGAAAGAGGTGAACGTTTTAAAAATGTTATAGCTTTGATTGCCTGTAAATCTAAACATTTTTTCCTCTGTAGTTCTCTGCATTAAATACAACTGTCTTTTACCCATTTTTCTATTCAAAGTACGGTAATCCTCTTATCTCCTTGTGAACACTGTATGTTATTGTCTCTCACATTGTTTCGTATTTGCTGAAAACATATTCTCACTTGTCACTGTTAAGTTTTGTTTTGTTTTGTGTTGTTTTGACCAAAAAAAAAAAAAACTGTTAGAGGCTGGGGTTTATGGTCTCAGATACAACACTGATTTTTTGCAGAAGTTTTATCCTTTAATGTCTACTGAATATTCACATGCTTTGCTTGGTAATCTCTTACTTTTTACATTTGGCCATTAATTCATCTGGAACTCATTTTGGTTTATGACATGTAGTGTCAATTGAAGCTCTGTCTTTAGTTATTTTCCAAACAGACTAACATCGTTGGCCGAGTAACTATCCCTTCTTTTTTTATTAGTTTAGGATGCTTCCTTTATAACAATATAGTAAGTTCTTACACCAGCATCTTTTCTGGTTCCACCTTTTCTGATTCGTCAATTTAATAATTCTCAAACCAATCCCACCCACACTGTTTTGTTTTCATTTCATGATGTATTTTTATATTTGTAGAACATCTGCTTCCCATTTCCATAGCAATTATTGCCCTATTATTCTTCCAGATGAATTTTAGAATGATTTTTAAGTCTCCCTTTAAAAGTCTCATTGGAATTTAATTTGAATTTATATGCAATCTTGTGGGAAGAATTGTTTTTACAACATACAATCTTTCCATTTAAAACATAGATCATGTCCCATTTTACTGAAATTTTTTAATTTTATGTAGTTTTCTTCTTGTTAGTGTTACACCTAAGTATTTTGGGCCTTGTTGCTCTTACAGTGGAAAATATTCCATGCTTTCTAACTAGTATATGCTGGTGTGTAGGAAATCTATTGGTTGTATTTATTTTATATATGGCCACTTTGCTTAACTCTCTCATTAATTTATATAGTTTAGAGTTGATTTTCCGGGATGGTTTGTGTACCTTATCATCTGCAAATTGGTTTTGTGTCCTTCTTGTCATTATTTCTGACTACTGTCTTGTTGCATTGGCTAGCACTCCTAGGAGCATTCATTCCTTCTATGATATGACATATAACACATAATGGACAAAGCCTCTCCTAATGAAGAACTATTTATAGGCCAGGCGCGGTGGCTCACACCTGTAATCCCAGCACTTTGGGAGGCCAAGGAGGGTGGATTGCCTGAGCTCAGGAGTTTGAGACTAGCCTGGGCAAGATGGTGAAACCCCATCTCTACTAAAAATACAAAAAGAAATTAGCCGGGTGTGGTGGTGTCACGCACCTGTAATCGCAGCTACTGGAGAGGCTGAGGCACAAGAATCACTTGAACTCAGGAGGCAGAGGTTGTAGTGAGCCGGGATTGTGCCACTTCACTCCAGCCTGGGCAACAGAGCGAGACTCGGTCTCAAAAAAAAAAAAAAGAAAAGAAAACAAAGAACTATAAATACAAGTTTAATGTATCTTTAGATGAGAAATATTTTTTCTTACAGTTCTGAGATTTTCCTCTAAATACTAAAAATAAAAGTACTTCATTAACCACCTAAACAAAGTATCTTAAATACGCATGTAGTTACTTTTATTCTAAACAGATAGCATCCTAGAATCAATAAACATGCTTGAAATTAAGACCAATTGAGCTTATCAGAGCTGGATTGTATTAGATTTTGTGATGTTTTGCTTTGAGCCTATAGCATTGCTATTTATATTTTAACTAGCAAACTATTTTGTCTTCTCAGATAGGAGAAAGTAGATCCAGAAAACAGAGTATAATAGTAAGCTGTTACTCTTTATTCATATTTTGGTAATGTTTCCCATTCAAATTTTGGAATGTTGAGATTCAGAACAGTTATACATCTTTGTGGTTTTTCTGATTATATCTCTAAAACATCAACATTGGCACTTGTGAGAGAACCAAGACAATTATTGCATTATTACCCTGCAACCTACAATGCTAAACTGCATCTGAGACAGTTTAAGATGATAAAAGAAACAGCATAGTATGTGAACTTGCCATACAGTGAGAGCCCTTTTGGCAAATATCAAGAATAAATGTTTGGGATTTTTTTTTGTTTAATTCTAGAAGTCATCTGGTGAAAATTTAGGGCCACCCATGACTCCTTTCCTTTGGAGCTGCAGTTTTCACCTTCATTTAGAAGTCAGCCAGATTAGAGAGACAGATGGCATTATCATAACCAGATTCCCGTACTGTGTTATTGGATCCCAGGGACTGTGAGATCACAGCTGGCTGAACTGCAGTCCACAGGCAGCAGAGACACCACTCCCCTGGTGTACGATGGCAGATGGCTAAAATGTCCCAAGTTGCAGTAGCCAGGGAATTTAGAGATCGATTTGAAGCTTTGGGGAGAATAGAAATAAGCAGTACTGTCAAATGACTCTTACAGTTAATCAGAAGTATATTCATGTCTGCAGCATTTTGAAATGACTTATTTCCATTCAGATGGAGAAGTCATCCCTAGTACGTGATTTGCTATCTCTAAGCAGGAATTTTTACCTAAGTATCAGGACCTACGTTGATCTCCTCTCCTCACCATGTGATACTGGGCAAGCCACTGAAATTCTTGGAAAATCAGTTTCCTCATCAGTAAAATGAGGGTATTTGACTAGCAGATTTTTCTCTAAGTCATTCCACCCGAGTTCTAACATTTTATGTTTCTGCGATTCAGTTAATTATGAAACATAGTCCCATAATGACTCAAAGAAACCAAGGTATAACAGTAAGTCCTTTGGGTTACAATAAGTAGATTTTCTACTACCCTTGACTTACTATTTGTACATTTCATTCAATATATTTATTGCTAGTTAAAATCATGAAATTTCAGTGGGAAAGAGTTTGCAGATTATGAGACCAAATGTTCCAGAATATGGAGAACAAAGAAGAGAATTAAAAACTTCTATAACTAGCCCATGTCATTAGAAAGTTTTTCATCAATCACAAAATAGCTCCATCTTTCTGGCATTTGTTTTTCTTACTGTGCATTATCTCCAGTTCTATACCAAAGAATATATAGTAAGAGAGATTGGGAACTTTCATCCCAGGTCTGGAATTCTTTAAGCTTGCTTGCATTTTTTTAAATTTATATGTCATTTTCTTTTGTTGAATTGCCCATTGGCCTTTGTGTAGGATGCAATTTTAAATCTATTATCTGTGTCTGAGACTGGGTGCTGATAAGCTTGTGCCAGGTGCTGTAATGGTGTTTCTTCCTGGCCACAGTATTTCAGAGGTATTCAGTAGCTTTAATGAGACAGGTCATTTGGTCCAGGCATTAAATAATAATGCTTTTTTCTTTTTTGTCAACAACTTCTTTCTTTTCTACAAATCCAATCTTTTTACTATTACACATACTTAATTGCAGTTGGTTTTTTTCCACTTGCTACAGTTCATTTGAATTCTAAAATATTTACCTACCACAAGGCAGCCATAAGTGCTTTGAAGACCAGGCCATGACTAGAATTTACATTCTTTATACCTAGGTAATTGAGGTTGCCTAGGAATCAAAAGTCAAAAAAAGTCAAGAGCTCATCTCTGGACCTAAAGCCACATTGACAATTATTCCTCTGTCTTAAGAAACTCTCTGCATAAGAAAAAAAATAAAAGTCTTATTTTATACCAAATTCAAGATAAAGCTGACCTGCTCTAAAATCATTTTTCCAAGTATTGTTCTAATGTCTTTTGGAAAGGTCCCTGCGACCCTGAGTGCAGTGAGGTTGGCTGTGACGGGCCGGGACCAGACCACTGCAATGACTGTTTGCACTACTACTACAAGCTGAAAAACAATACCAGGTAAGAGAGGGGCCAAGTCACATCCCCACAGCATGTGCCAGGCATCTTAGGAGTTCCTGCAGGCCACTGGCATCTTCCACTATTCTCCCACCAGGACCTAAACATAGAAAAGAGGCTGCTGTGCAGGCCAACTGCCTCCCTGTGTTATTCAGAATGGTGAAAACCATATTGAGTTACAAAATGCAAAATGTGCATGTATGCTGTGAAACTGCAAATGTCTTCTCTCACATTTGGAGGATGGTGGAGGAACCAGCTAAGCACCTGCCTCTCCAGACCTTTCTTTTTTTTTTTTTTTTAATGGACAAGTAAAAACTGCAGGTATTTATAGTGCATAACATGATGTTTATATATATGTGTGTGTATGTGTGTACATATATATGTGTGTGTATATGTGTGATACAAGTATACACACACACACACACACACACGTATGTACACACATTTTGGAACAACTAAATCAAGCTATTTAACATATGCATTAGCTCACATACTTATCTTTTTTTGTGGCCAGAACACTTAAACACTACTCTCGTCACAATTTTCAAGTACGCAATAAATCGTTGTTAACTCTAGTCATCATGATATACAATAGATTTCTTGAACTTATTCCTCCCATCTCACACAAGTTTCGTGTCCTTTCCACCCCACTGATGTTTGATTTCATGGCTTCACAAAGATGCCAATGCACAGGCCAAACTGATGCTTTTCCACATTCTCCAGCACATAGGCCATCAGTGTGGCAAAGGGGTTGGTCCTGCTTGATCTCACTCTTCTGCCCTGGGCACTAAGGTGGACCCTGTGCCTCTGAGCCCCTGGTGTCTGCTTGAGCTGTGCAGATATGTTTCCTGGGCAGAGCCAACGAATGGTGACTGCCCCCATCAGAGTTCATCCTGACCTCCCCTTGTCTCCCACAGCCCCACCCACCTTCTCCCTCCTCCTTCAGGCGAAAACTCACTAAGCATAGCTGCCACACGGTTCCTTCATACTCCAGTCCCCCAGACAGACCCAGACGTGTTAAGAATTCCTGTTGTAAGTCTGCTGGAATTTAAATTCCTTAAGAGAAAGGAGGACTTTGGCTATCTCCCAGCCTCTGTTATCTCCTGCACTTAGCAAAATGCCTGACATTTAATTGGTGCTCAGTAAATATTTGTTGAATGGATAAATAAAGCTCTGTGCTTCCATTATGGGCAAACGAGAAAGTTTTTTTTAAGTGTTCTCATATACAACATAAATTTAAATATATTTACATTAATTTAGACAACAGCATACAACCACCACCGCCACTCACACATGCACATACAGGATCCATATGACAAACACACGAAAATAGAAGTCACACCTTATTAAAGGGACCTTTTTGAATAGAGTTGTGGTTCCCGCATAGTTTTCCTCTGATTCACCACCATAACCTTCCTCTCTATAACCATCATCATTTTTCAAGAGCTAGGTGCAAACCAGGAAATGGTTTGACAAGTCCTTGGTAGACTTGGTGTTGGGTAACTGCATTGCTGCTTCAGCACACTGTGCAGGAGGAAGTTTAACAAACAATCTGGCTCTCTGGATGTGGTGTTGGCATCCTGGTTTAAAAGTGATTTGGAGGCTGAGCTCAGCTATTTGCTCAGCACCTCCAAGAGAATGCTGAGGACTGGTTCGCTCGTGACGCTGCCTTCTTTCTTATTGTTTCACAATGCAGGATCTGTGTCTCCAGCTGCCCCCCTGGCCACTACCATGCTGACAAGAAGCGCTGCAGGAAGTGTGCCCCCAATTGTGAGTCCTGCTTTGGGAGCCATGGTGACCAGTGCATGTCCTGCAAATATGGATACTTTCTGAATGAAGAAACCAACAGCTGTGTTACTCACTGCCCTGATGGGTCATATCAGGATACCAGTAAGCTCACTTCAAATACTTGGGTTTTAGAGAAGAAATGTGGTGTTTTCATTTGAGTGACCTCAGGAGGGATAGCCTCTTTGTGAAATCTGGAATTGTGCTTCATATCAAAGAGGATCTAGTTCATTTATTTTAAGAGAACACTTTAGAAGCTTTATGTAAAAATGCTTATAACTTTGTCAGAGTATCCTCAAGACCACCCCCAGATTCAGTGATTTGCTGGGAGTATTCACAAGGCTTGGGATATAGTCATGCTCATGAACTCACAGATAGGAGATATTACAGCAAAAAATCATCAAAGGGAAAAGGCATATGGAGCAAGGTTCAGCCACACAGGGCGTGTTCAGTTCCCCGTGCAACAGTGTGTGATGACGTGCATGAAATGTTGTCTACCAGGGAACCTCATCAGAGACTCAGGGCCCAGGGTTGTCACTAGGGGCTGGTCAGACCTGACACATACCAAAATTCCAGACTCTTCAAAGGAAAATAGGTGTTCACCATAAACCATATTGTTTATACAAACAATTTAGACAAAGTGAGCCACTCTTTTCAGGGTAGTGGGAACCCTCCCAAAATTCAAGTTCCCAGATTTGCCAGCCATGGGCCAACCTTAACAAGCAGATTTGCTAAGGACAACATTCAGGCCTGCTCTTTTCTGCACACTGACCAAATAGACACCAGGCCTGTATAATATCAAAATATACTTTTTAAAAAGTTCAAAAAATATGACTGTCTTTTAAGAGTAGAATGAACATTTGTCAATGACTTACTTAACCCACTAATGAGGGAACTTGCAAGGTGACAAACAGGGCTGAAAGATGATCGGGTACTGTAGTCCACCAGAAAAGGCAAAATGGAAATCCTTCTGCCATGTTGGAGACAAAATTGAATAATTTAATAATTTTCTACATGGCAATACAGGTAGAATTTGGGGGAGTGGTTTTTTTCGAATGAATAGAAGTAATTTGCAACTTCACCAAACAAAAATGTGTGCATTAACACAGAGTTTGGGCCCTAATCAGCCATCATTAGCAAACAGACGATGGTATATTGCCCTAGAGAATTAAATAGTCTTAAGGTAGACCTATTAGACAGTGCTCTAGTGTGGCTCTGAAAAGGACTGCAGTTATCTTTTCCTTTTTTCTGAGTTCTGGGTAATTTCTCTTAACAAGGACCTCATACCATGGTATACGATGTCACTGAAATTTCATGTTTCTGCACAACCTAAGGAAGAAAAAAGAAAATTCAAGTTTAAAGAAACAGGAGCTATTTAAAATAAAATCAGACAAGAAATCTGAAGTGAATACTCTGCTTCTTAAGAAGTGAAATTCTGTCTGGTTTCAAAGAGGAGCGTTTCTCTGTGAGGCAGAGAGGGTCTTTCAACTTACCCTTTAGGCCAGCGGGTAAGGACTCTGCCTTTTTTGCTTGCCCCAAAATTTAGAACATGAACTTTGACTTGAGGGAGAAAGGAGAAATTGGGAGACAGAAGGGGGCATAAAGAATCCACAGAAATATGCAGTATTCCTTGTGAGGAAAACAAGTCAAAATTCTATCAAGAGGTTGAGCCTTGAAAAAGAAATTTGACTCTGGAATGTTGTATGACAGAACCAAGGTAATTGAGAGTCCGTTGTCTCCAGAGCCTAGAAGGTAGATAATTCAGGTGTTCAAACTATGACTTCAGCTACCACAAAGTGTTGATACAAGTGGTTTGTATATCTCTCTCTTTCTATGTAATTGCCTTATGTTATAGTTTTCTTCTCTAATGAGTCCATTTACGTACAACATAATGATCGCATATGATCATGACTAGTAATAATTACTGCCAACACATTTACAGTGCTTAATAGTTCATATCGTTCCCTTGAATAATTAATTTTATTTAACTTCTCAAGACAACCAGAGAAGTGTGTAACATTGTAATCTCATTTTAATGAATAAGAGAACAGAGCCCCTGAATTTGCCCACTGGAGGTGCTAAAAGCAGAATGCCAATCTAGGTCATCTGAGTTAAGATTCTATGCCTGTGCAGTATTCTCAATGAGACAGTGAGAGAGACCGTGTGATGATTACTGCTAAGATTGTGAGGGGCTTCGTATTTCATGCTCAGAGGCTCAGACTTGATCCAGCAGGTCCTTGCAGGGATCCACTAAGCTGTGTTTCTCTATGGAACCCTGAAGAACATCAACATTTAAAGAGCAGATGGAAGCCCATGAAGAAAGCTTCATTCATTTCTACATTCACATGGATATAATCCACTTGCGTATCAGAGCAGGTACCAAGACTTTAGCAAAATTTTGTCTAAGGTAGAGGTCTTCCTTAATATGCCAAATATTTTCCTCCATAGAACAACCATAAATTTGCCAACTTTTTTCAATATGGACCTGGTAGTAACTAGGAAAGCAAGTATGCACAGTATACTTGTTCAAATGATACATTTCTATTCTCCAGAATATAGATATCTGAATTATAATAACATTTATACCACTTCCACTGCAGCTGTAAAGTGCAAGACACTAAAATAGTGTTTAAAATAAACAATGTAAGAAATAAGCAATCCTTACCTTGCAGTCTTAAATACAGATTCCCTTCTCTAGTTCAGCTCAACTGACCAGTCCTAAAAGCTATGAGCATGGGGGTCTACATTCCCATTCCTCCGTCTCAGGCATTGCCTTTCAATCCCTATACAGTTATGTTGTCCCAGCTTCGTGAGTGGCATTTGCACTGTCGCAAGTTAGGAGACCCTCCTGGGGAGAGAGACTAGGGAGAAGAAGAAGAAGAAGAAGAAGAAGGAGGAGGAGGAGGAGGAGGAGGAGGAAGGAGGAGGAGGAAGGAGGAGGAGGAAGGAGGAGGAGGAAGGAGAAGGAGAAGAAGGAGAAGAAGAAGAAGAAAAGAAGAAGAAAGAAGAAAAAAAAGGCCTATAAACTATTCAACTAAGAATTAGCTAGGCTATCATTTTCTTGTCTGCAAAATGGCAGAGAAGTCTAAGGTGTTTTCCAGTGTTAGAGTTCCTGTCTGTACTTGGTTTGCTGAGAAATGATAACAAATAGTGATTCTGTGGCTTTTCCTGCAATTGTCTAGTCAAGGCCATAGGTACTGTAGCATACATTAGCAAGCATTAGAACGTCTCTGATGCTTTTATGGAATCCAATTGACCAACTGATTTATAACTTTCTCTTTTTTTTTTTTAACAGAGAAAAATCTTTGCCGGAAATGCAGTGAAAACTGCAAGACATGTACTGAATTCCATAACTGTACAGAATGTAGGGATGGGTTAAGGTAAGAGAGTGAAGGATTTTATCAAGTAACACAGCCCAAAGAGCTTCTCAATGTAAATAAAATGAAAAAATGATAAACAAGTAAATAAATAGCTCTCTTATGAGCTACCCTTGGTTTGACTCCCATTCAAGCACTTGATTGCTATTTGCATTATCTCTGCTATTATATGTGAAAAATGGGATGCTGTGTTGGCTAAAGAAAGGTTATATCCAAATAAATTCTCTTTAGAAAAGATGGTTCAGATAAAACTCAGTAAAAATGGCCACTTGAGAGGCATTCTTTGTGCTTTTTAACCTGCATTGTGCCAGTCAAGGATTACTTTGCAGGTAATACCAATGAATTATATTTAACCCCCTGATTCATTCCTTGGATGGCCAGAAATTATTCCCTTATCTTTATTATTTCTCTCCACATACCCAATCATTCTCTTATCTAAGTACCTCAGGCTTGGTTCCATTATGCTATGGTATGCTCATAGATTTAACACCAGGAGATGTTTTCCTTGAGTGGATGACTTGCTCGTTGCTAAAGCTCAATGGTTGGTCAACTCTCCAAGAGAACAATGTGTACAGCTCAAATTAACTAGGTAGCCTCTTGATCTCAGTAGGGAAGGTGAGACCATTCTGCATTTAGTGAAGAGTTGGACTGGGGCTGTACGTAGAATTAGAACTCTGCTGCAGTGGATTTCTTTTAAGTATTGATCATATCTTTATTTCCACCTGTGACTGGAGGTAAACTAGGCAGGGTCCAGGCAGTTTCCAGGCAGGTACATTCTTCACCATTAACCAGTATTGGAGCATCATTTTCATTTAGATTGATTAATTATCTATGGCTTTATTTCTTTTTCGCCCCATGAATGCATTCAGTATTAGCTTACTTGGCAATTTTCATCTCAAGACTTCAGTACTGAGAAAGAATTAGCCACCTAATTCTTCTTGGAGAAGAAGCAAAGCAGTATAATAGAAAGAAAGTAGATGTGGGCTCACATCTTCCTCTGCTACTTATTAACTGTGTGATTTGGAGCAAGTCACTTAACTACTCCGAGCCTTCATTTTCTCCTCTGTAAAATGATGATAATAACCCCTGTTTTGCTGGATTATGATAAAGGTTAACTGTGATAACATTTACAAAATACCTATTCTACCATCTGGCACATACTTGTTCATGGTTAACTGTGATAACATTTACAAAATACCTATTCTACCATCTGGCACATACTTGGTTCATGAGAAATAAAAGATGATTTAAATTATTTTATTTCTTAGGGAACATTGTGTAGGGTATGTTAAACTAGTGCATGCCAATAGAAACATGAGAGCCATATATGTAATTTTAAATATGCCAGTAACCACATTAAGAGAAGTAAAAAGATAAGGAGAAATGAGTTTAATAAAATATTTTATTTCATCTAATATATCTAAAATATTATCATTTCAACAATATAAAAACTATTATCAGATGTTTTTCATTCTTGTACTGTCTTCAAAATCTGATGCATATTTTACCCTTAAAACACATCTCAATTCAGACAAAATTGTTTTTGTGAGAAATATTTGATCTTTATTTAGGTTTTATAGTTGAAAAAGAAAATTTTACATAGCCAAGTTGTTCCAAACGTACCCAAATTGTTGCCAATAATGGAATCAAGTGCCAACTTTTCACATTTAGACTTAAGTTAGTTAAAATTAAATAAAATTTAGAATTCCGTTCCTTAGCCATACTATAGCCACCTTTCAAGGTCTCAGTAGCCATGTGTGCCAGATTATGTTGTATAGCACAGGTCTAACCTGGCCAGTTTATCACAGAGAGAACAGAGGCGTTCACAATACCAAGTGCATTAGCCTCGCAGTACCTGTATTTTGGAAGCAGCAGAAGGCTTCAGGGTTGGTGACTGCTGTCTGTTACACGTCCCCTTACCTCATTCCTTCTCCATACAGTGCAACCTCTGTGTCCTGCTGAACAGATGCCAACCTCACAAGGAAGTGCTGTCCTGTTTTAGAAAAACTAGGCAGCTTTTTAACTTTGATAAGTGTTTTGGTGGTCCTTATTTCCTCTCAAATGGATCCATTTAAGGCAATATCCTTTTTTCTAGTGCTACAGAAAGGGAAAGGGATTTTCTTTTGGCTTTTTAAATGACAGCGCTCTCTCTCTGGCCAGCGAGGAGATCTATGAATGAAGTCCACTTTCACTTATGCTTCCCTTAGTCTCCTTGAGGCCCCTTGCATTTTCTTAAGGGCTTCCAGGGTTGACCATTTTGCCTCAAGAGACTTGTAAATTTTTAAATAGTGGTGAAGAACAAACAGGGAAAAAATATATCAAATATATCAATGCACAAAATCCAGGAAGGAAATAAATTAAAATGCTAATGGGGACTGTTCAGGTTTCTTTTTCCTTCAACTTTGTTTTTGTACTTTCCAAATTTTTTAAGAGCATAGGGAAAAATAAATTTTAATTTTTTAAATTAGCATTATCCACATACAAAGCAGTCAATTCCGATGTCAATTTGGAGCAATATAAAGAGTTTAAAACAATGGAAACCATTTAACCCTGTTTAGATACTGATCTTCTAGTTTCATTGATCTGGTAGCATAGAATTACATTTTCTCACTATGTTTCCAATCACACTAGTTATTCAGTGACTAATATTTTTTATATTAACTATTGTAATTTTTTTTTTTTAAGAGACAGAGTCTTGCTCTGACAGCCAAGCTAGAGTGCAGTGGTGTGATCATAGCTCACTCAAACTCCTGGCCTCAGCCTCCCGAGTCGCTGGGACTGCAGGCAGGCACCACCATGCCTAGCAATTTTTTTTTAGTCTTTGTAGAGATGGCGTCACTGACTGTGTTGCCCAGGCTAGTCTCAAACTCCTGGCCTCAAGTGATCAACCCACCTTGGCTTCCCGAAGTTCTGGGATTACGGGTGTGAGCCACCATGCCCAGCCAAATATAGTAAAAAATTTTTATTTGCTTTCAATTTTAAGAATTAACCTGTAGACTGTGAAAAATATGATAGCTGACAGAAATCAGAAGGGAGAGAAAAATATGCATTTCTCATTTGACATTCTGACAACTCATTAAATACTATCTCATATTGCTAGGTAAATAGAAATTTAAATAGATTATTTAATATAGTTTAGAGAACTCCCAGAAACACTAGATAATAATATAACAAAGAAAAGTCAAGATGATTGGGGAAATAGCAGTACAGTTAGTTTTGATAAATTTTTCATTAGAGCGTTTAAAATGAATAAATCAAAAAATAGAGGCAAAAGTATTTTAAATCTTGTTTTGATGAGAACCTATAGAAGACTAAAATCAAAAACACTTAAAATCGGAACGGCTACTCCAGAGAATTTGAGCTGTGGGTTGGACAGGATGGTCGTACACTTTTACTCAGTCGTAATTCGTTGTACTATGTGTTCCTACTGCATTTATAATCATGAAATAACTGTTTAACGTATTATGTAGTAAGTCTGGATATTAAGAAATTGTTGGGCTTATTGCTAGACGATGTGATCGTTTTGTCAAATACTTTTTAAAACCTCTGGGTTGTAAGATGTTGCGCAAAGTAGGAGTGTGCCCATCAGTCTAACAAATGAAGGAGAATGTCCCCGAAGCCTAGCAGCATGTGTGTATGCTACAGACATCATTGTAGGCACAGAGAAGCATTATAAGCATTGAGAGGAGAAAAAAAAGGGTACACGGGCTATTTCCCCTGCTTTGAAGCTTTGCCAAATCCACTGGCCTCTGAGGGAAACTGTATCTGTTACATATGGAGTTTGGGGAGTCATTACGTTTTGGCCTGATCACAACAGTCTGTTTGAAGCTCCCTTTATACTTCTTCCAGCCTGCAGGGATCCCGGTGTTCTGTCTCCTGTGAAGATGGACGGTACTTCAATGGCCAGGACTGCCAGCCCTGCCACCGCTTCTGCGCCACTTGTGCTGGTACCTTCCCTAGTTCTTTTGTTTATTCTCCCGGTTCTGGTTTTGCTTTTCTTTCTGGTTTGAGCCATCACTCATGCAACCCACTTGCTACTTTTAAAGTAATGCTGGAAAAGTATATTTCTCTTTTGATAATTGTGTGTGTATTCTCATTGAAAGTCAAGCAGTCATCAGCATCCTATCCTCATTGGGAAACTTACATAGCCCAGTGATAGCTCCTCTTTCAAAAGAGAGTGAATGTTTTTGTCAAGAGGTTCCATTTTAACTTTGAAGGCTTTTTTCCCAGGGAAATCAAGAAAAAGCATGAATATTAAATTATTAATCTTTGATGCCATTTTCTCAAACTGTTAAAGAAGAAGCCCATGACACCACCCCCTCTGAGGTTTTATTTCTCGTTTCCTGTGTTTGTCTTGCTTTTAAGGGGCAGGAGCTGATGGGTGCATTAACTGCACAGAGGGCTACTTCATGGAGGATGGGAGATGCGTGCAGAGCTGTAGTATCAGCTATTACTTTGACCACTCTTCAGAGAATGGATACAAATCCTGCAAAAAGTAAGTGGATCTGCCCCCTAGGCCCTAGCATTTAGACCTAAGTTCTTTTGATGACTATCTTCATAAGAAAATAAGAAAACTTTGAATTTGTAATGATAACACTAGGTTTAAACATGTATCTGTGGACACTGTTCTGAAGCTTTAACCCAGCTTATCTTTGATATTTTTATTCCTTTGCCTCAGGGGCACCTTAAAACCTTTAATATTTCAATTTCAAGTACATGCTCCATACCCTTTAAAATCACAGTGTCTACCTGTGTCATCTAACCTAGCAATTTTTGTGAGGAAAGATTTTTGAGTAATCTTCAGAGGGATAATTAAATGTAAGACGTAATGAGGTTGCTAGTAAACACGCTTCCCCTGTGCATGTGTGAATGGATTAAAAAATTGTACATTTTTCTCATAGATGTGATATCAGTTGTTTGACGTGCAATGGCCCAGGATTCAAGAACTGTACAAGCTGCCCCAGTGGGTATCTCTTAGACTTAGGAATGTGTCAAATGGGAGCCATTTGCAAGGATGGTGAGTACAACTGCCCATATCGATCTTATGAGCAAAGCATGATCTTTCTACTTTCAGGACTAATATTTTTCCACTTAAAAAAGAAACTCACAGCATGCATCGGATATGACACGCCCAATATTTTGGTGGCATTCATTCATCTTGAACTTACTTATGCTCTTAATGGATTTGTTTGTTTGAATTGCAAGATGAAATAAATCAGCTATAGTGGCACTGGCCAATATGGTTCAAGTTAATTTTTTTAATTAATAAACTTTATTTTTTGAGAGCAGTTTTAGATTCATAAGCAAAATTGAGCAGAAAGTTCAGAAATGTCCCATATACCCCCTTTTCCCCACACAGGCATAGCTTCCCCCACTATCAACATCAACTAGAGGGATACATTTGTTACAGCTGATAAACCTACAGTGACACATCCTTATCACCCAAAGTCCACAATTTACATTAGGGCTCACTCTTGGTTGTACAATATGTATGCAACATTATAGTGCCATGCAAAGTAGTTTTACTGCCCTGAAACTCCTCTGTGAATTACCTACTCATCTCTCCCTCCCCCTACTGATTTTTTTTTTACAGTCTCCATAGATTTGCCTTTTCCAGAATCTGTATAATTGGAATTATACAATATGTAGCCTTTTCTAGCTAATTGTTGTTGTATTTCTTTCCAGTTTTTACCATATGTACTTTTCACCAGATTTTTAAAAATACCATGCACATAGAGTTTTGTATCTTGCTTTAAGCATTAGGCATAAACATTATCCTATGTTTTTACAAAGTTTTAGGAAACTTTATTTTGAATAGCAGCATAAAATTCAATCATCATGTGAAGATGCTATAGTTTTTAGCCAATCTCCTATTATTTGGATTGTTTATAATTTTGATATATAAACAGTAATTAAATGGTATCTGAATCTTTCATTAAGCCTGTGAGGCTAGGAAGTAATATCTTCATCTTACAGAAGGGAAAACCCAAGGTGTAGAGCTAGGAAGTGATAGACTTAAGTATAGAACTTAATATTTCAAAATGTTGGTCTGTTCTTCTTTGCACCAATGATTCTGAACCAAGATGCCAGGGATGCAGCACCATCCCCAGATATTCTGATTGAATTGATCTGGGGTGCAGCCCATGATCATGGATTTAACTTCCCAAGTGGTTCTAATCTGCAGCCAGGTTTGAGAACCACTGCACATCCAATTCTCCCTAATAATTTAGCTAATACCAAGTTTCCTCACCTCTCTGGCCTCAGTTTCCCCATCTGTAAAATGAATTGAATTTAAATTATTCCAACCTCTGGCCTCAGTTTCCCCATCTGTAAAATGAATTGAATTTAAATTATTCCAACTCCAACATTTTGTGAACTTTTTTGACTCTTGAAATAACTTACGCTGAAGGGACCCTAAAATTTACTCCTAAATTTATGCAGATATTACATATCAATGATGTAGAAATTGTTTAAACTACTGTTTGTTTAAACTACTGTTGTTCAAAACATCTTTGGATTGTTATAAAAATAGAAAGAAAACAAAAAATATGCACTTGGAACAATCTGACTGACATGATCACTGCCCTAGGGTTTATTCTTTCCCTTCTTTTGAATGTTTCCCCTTCTGGAAATTTCATGAAAGGAAAAACAGTACCATTGTCTGTCAGGAGAATGCGGACTTGGAAGTCAGAATGCTATCATTCATATCGGTCTCCAGGCCTTGGGCAGGTTATGAACTTCTCTGGGCCTCATTTCCACCATCTGTAAAAAATGAAGAAGATAATACTACTGACCTTGTCTGGTTATTCCACAGCTCCCTACAAAGAATCTCAAAAAAGTGTCAGAAAGAACTGGGCACATGATTGATAGCACTGATTGATAGGACATCGTTTGTGGTCTTATTTCTTTGGAGCATTGTAGGTGACTTTGCATCTCCATGGTTTTTCCAGTATGTGATTGGTCTGGCAGGCATGGGCCCGACACAGTCAGTTCCTGTGTTCCGAGGTTTTCTTGCCAGGGCCGATTCTACTGTAGCACACTGGGGTGATAGAGGCTTGGGGTGGTGGCACCCCAGGGGCCATGTAAGTATCATTTTTTAGTTACCAACAAGTGCCTCCTTTACTTTACTTAAAAACATGGTTCCCCCATTTCTGAATATGACCAGAATTTTTGGTAAGTTAGTAACAGAAAATTGAGGAAGATGAAAGTGAGACCAGCCTGAGCAACATGGTGAAACCCCATCTCTACTAAAAATACAAATATTGGCCAGGCATGGTAGCACGCACCTGTAATCCCAGCTTCTCGGGTAGCTGAAGCATGAGAATCACTTGAACCCTGAAGGTGGAGGTTGCAGAGAGCAGAGATCGTGTCCAGCCTAGGCAACAGAGCAAGACTGTCTCAAAAAAAAAAAACAAAAAAGAAAAGTGATGATTGATGCAGGAAATCCATTGTAACTTGAAATGTTCACCAATAGTACTTGGTACCAGGCGTTTCAAGAGTTGTAATGCTTTAACTACTTTCCCTAAACCATGGTGAGCACCAGATAAGTTATGTCAAATGGCACTTTGCTAAAAGCAGAGTGTCAGGATTGTGGGCAGAAGTGGGAAAAGAAGAATCGTATCTGCAGTGAGCCCATTTTCAGGTCAGTTACAAAATGAGAATATTGATGGCTCACCAGGCTTTTGAAATCACATGGCAGCTGCACTTAAGGATGTGTTATTTATTCTCTTTCAACTGTCATATTTCTATGATTCTAAGACATAGATTTTTAACATTTTATCATCTCGGAAATCAGATGCATCTTATAATTTGTGGCAGTTTACAACTGCTTTTGACCAGAAAACTGATGTGATATCAGTGTTACTGCCCAGATAGGAGACTTGGATGCAGAGACATCTGTTCAACCGAGTTAGGCACATGACTACTTCTTCTTGTGTTGAATATAATTGCAGTTCTAAAGAGGTTTGAAAATTAAACTATCATTCAATATTCAAAGGAAAGATTCTTGCATAAGCATGGAAACAAAACAGAATGTTACATAAGTATGACAAATACTTTTAATAAGTCTAAAAATTCTAATTGATAAAAGAATATTGTGTCACAGTTTAATATGAAGCATCTTTTCCTTTGTGTTACTTAAAATGATGGTGCATCTTATATCTTGTGTCTTAGATTCAATGAAATATGGTATAAATGACTGTATACTCTCTGCTCTAGGTATCTCAAAGAAGAACAATTTCTTGCTTGTGTTATTAATTGATTTCTAATTTCTTTTTCTAATTTTTTTTTTCACAAATGGATACCAATTACATTTACCATTGGACTGCAATGTCTCTCCTTGAAAAACAATGTGGTTGACTGAAATCACTTTGGGTGGACCAAATTTCCTCCTGTTGACTACTCCTGAATGATCTCTTCCAATTCCCCAAATCTGCCTCTCTGGCCAATCACAACCTTCTTCCGTGTGTGTACGTCATGCTGCTCTCGTCTTCAACTCCCCTTCTCTCTTGCTGACTTCTGGAAAAGCAACGGAAGAGTCCTGGGCGGAAGGAGGCTTCTGTATGCTTGTGAAAAAGAACAATCTGTGCCAACGGAAGGTTCTTCAACAACTTTGCTGCAAAACATGTACATTTCAAGGCTGAGCAGCCATCTTAGATTTCTTTGTTCCTGTAGACTTATAGATTATTCCATATTATTAAAAAGAAAAAAAAAACAAGCCAAAAAAAAAAAAAAAGCAAGCCACCTCTCTCTTTCTTGCTCTCTTTTTCTTTCTCTCTCTCTCTCAAGTTTGTGCAGGGAGATGGTGAACTGTTTTGTCAGAAGTTAAATGGAAAAAAAAATAAAACTACAACAAGCCTACCTTTTATAACTGGGTGTTTAGTGCTAAACAGCCAGAACCACAGAGACAGTATTGTATGACCAAAGCATTTGATGCCAAAATTTGACGTTAAAGTAATGATTTGATTGATTTCCTGCCCTGATTTTGAAGGTCCATTTTTTTTCCCTTTTGCATTGACTTGCTTGTTTCCCCTTTGAAACACCTAAAAATACCTTTCCAAAACATTGCAAGAGCATACATAGACAAAAAAAAAATGAAATAGAAAGCTCTTAGCATGCTTGAGTCCACCATTGGGGGAAATGACAGAAAACGGGACCTGAGGGCATTAGGAACATCCTACAGAGTTGTGTTTAGTGTCGTTTGCCATGGTATTTCACAGTGAAACATGGATACTCTCCACACATCATTTACTTCATGCATTATGTACTGGTTTTTGCATTTGACTCACTTGATAAGTCTGCTCCACTGGTTTCATCAGATAGACTTGCTGCTACTGGCTTTTCCATTGTAGATTGGGTTATTTTACACACAGTTCGCCAAATGGGATTGCTCTGTATAGTCAAATTGGTGATGGACAGATGGACAGAATGCAGAGGTACATAGATGAGCTGAGGCTGATCCAGCTCCCCTGAAATTCAGAGTGTTAACTTTATAGACCCTGCACAATCTCTTGGTGCTATCTAGCCATTACCCCCATTTTTTTTAAAGGCCATCTGAAATTCCATTTGTCATGATGGGAAGCATTTTTGGATATGATGCAGGAAATTTCTTCCTGGAGTCAAAAGTTCCTAAGAGGTCCTGTATTTTTAAGAAATGGAATTTATTTAAATAATATTTAAGCTTGTGCCCATGTTGGCCAGGCAACTTTTTTCAATGGTGCTTATTAGAAGTTTTTTCATCTTGTCATTTTAAGAAAATAAAACTGGAAATTGAATATGGGTGGCATGATTGTACCCTTTTAGTTCTCTTATTTTCCCACTCCTCTGTCCCTCTATAACTATGTCATACTATTATATGCCGGTCCACTGAATGTTGAGATGATGATCTGTTTTTTGGGTTTTTTTTTTTTTTTTAAGAAATATTTTCACTGGTTTTCTATGACTCTCTAAACACTTCATTGAAACTGGAAGACTGAATTATGAGGAAACTATTTGGATTAGTGGCCAGAAATGATGAAATCTTAATAGATCTTTTGACAGTTTCTCTGTTTAGGGGAGGGTAGACCGATATCAAGTTTCTTCATATCAAAGCTTCATTGGTGACCTCATTTGCTTTACAAGTGACCAGCCATCTTGCAGGCTTCATGCTTCTGAGAGCCTTACTTAGAAGATGCTGCTGCAGTCACAGCTGAGGAGAGGAATACTATCTATCAATATGGACTATCCTGGGAAAGAGCTGGGAAGTAGGTGCTGAGGTCCCCATCCAAACAGCAAGCTAGGAAACAGCCTGCCTTGAAAATAATATTTCTAGACGTTAAAGATAACTTACAACCCAAAGTGAATAATAAGTAAATAGTCTGATGACCCTCTTAATAGCATTGCAATTTTATTGAATCACATAATGATTCATAAGTAACTAGGGAACCAACTGATTTTGCTAAGCAGTCTTCCCCTTATAACACTGCAGGCCCTTCTGACACACAAAAAAATGAAAGTTAATCCTGGGTACAGCATAGTTGTTTTACATTTAAAGGCACAGTCTTACACGGACAAATGCAAGCACAAGCCTAAAGCAAGGTCAAGCAGATGGCAAAACCGAATTTGCCTGCAAAGAAATCTATTTAACGGAATCAGCCCATAATATTTGAAGCACGAGGTTACTGTGATAGGAAAGATAAAAATGATGTCTGTTTTCTTAGATGAATAACCATCAACATGACAACAAAATTCACTGGGGTCTACCAGCGTGCATTCCATTTCCCACTGACCATGCAGGTGCACGTCGCGGAAATACTGGTTTAACTACTAGTGTGTTACTGCCTCATTTATCTTATCTTCATAACATTATTAACTAGAACATAATGCTTTCAAAGTTTAAGTTAATGTTATATATTATGTATAAATATATATATTCATAATGAGATATATGTAATGGATAGTACAAAGTTTGGAGACTCAGCAAATGCTCTAACCTTCTAGAGACAAAAGTCCTATTTCTGTTTTCTTTTGTCTTTTTATTTTCAATTAGTGACCCATTGTTAAATCCAAATCCACTTTTACTGAAAAATACTGTACATGTGTAAAATGTTCAGTTGTTTTTTTGTAAAATATAGTAGAACGGTTGTAATTGATACTGGCCAAAATCAATGTTATTCCATATTTTATTTTTTCTATTAAATTAACCTAAGTTCCTGTTTATTTGATCTGTTCATACCCACGTATAAACTTCTCTGAAAGGGTAAGGTCATGAGAAACTTCCCTGTTTCTACATAGAAGCTGAATATGAAGGAAAGGGTGGAGGTGCATGAAAGTTGGAAAAGAAAGAATGAGCAGAGGAGGGAATTGAGAAGGAGTGAGAAACAGCAATGTAAGAAAGGAATGGGTTAGATTTGGTCATGAATATATGTTAAATCCCATCTTTAGAAAGCAAGGCTGTGAAAAAAAATCTATAGAGGCTTGGTATTGTTTCTATCAGATTGTACAGATGCTGGCCCCCAGAACAGGGCCCACCTGGTCCCGTTCTTCCTCTAGGGTGCAGCACACCCACTAGTATGTGTCTGTAGGGTTGGGAGCCATGGCTGGGGGCAAGGAGGTAGGCAGTGTAAAAGCTGTTAAAGAGGAAGGTGCCTTTGTTCAATTTGCTGACATCTTGTGTAAAGTCGACATTGGCTGGATGTCTAGAAGATGATTTTGTCTAAAATAAATCTCCGGTACATACCAGGGGGTGGGACTGAACAAGCTACCTAAAAACAGCAATGGAGTATAGATCTTTCTGAACCATGCCTGAGATGCAATTACTAGTCTTAAAGGTTCAGTGCTCTGCCTTTTGGGGAAAAGAAATGATAAACCAGCCAAAGCCGCAAATTGAGCTCCAACTAGGTTTAAAGATCTGGGGATAATAACCAGGTCTGAGAAAGAGCCTCTGCTGCTTTGAAGTCCCATTATGGGGATGGAGAGAAATTAATTTTATTGATCACTTACTATGTACTACACAATGTGAGAATATAGAGTATGTATATACATACTGATGTGGATATGTTCTCAATTTTCAGAAGGACTCTAGAGGTGAATGTATTATCCTCCATTTACACATGAGAAAACTTAGCCACACAGACTTGAAACAAATTGATTGAGATTCCATATCCAGATTCATAATAATAATACAATTTAACATTAAGACAATTCACAGCAAGCAGTACATGCCAAATCTCGAATGAGTGATACACTGAGTTGTTAAGCTCAGAACAGGCAGAGATTCCTTTGAATTGGACTGGTCAGTTCCCTAAAGTAGGTAGAGCTAGAATTGGTCCCTGAAGCATGGATGAGTCTTACCTGGGCAGACAGGAAGAGAGCGGGAAGAACGTTACCAATGAACTTGTTGCAGTTACCAGTGAACTTGCTGCATACAAGATGCTTAGGGAAGTAAGATGTTTTCATGGTTTTAATCTAATTATCTATTGCTACAAAGAACAGTGATTCAAAATTTGGTGGTTTAGTCCAGAAAAATCTACATTTGTACACTTTGTAGAAGAAGGATAGTGTGCCCATTCTCAACCCCCACATCCATGAAAGACTGCAAATTATCACTCACTTTCCATTCCAGTTATCAGAGGCTTGTCACACTGCTGATCTCTTCTACCAGATTCATTATTTTCCACTGAATAAGCTACCCTTCATTTTTGAAGAACTTACAAACTACTTGGTAAAAAAAAGGGGAAGTGATTGCTATAGTAACTACTAAAGTTTCTCAATCAAAGTGATCAATACTTGCAACATATCTGAGTATGGAAATAAATACATAGCATCTTATCCCCCTCATGTAAAAAGAATGTCATGCCGCTAAAATATAAAATAGACATTCATTCTTAAGAGCTTCCGTATTATCATTCAGCCTTGCAGAGAGAGAGCAATGGCAGACGGCAATGTGTTGAACAGAAATTGCATATTGCAGGCAATTTTAAACTATGGCCCAGCCAATTTAATACCCCCTCCTTCTGTCCCCAACCACAAGATGGTAGAGGTGGAACAGAGGACAGTTGCAGCGTGACCTCACCCAGCCGAGGCTGGGCCCTGCGCCCAATACGTGTAGATGACCGCACAGATGATCTTCTCTTCTCTGGTCGACATCCCTTTCTAAATGTTATGTTTGTTGCAGACTCATGAAATCTGAAGTTCTCAAACAGAATACTTTAGAGCCTTTGACATATTTAGCAGGGCACAGCCAAGGTGGACTTAATTTCACTGAAGCTCATTAGAACTACTTGGCACCTAGAAATGGGGCTAATCTGTATAATCCTGTCTCCTCTTCATCACAAGAGGTGAAGATCAGGTCCAGATTCAGTTCTTGAGCAATAAAGATGCAGTTATGCAGCATCACTACGTTTCAGCAGACCAGAATGTGACCTGGGATGGCCAGCACTCCTTCCCATTCTCTACCTCCAAGGGACTTACAAGGACAGTTTGACTGGCTTATTACCAAAGGACTTTCTTACAAGGTCTCTTCTCTAAAGCACCATTGTTTGGATCCAGTTGTGGTTTTTTTAGGGCCAGGTGTCAGGCAACAAAAGATATTTTGTATCCCACTTTCTAGAAAATTCCAGAAACATTCCCTGAGGCTTGAGTTGTAAGATCTTTCACTTTTTCATTTTCGAAAACAGTACATTATTTTAAAAATACAGTGTCTTAAGCTTCACAGAGTTTTACTAAAATGGATTTATTTAATTTGGCCCACACAAAAATCAGGCTGATAGACATTCATTTTCTGATGCAAGAGGCACAGCTAGTAAGGGGTGTGGCTGGGACTCAAGCCCACAGCTTCAGCATTCTGTACAACACTGATTCCTTTTTAAGAGTGCTGGAGAAAAGCAAGTCCACATCACATATGTTGCAAGGAAAGGGGGTAAGATCCTTTTCTCAAGTGAAGATAGAAAGCACACTGTGTCCCTGGGCTTGACTTTTTCTCATTCCAAAAGAGTCGCTTCCGTAAATAAATATTATTGAGTCCCTGCCACAAACTAGGTTCTGAGGTTTCTCTTGCCCTCCTCAAACTTATAGTCTAATGAGGGAACAGACACTTAGACATAAAACACATGGTTACAATGTGAATCAGTTTAAGTGCCTTTAAAGGGTATAAAATATTGTCAGGAGTCAAAGGAGCAGGCTCACTTCACTAATCACGTGCTAAGGTTCCATGCCCTTGCACTACAAGCTTCCCAAGGACTTCCAGAAATAGCCTGAAACCTTAAAAATGGAGTTGACTGTAAAATCTACAAATAAAACTGCAAAGGTCAAAATCAAATGGTATCTTTATTAAGTATCTACAAAGTGGATCATGTCAAACTAGTCCACTGCAACTAAGGAATTATACTTAGAGCCATTGTCACTTGACGGCAGGGATATGTCTGAGAAACGCATCCTTAGGTGATTTTGTCATCATGCAAACATCATAGAGCACACTTACACAAACCTAGATGGCATAGCCTACCACCCACCTAAGCTATATGGGATGGCTTATTGCTTCTAGGCCACAAAGCTGTACAGCATGTTACCGTACTGAATACTGCAAGCAATTGTAACAAAATGGTAAGTATTTGTGTGGCTAAACATAGAAAATGTATGGTAAATACATGGTATAATCTTATGGGACCACTGTCATATATACCGTCTGTTATTGACCAAAACGTCATTATATGGTACATGACTATAATTAACGTTAATGTAGAATAAAGGTAAATTTTAATATGCTTGATATGATGTGAGACCTGCAGAGATTGGAGAATCTAGGATCTTGAGAATCTTAATAGCCCTGCAAAGGAGGGAGGAAGTCACTATTCACCCTCTAGGGAATAGAAAAGAGGAGGGAGACTTATGTCCTATCCTTGGTGGTGGTCAGGGAGGTCACTGGGGCGGGGCGTGGAAGGGCAGTGTACAGGACTGCAATATGTGGATGTCTTCCTGGATATCATCCTCTCTTCTTCCCTGTGCCTTCTACATTCTCTCCAAGGAGATCTTTGTCAATCTCATGGTTTTAAATACCATCTATATGCTGATGACTCTTAAAATATATATAGATTCCTGATCTCTTCCCTCAAGATTCACACCTGTAGATTCAATTAACTACTTGACATTTCCCTTCAGCTGTCTAATAGGCATCTCGAAATTAACATGTCCAAAATAGACTTCAGACACCCCAACCCCCTTACCATCTTTACCACCAAATCTCTCCCACCTCAGTAAATGGCATTCACTGTATTTCCAAATATATCTCTAAATGGTCTACTTCTGCCCACTCCATAGCTGTAACTGTGGCCAAACCACCATTGTTGCCATCCCAGACTGCTGCAACAGCCTCCAAACCAGCTCCCAGACTTCTCCCTCTCCTCTTTTTTCTCTCCTTTCCCTAACCAGCTCTCTACACAGCATAGTGCCATTACAAATGGAAAATCAGATTTCATCTCTGTTTACTGAGCATAAAATCTGGACTCCTTACCTGAGGTCTTTGTGCTCTCACCTCACACCACCATCCCCCATGCCCTCACATGTTCTAGTCATGCCAACTTTCTTTTCATCCTTCAAACAAAACCAGCTTGTTTGGGACCCAGGACCCTTGCTCTTCACATGGCTGGCTTCTTCTCATCCCACAGGTCTCAGTTCAAAAATAACTTCCTCTGAGCAGTTCCTTCCGCCACTGACCCCAAACCTGCCCACCTCGTTTTGACTTTCCATAGCACTTACCACCACATGACATTTTATGGTTCGTTACTTATTGTCAGCCAGCCCCTTGAAAGCTGGTGCTTTATCTGTCTTGTTCACAGCTGTATCTTACATGTCCAGCACATGCCTTGCTTAAGAAATATTTGTGGAATGAATGAATAAGAAAACATCTGAGAGAAGTGACATTTGACCTGAGCCTTGAAGGATAAGCAAGAAATTACAAATCAAAGAAGGCTATTATATCTAAGAAGGATATTCAAGAGAGAGAACCTGAGCAAAGGCACAAAGCATTGAAAGGGTCTTGAGGACGCGGATCACTTGGAGGCCCAGGCAGGGGATGAGCAGGGCAGGCAGCTTGGGAGAAAGGATGGAGAGACGAGTGGGGTCAACCGGTAAAGAACCTTCACTGGACTGTTGCCCTTCCTCCACACTCTTGTCATCAGTGTCATCAACCCTGTTTTCAGAGAGGCTAATTGATTTGCCCAAGGACCCTATCAAGTCAACTCTTGGCCTCCTGCCAACATATTTGAGACGCATTCATTCAGACAGAATGCTGAGGCGGCCAGATTTGCTCAGTTCCCAGGCACTGATGGCTGTATTGAGCCAGTTGAATGAAAGAACAGGGTGCAAGCTCACATGAGAGGCAGCAGCCCACAGCTTCTGTTCACTGTCATGTCCACAGTCAGAGCAACAATGTGGCAAGGCCTGTTTGCAAAACTGGACTTGGGGCCATAAGCCTGCTCAGTACCATCTTTTTCTCCTAAGAGAAGACCCCCTAGCCCTCTAAACTGTCATCACCAGAGAAGAACAAAAGGAAAAAAACATGACGTGCTAGCACTTCCCTTCCCTAACAATGAAAACAGTAACCCCCATATGCGGAGTACTTCCTATGTGCTGAGCTAAAGGCTTCATATTGGTTGTTTAATTCAGTACTTTCAATAGCCTGATTCTATCTCCTTTTCACAAATAAGGAAGCAGATGAGGTAAATGCCTAAGGTACTCCAGTGGTAGATAGAAGGTCTGGGATTAATGTAAACCCAGACAATCTGATATCAGAGCACCCACAAGGAGAAATACAAGAGCCAAGGAGGATGCCATCAAAACAAGCTTCAAGCTATGATTGTGGAGTGTGCGATGGGTTTCTATATTTTAGCTGGTGCTGTCAGGTCCCAGGTGCATGTTATTAATGTCCACCCAGGAGTACACACTGTGGCTACATCATGCTTTGTGTGAACAAGGCAGGAGTCAATATTTGGTCATTAAAGCTAGTAACAACCAATGGGCCACACAGACAAAATCAAAATGGACCTAAGGTAAATGAGGCAGTGGCTGTTACAAAGAAATGGGGATATGATGATATGACACTTCCTTTCATAATTTCTTTGTAAAGAGGCTATTGTTTGCATTCTCTAGCCCAGGTTGAAATGAACAAGAAATAAAATGGAGTTATTGGGAACATTAGAAGAAACATTAACATGCTGAAAGTTAATATAAATACATAATACAAATTCTGTGAGCTCCTTTGACAAATTTGGTGAAACAAATTCTTTCCAGGTGATGTTAAATAGGATTTCTTGCCACCAAAATCACAATGGTTGCAATATAATAAAAGCTAAACTATGAAAGAAGTAAGCCTTTTTATTATATATAGGAATATAATGTTTAATTGTTTTATGTTGTCAGAAGAGGCACAAATATGGCAGAAACCGGAAGTCATCTTGACCATCTCCTTCGTCACTCCCACATCTGATCCAACACCAAGTCAAGACAGTTCTACCTCCCAAACCTCCCAGGCCTACTTTCCGTTCTTCACCTCTTCTGCCCCTATCCTAGTCTAACACCTTGGATCAAGCTACTTCTCACCTGGGCTATTGCAACATCTCCTCATTAGCCTCCCTGAACACACCCCATCTGTCCACAGTCACGTGTCTTCATCTTTATCTCCTATTCCATTTTCCACAACAGCCAGAATGCTCTTTTTAAAAATTCAAAGCTCAGCATGAGACTCCACTCCCCTGTGACTTCCCATTTCCCTAGGATAAAATTGAAATTCCTTTCCATGGCCTTGAAGGCCAGGGTCAATCTGACCCACCTCTCCTCTCTAAACTTAGCTCACGACATTCTCTTCTTCCCCATGTATTTTCCTGCCACATTTACTTTCCCTGATTCTTCCATTCTGCCCTGCACCCTAGAACACCCCCACACATCACTGCCCCTCCTTTAATGTTATCTCACCTGAATCATCTATCATCTGGGCCTCAGTTTAAATGTCACCTCTTTGATTCCTGATCCTTAACAGACAAGGTTAGATCTCCTTAGTATAAGCTTTCTCGGAAGCCTCTACATTTCTTTTATATTAATTTTATGATAAATATCTAGTTACTTGTAGGAATATTTGTTTAATTTATGTAATACTCACTACATGGTTTGTTTGATGGGGGCAAAGTCTGTAAATGCCTTATATGTTGTGAACCTGGTAAAATGTCTTGTAGAGAAGGTGCTTGATAACTGTTATGGATAGTTGAAAAAATGAATGAATAATTAAATGAAAAATTGAGCAAATGACAAGAAAGGAATAGCTCTGATCCAATACTTGGACAACTAAGTTCTAGCCTGAATTCTGTAAAACTTCAGCATATCTCTCTATGTGTCTACACCTCAGTTTCCCCTTCTTCAGCATCATCCCTGTGAACCTTCCAGCCATTCTATTCCATGTAAAGAGAAAATAGCCGGAGACTTCACAGAGTTTCCATCACTGGTCCTAAAACACAAGCAAAACCATTGGCACAAACTCATTAAAGCCAATGCTTTAGGACCCTGCCCCTAAAAGTGTGGACCAGGAGCAGCAATAGCGGCCAGGAATTGTCTAGTGTGACAGCAGATTTCTAAACCTGCATTCTCATTCCCTGGGTACTCACGGTTGACAAGGGACTTTGCGGGAGAAATTAAAGGTTAATATCAAATGAACTTAAAATAGAGAGATCAGCCTGAATTGCCCAGATGGGCCCAAGGTAGAGGCAATCAGAGAGGTGTGGTAGAAGGCGGCAAAACAGGCAGAAGGCAGAAGGGGAAGTTAGAGAGATTCAAGGTGTGAGATAGACTTGACCCACAGCCAAGGAACTTGCAGCAGACCCAGGCTCAGAGCCTCCAGAAAGAATGCAGCGTGATAACACCTTGATTTCAATCTTGTAAAACCCAGAGCAGAGAACCAGCTGAGCCGCTCCATACCCAGATGTCTTACCTACGGAACTGTGAGTTAGTGAAGGGGTGCTTTTTTAAGCTACAAAGTTTATAGTAACTTGTGATGGCAGCAGTAGAAACGAGCACAATGAGACCATACCTCTCAATCACATTATGTCCTTTTGCCAGATCCCAAGTTGATCTTTTCAAGAGATGGTTCAATGTCATAGTTACTGTCACAGAATCTGAAGGGAGGCTGCCTGGGTTCAAATCCTGGCTCTGTCATTTACTAGCTGTGTGATCTTAGGGAACACATTTAACTTCTCTATGCCCCTGCTTCCCCATTTGGATGATGGTAATCCTACCTCTCTTCCAGGAACATTCTGAGGATTAAATGACAACCCATAAAAGTACTTAGGACAGTGCCTATATGTATTAGGCAAAAACATCTTGGTTACTAATATTACTTAAACCAGAATTTTTTTTATTCATTGTTGATCCCTCTCCCTCCACTAATATCCAATCCATCACCCAGCTAGTTAATTTACCTTTTGAGTTTCTCTTGAATCTGTCCTCCTCCCTTTATCCCCACCGTGACCGTCCTAGGTTGGCTATCATCATCACTTCCCAGAAGCACTCTGTGAATCTTCTGCAGTTCCGCAAAGAAGCTAAAGTGACTTTTCAAAATGCAAATCTAATCACAATGCTCTCCTGCTAAAACCTGTGGCTACTGGGATAAATACAGGATCCATTAACATGTCCTGCAAAGTCTGATAGCCCTATACCCATCTCAATTTCGTTTCTTTCTTTCTTCTCTTTCTTTCTTTCTTTCTTCCCTCTCCTCTCCTCTCTCTCTCTGTCTTTCTCTCCTCTTCCCTCTCCCCACTTCTCTGGCCTTCCTTTAGCCTATCCCAGGGGCCAAGCCTCCCCGCACTGGACCCTTTGCAGACATGGTTCCCTAAGGCTAGAGTGCTGGAATCACAGGTCCACAATTGTGTTTGTTCTTATTTGTTGGATGTCTGAGTCCCACTCCAGACTCTAAGCATGAGGGCAGGAGTGCATTTGTTTTTTCTGATCGTTGCATACCCCATACTTAGCACAGTTAATGGCACAAATACTGGCTCAGTAAACAGTTTTTTAATGAGCAAATGAATGAATAAAAATACTGTGGCACAGTTGAAGAGGCAGGACAAATAAGATGTTGGTGCTTCTTTTGGTTTGACTCCTACTTGGGGGCAGGAAGGGCAAGAATTAAATTATGTCAGATCGAAAACATCAATTCACTGGCTGGATCACTCTTGAGTTACTGCAACCTTTGCGAGTGTGTCACAGACTATGTTGGAAGTAGCTGAGCACAGGAGGAGAAACCAGAAGTTGGTTCAGCAAAGGGGTCATCTTAAAATATGCTACAAGTCTAAGGGGTTATATAACTACCAAAAGCTGAAAAATTGTCTTTCCACACTCTCACCATATCTATCATTTCTTTAGGTTTGCTGCCTAGAAAGATCTCATCATCAGATTTGTTTTCCCCCACCAAAATACATAAGCCTCAGTTTGCAGCTATCTCACTACTAGGTTAGCCCTCACTGCCCCTTTCCATATTCAACCCTCCACCTCCTGCTTCCAGCTCTGTAGGTGTAAAACACGATGATCCAGAGCCAGAGAATGAAGACACGCCTATGCTGTTCCCACACAGAACACAGCGTGAGGAGGTGGCGAGACATTCACAGACCATAGAGGGCCCTCGTGGGGGGCTGGGGCAACTTGACCTCAGATGTCTGTGCCAGAAAAAATCTGATGAACAGATACATCATTCAGGAATGTCCAAGCTCACAAATTCTTCATGAGGCTAGCAGAACGTGGAGGCCTGAAACCCTCCTCCAGAATCTAACACCCCATCATTCTGTGATATGTATTCTCTGGGCTTCCATCACTGAAGTTCCGTCTCCCTGTCTTATAAGCTCCAAGGAATGTAGGGACCATGTCTAACATGGAGAATTCCAGATACAGGCAGGTGCTTTAAACCCGTAGCTTAATCAAATGGTTGTCAATGAGACAACATCAGCCTCCTTTTGTTGTCTCAGGCTAATTATTAGACAATTCAGAAATAGAATAAAGATGATGTTCAGCCATGTCTTACTGAACGATTCAAATCAAACTCACTCACCAGGTAGTCGGCAGAATTTCTGACTCTGTGCTGGATCCCTCCTTTACCTCCCTCCTAAACCCTCCACCAAGAGGACATACACCATATCCACCCTTCCGGATGGCAAGGCTGGAAATATGCTTGCACTGTGCACATTGGCTGCTTTCTACTGCTGGTGCTAAGCAATAACTCAGAGTAGCAAGCAGCCTAAGCCTGGGTTGAGATGGCAACAGTCCTTTCAAAGGACTCTAAGGCAACGGGCATAGAGCAATGGCTCTCAGACTTGAGTGGCCATCAGAATCACCGGGACAGCCTGTTCAAACACAGATTCCTATCTGCCACCCCCACCTCAGAATTTGTAATTCAGTAGATCCGAGGTAGAACCTGAGAATTTATATTTCTAATAAATTCCCAATTGATGCTGATGCCGCTGGTCCCACCTTGAGAACCACCAACACTGGTGTTAACTACATAGTCTTAGTAACGATACTAGAAAGACTTGTGTTCAAGTCCCGGCTCAGCCACTTAGCATGTAACTTTGGATAAAGTATTAAATCTCTCAAATTCTCACTTTCCTCATCTATAAAAAGAAAGTATTAACAGCAGCAGTGCTGAGGATTAAATGGGTGATGCATCTGGAAGCATATGAAACATCCCCACCCCAGAAGACAGAGCCCCTTTCCCTGCACCACACCCAGCCCCTGCTCTCCCCAGGCTGCAGGTGCAACTCTCCTTAACAGGGCTGCTATAGGAACATTGGAGCAGTGGGCAGGGCACAGCTAATTGTCTCCACTTGCCTCTGTCCAGTGGTGTCCTGTCCACAAGGGCAATGCTAAGATGAGCATCAGCCCACCTCACAGAGCGCAAACAAGGCTATTGCCTGATGCTTCTGCAAGAATGGTGTTTCACATAGCTTTTTGCCCTGAGACTAAGACATAAAGTAATTCATCCAAAACCACACAGCTAATAATGGCAGAACTCCAGAGTTAGGACAACGCACCTGGTGACTGGCCTATACTGAACTGCATTTGTAATCTTGCTGTATTAATTTCTTATGGCTGCTCTAACAGATAACTACGATTTGGTACCATAAAACAATACATATTTATTCCCTCACACTTCTGGAGGTCAGTAGTCAGCAATCAGGGTTTCAGTAGGGCCACCCTGCCAGAGGGTCCAGGGGAGAATCCATTTCCTTGTTTTTTTCAGCTTCTAGAGCTGCATTCCTGGCATTCTTTTCCTCATGGCCCCTTCCTCCATCTTCAAAACCAGCAGTAGCCTGGTTAAATCTCTCACTCTACAGTGAGAGAGGTTAGATCACCTTCTTCTGTAGTAAAATCTCCTTCTGTTTTCCCTTCTAAGAACACTTGCGATTATATTGGTGCCACCCTGATAATCCAGGATAATCTCCCCATTTCAAGATCTTTAACTTAATCACATCTGGGAAATTCCTTTTGCTGTACAAGGTAATACTCACAGGTCTCAGGCATGAGGACTTGGATATCTTTGGGGGCCATTATATGGCCTCCCACACTTGGATTTTTTGTCTAACTCTCTGAGCCACCATTTTCACTTCAGTGAAGTTGAAATAATAATATATCCTCATGAGAACATTACCATATGGTACACACTAACTCACTGAATAAATGTCTGCTGGATTGTTGAATGCTTCCTGCAATACTCTTTTGTGTGTATCTTGCATTAATTCATTAACTATTTACTCATCTAACTTTTATTAAACACTTACTATGTGTTAAGTACAGCGCTGGGCATAGGGAATATAATATAAGGGCATATAAGGATATAATAGAATACATTTCCTCCCTTTATGGATTTTGTACTGTAATAAAGGGATCTAAATGAGGGAGCAAATGCCCTGATGTGTTAACATGTGTTATGAAAAGAAATTAGAGAGGATATGCTCTACGGAATGGGCAGGAGGTAGGAGTGGAAGGATAGAGCTGGATATAGGAGGCTGGAAAGGGACAGGGAGGTGTGAGCACCTGGAAAGTGCCAGGAATTTCTCCCTGATGGAGCCTTGGGGCTGTCTTAGTCTGCTTCCTGCTGCTGTAACAGAATACTACAAACTGGGTAGTTTATAAAAAATAGAAGTTTATTTGGCTCATGGTCCTGGAGGCTGGAAAGTCTAAGACCAAGCAGCTGCATTTGGTGAGAGATGCTATATCTTGCTATATCATAACATGATAGAAGGCATGATGTGGCAAGAGAGTGTACATGTGTCAGAGAGAAATGGGAGCCAAACTTCATCTTTTTGCCCGGAGCCCTCTCTCACCGTAATGAACCCACTTTCACAGTAATGGCATAGTCCATTTACGAAGGCAGAGCCCCCATGACTTAATCACCTCTTAAAGGTCTCTCCTCTTGATATTGTCACAATGGCAATTAAATTGCAACATGAGTTTTGGAGGGGACATTCAAACCGTAGCAGGTCCCAAGGACTGAGGCGCAGTGGGAGAGAGATGAGCTAACAATGCTGCCAAGGGTCTGACTGCAATGACCCCGGGTGCCATGTAAAGAAATCTGGGTCATATTATGTTCTCCAGGAGCCACTGGAAAGTTTAAAGAGGCCCTTCTCAGTATTCCATCCTCTGCAGGGATCCAGGGCTCCTGGCAGGAAACCCTGAAAGCTTTGTCCTCCTTATAAATATTAAAATGCCAAATTCACAGAATTGTCTGTGAAGTGGTAGTGGTTTCCTTAAGTGCCTCTTGCCTTTGCCTTTCTTCCTCATTGAGACTTTTTATGAGTAATATTTTCAGAATTTTATTTTTAGAGCCTCCCTTTAGTAAGCCATCACCTCCCTTAGAATCTCTGTCAATCTAATTTATAAGTCATCTGTTCTTAAAAATATTCTTATACCCCTGGATCCCATTTAACTCTCTAATCTTTGCAGTTCTTTTTATATGAGAATGTTCAAAAGGTAAATTCACCATATTAACCATTAGGCAGAGAAGAATAATTCTGATTGCTCATGCAGTATTTTTTTCCAACCTGGGTGGTTTTGCTGAGAAGTGGATTGATGGTAACTGTGATGTGAATTTAGTTGAAAATGTTTGCTTTCCTGGATGCATAGTCCTTTGTCTATTTTATCCCTTCACTTTACCTCCTGAAACTTAGCACCCCTCTCTAATATATTTTTGTCGACTGATATCATTCTCTCCATGAACTTCGATAAATTGGCAGTGAACTTCTGTGCTGGAAAGACATTTTGCATTAAAAACTGGATTCACAGCAGGCAATCTGCCTGGGGACCACATGTCTAAGAAAGCATTCATTTTTAACTAAGGATATTTCAAGCCTAGATAGAATAGGGCTGGCGTGCTCTGAAGCCACAAATGTCTAGCCTACTAAAAGCAAAATTACTGTACTGCATGTTGGTAATTAACCTTGTCAACTAACTTTCAGAACAACTCCAGCGTAATGCATACACCCTTTTTTGAGTTATATTGTTGTGATTTCTGGATCCCATTACATTCTACTTGCAACCTGCGTTCCTATCACTACCCCTTACCAGCACTCCCTGATTTGCTTGCCCTGTTCAGCTTTTTGGTTCATAGAATTTAGCAGCTTCTAACCATACTAACCATGCAAAATTTACTAGTTTACTGTGTTTACAGTTTACTTTATATCTCCTGTGTTATGATGTAAACTCCACCAGGAAGGAGATCTGTGTTTTGCCTACTACTGTATCTCACATGCCTGGAATAGTACCTGACATGTAGTAGGCGCTCAATAATTAGATGATGAATTACTGAATGCCTTTGCATGGAGCTTTTAACTGTTGTGTCACTGCTTTTCGCATCCCTAATGTCCAATAGTCAACTTATTTATTTACCAAAATGTTTCGATCACTTCATCACATGGCAAGTTGTGGTCTAGATCACAGAAAATTATTCTTGACCTTAAAAAGCAACTAGTCCCTGTCAAGGAGACACATATGTGCAGAATTACCAGTTGATATACACAATTATAAATAAATAAAATTATAAATTAAAATATAATCAATTTAAATATATATTAAATTATAAATTAAAATATGTACAAAGCACAACCAAGCACAGAAGGAATTAATTCAGCTGCATAATGATGTGGTAGGAAAGATTCAGATAACCCTTCATAGAGGAGGCTACTTTGAGAATGAGTAGAAGTTTGCCGGAAGAAGAAAGAAAGGAGTGGGTACACTTCAAATGGCTGTTCTAAGTGGGATTGTGTATCATGGGCTTCGGGGACTGGAAGTCTCTTGGAAACGCCAGAGCATGAGGATGTGTCTTAGTTGACCTCAACAGCAGCTGACCTTGAGACAAAGATTCAAGTCCAAGAGCTTTTTAGGGGAGGTCAAAGAAAACACCAGTGGTGAAGCAGGAGAGTCAGGTAGGGAAGGGAACACAGCCAATGAAGTTTATGTCACCAAGCCAGCTACTGTAAGCTACCGGAGGGGCAACTGGAGTTCAATGTCGTGGTGAAACTCTGGAAAATGGTATATAACATAGGCCTCAGAGTTACCCCACTGATGAGGAAATGGAGCTGTGCTTTTCATATACTAAATCCCTGTCATTGGTTGAGGACAACTCCTGGGGGTCAGTTCGCTCCCTCTTCTGGCCTGCCATGTGTGCCTGACAGAGCACAAGCCTCAAGGAAGTACAAAGCAACACTCTCCCCTGTAAGTTGGTTTCTGCATATGGACGTGATGAGGCCAAAGGGTGTGTGCAGGGCATCAAAAGAGTCTGCTACAGTTTGTAAGGCGAGCAACAGAGGATGAGGGTAAAATTGCAGCAAGGGCCAAATTTTTAAGGCTCTTGTATGTCATTCCTTTGAGCTTTATTCTGTATTGAGGGAGCAGCATTGCAAGATTTTAGGTAGGAGACTGGTCTGATAAGATTTGAATTTCAGAGAGAATATTCTGGCTACAGAATGAATGACAGGATTGGCGTGGGGGGTGGAGAATATCGAGTCCAGGAGACCAATTAGGAAGATAAATCCACCATAAGGTATAGAAATGATTGAGCTGAAAGACATGGGTTGGTGCTGGAGATGGGGATGAGCAGATGGAATGGAGAGCTGTTCAGGAGATAGAACAGACTGAAATTGTGAGGGATTAGATGTGAGGAGGGATCGGGGATGACTCCCTGGCACCGGCTCCCCTGATTGTATGATGGCGGCACTCACCTAGATGGGAAGCACAGGAGGGGTATCAGTGCTGGGCTAAAGTGGTAAGGCTTGTTGAACATGGTAAGTTGGAGGTACCTGTAAAGTATCCAGGTGGAGAATCCAGTGGGCAATGGATGCAGGATTATTGAACTCAGGAGAAAGATCTGGACTGAGAAGAATTGTTTAGAAACCACCACTTTATGGAAGAGATTCAAAGGCAGAGAAGCAGAAGAAATTCCAGGATACATAACTGAAAGTTTGCCATGTAGGATGAGTTAATTGAATGTTACTATCAACATCCATTCGTATGAAGCCCTTTGCTAAGCTAGAGATGACCTGGCACCTATCATCCCTGGGTATTGCTTTGCCTTTATTTCTCTCCGCATCTTTCTAAAATTATTATTTCTTTCCCTCAGCCTAGCTGGATTTGGAGAGGGAACAAGACAAATTGTGTGATTTGGGGCAAGCTGTAGAAACTCTAATTATTAGCTTCTTCATCTGTAAAATGGAGATCCCATAAGTGGAGACTGGTTTGTCTGATAGTCAATTGAAGAAACTTTCTTGAGAGGCTTTCCAAAGCTTTCTCCCTCTCCTGACCTCAAAAGATCTTAAGTCTGGGCATGGCGGCTCACACCTGTAATCCCAGCACTTGGGGAGGCTGAGGTGGGAGGATCACTGGAGGCCAAAAAGTTTAAGACTAACATGGACAACATAGGGAAATGCTATGTCTACAAAAACAAAACAATTAGTCAGGCATGGTGGTGCATGCCTGTGGTCCCAGCTACTCAGGAGGCTGAGGCTAGATGAGTGCTTGAGCCTGGGAGCTTGAGGCTGCAGTGAGCTGTAATTGTGCCTTTGCACTACAGCCTGGGTGAGAGAATGAGACCCTGTCTCAAAAAAAAAAAAAAAATCAAAGTCATGTTCTTGCCCTACAAGGCACTTAGGTGGGTTGGTACACCCGCCATGAGCATTCACCCCCGGCAAGCACTGCACCTTTTACCTGCTAATGCTGGTTCATCTTTTACCTAGCACTTCATAATTGATTGACTAGCAGCTATGCTTGGGACCATTTAGAATGGACCCAAAATCCCAGCCACTGAGACCACTGTGAGAAAAGCCCTTTGTAACTACTTACCTTCTCTTCGTGTGAGTTTTTTGCCAAGTATCTACGGATGTGCAACTCTTCCGCCAGACAGTTCTGCTGGCCAAGGACAGGATGGCCCCTCTGAAGGAATGTGTAGGTGATGACATTTCTTTCATCATTTTGGCACCTAAACATGACACTCTATCTGGCAACAATGAAAGACACTCCTGATTGCTTATGGCATGGCTGCAGGTGGAATGGGCTGTGAACGTCTGCACTGTATTTTGCTCCATCAACTCTTGTTATATGGATTGATATAGCAAGAGAGATAACAAGAGTTGTGTGTCTTGTTGATATCACAAGAGTTGTATGTTAGAGAAAGAACACAGCCACCCAGCATTGAGCAGGCTGAAAATACTGCCACTGACAAAATACTGCCACTGACAAAGTACTGCCTGTGGCATGTGGTTAAACACAGAGTGCTATGCCAGGAGTTGCTCAGTTTCAATACATTTGCTAGATCATTCCAACCAGCTTTCCTATATTCCCAGGCTCTGGCAATGCTACCACCATTTCCTTACTCACTCAAGTTTAAGTCCATCAACTCGGCTCCTTTTTCTTCACTCATTTCCTATATGCCGGCTGTCATCATTTATCAGTCATAATAACATTTATTCACCATTTATTATATTCCAGACAAACCCTGTGCTAAGTGCCTTTAAATACTTTATCAAATTTACTCATTACAACAACTTTCTGAGGTAGGGTTATTTTTATATTTTTTTGCAGCTATGGAAACGAGGGTTAGAAACGTTAAGTAGCAAGCCTAAAACACCACACAGCTAGAAAGTGGCAGAGCTAGAATATGGATCTGGCTTTCCCAGCCACTTATGTACCATAGTCCCTCCTGCAGAGCATTAATGATCTTATCTGCCCCTCCTATATGTGACACTTTGAAGTTTCCAAAGCATTGCCACAAAGCGTATCATTTGATTCTCCAAGTGGATCAGAGAACTAGGCAGGACATGTATCATTGTCATTTCCACAGAAGTGACTAAGCCCCACGGGGTTTCACCGACCTACTCAAAACCATGCGTCCATGCCTTGGACTCAGATCTTCTCTCTTTTCATTATTCCTATAAATATCATGCTTTTTGTTCAGAGAAGCTGATTCTTCTGTAATGACCAATGTATAAAATTTCATGGGAGGCCAGATTTAGCCTACTACAAAGATATTTCAGATAGTTGAACTTTTCCAAAAATGGAAGAGGAGATAGTGAGTTCTTCTTCCTTTTCAGTATTCATTCAAACACTGAGCAGTCACTGGCTGGGCTAGAAAATCATTGAGGGAATTCAACCCATTCCCTGGGGACAGGGTAAATAAAGGCAGCTAGAGTAGATGAGTTCTAAAGGCCATCTCTCCCTGAGACCTGATGGCTCAATTTTCTGGGGACCACTCTGTCCTCACCATTTTGGTTGTAGTGGTTCCACTCCGTCACCCTGGCTTACTGCAGCCATCTCCTGGTTGATTTTCGGGATGTTGTCTTTCAATTCATTTAGTCTCCCTTGACCAGGGTGATCTTCACCAAAGTTGTGGCCAGCATAGACTTTATCTCTTTCTAAATCTTCAGTGGCTCCCTTTGACCAGCTGTATACACTCGATACCCCTCTAATTGATGTTCCGTTATCTGTCTACATCCTCTATTCAAGGTCATTTTTTATTTCTCTCAAACTCAGTTTCTACTTCAGTCAACCCAATCATTTGCCTGCTCCCAGAGACATCAGACTTATTCTGCCTTCAACCCTTTGCTTTCCTTGTCTCTCTCTGAAACATTCTCCACTTTCCCTCCTGCCCACTTAACCACATCCTCCATTCTTTCATGCCCAAGGCAATCTTATTTTCAGTTCAACAAACAAAAAAATGGAATGAATTCCTCACACTTAGGAACAATCTTCCACTCATACAGTGAGGCCACAGAGACCCCAAAATAAGCAAGAGATGGCCCTGTCCTCAGGGAAGAGTACAATCAGAACCAGCTGCTCTGGACAAGACTTAGATTTGAACACTTGATTCTACATTGGCTAGTTTTCTTGGTAGTTGATGTGAGCTGATTCTATCCCACAAAGGGTAGAAAGTGAGCCCTCTTCCCACACCCCACGCCACATGCAAGAAAATGGTAGGCAAGCAAATCGTTCCAGATTACATGATTGAGGAGTCTAGGATTGCATGTTTGACTTTTTCCCCACATTCACTCACACACACACGTGCGCACACACACACATATGTGTGTGTGCATGCAGCCCCCCAGTGATTTGAATTTCTAGCATATTGGAAGGGGTGTGCCATTTAAAGATAAAATCTCATCTCTACTACTTTCTTGGAAAAGGGTATACATATAGCAAAACTCTGGTTAAAAGAGGAGAGTTTGGAGTCTGACTTCTTGGTTTAAGTCCCAGCTCTGGCAACAGCTAGGTGACCTTAACAGGCCACTAATGTCTCATTGCCTTAACTTTCTCAACAACAACAACAAAAAGCAGGCCTTGGGGATGATTTAAAAAACAAGCAGTATACAATGACTTTCTCCCAACAGGAGTCAAGTTATTGTAAGGATCAAGTAAGTTAGCATTTGTGGAGCACTCCGAACAATTCCTAGCATATGGTAATCATGAAATAAGTATTAGCTGTTCTTATTATTACTAATTCAGTGACCTTGGACAGACTGCTTACATTTCCTGAGCCTTGGTTTCCTCATCTGTAAGATGAGAGCAATGCTCACCTCCATAAGCTGGCTCTGAGAATTAAGTGTGAAACTATTGAGAAAGCTTTTCTAGAAAAGCTTCCCTTATCTTTGACTCAATGCCTGGACTTGCACTCCCCAAACAACACAACTACAACTTTCTCCTCTCCCTACTTCTTTAGCCATTTTGCAAGTCTATCATTCATGCTACTGTTGTAAGCTGGTTGTTTTTATTCCATAGAAAATGTTGGCCTCTGACAAATTCATCTTTAGAAAATTATAACCTAAATGACACTAGACAATTGCATAAGCCAAAGACTGTTCAAGTTCCCCAAGCCCACAGGCAGCTTTTCCACAGCCCATCCCTGCCCATTTTGGCAAACTGTGAACAGCAGAGAGAGGAATTGGCCCTCCCCAGGAAAATTTGGGGCCCCAGGCACATCATACCATGTAAAATCTGGTTAAGATAAATATCAAGAGCAGCCTGAAAGCAAAAATAAGTCATAGCAGGTCAGACAGCAGCCGGAGGGAGTTTGGGAAGGGGAGGAGGGCCTGAGTCACCAGCTCTGCCTGAGATGATCACTAGAATCGAGTTTCCAGGGAAAGGCAGGCTTCCTGAACCGTGGATGCTAAGCCTGCCTGGTAGCTGCAGACCTAAGCCATGGGCTAGGCTATGAAGGCCCAGGACCCCCCAAATGGGGTCCAGACTTGTTTCTCTGGTTGCTTGTTCCCTAGAGATGCTGCTAAAGAGGCCACCAAGGGGAAAGTTACTTAACTAATTCATGAAGGTGCGGTGGCCTCCAAGGGAGACGCTGAGGGCCTGCTTGGGGTGGGCTTGATAATAATGGAGAGTGGAGGCCAGGTGTGGTGGCTCATGCCTGTAATCACAGCACTTTGGGAGACCAAGGCGGGCGGGCGATCCTTCTCTATAAGGATCACCTGAGGTCAGGAGTTCAAGACCAGCCTGATTAACATGGTGAAACCCGGTCTCTACTAAAAATACAAAAATTAGCTGGGTGTGGTAGCACACACCTGTAGTCCCAGCTACTCAGAGGCTGAGGCAGGAGAATTGCTTGAACCTGGGAGGCAGAGGTTGCAGTGAGCCAAGATCACGCCACTGCACTCCAGCCTGGGTGACAAAGCATGACTCCGTCTAAAAAAAATTAAAAATTAAAAAAAAAATGGGGAGGGGAGTCAGACTCCAGAGGGAGAGTTTGAAGGCACTGCAATCGGCTCTTCTACCAGAGGGACTTAATTGTTCTAGAGGCCACGTAGACTTTCTAGAGCTGCAATGTTTCTAGTGAAGTCGGAGGTTTTTTGCAAGCTCCTCCTCTGTTCTCTACATGACTTCGCAGGACTTCTCTATAGGACTAGGCTGAGAAGGCAAGTTCTCAGGTCCATATGGTGGAGACAGAGGCTGCAATATCACTGGTGGAACCAGGCTCTCTACAGCATAGATGGGGTAGAGAGAGGCATGTAGAGCCTTGAAAGGAGATATCAAGGCATTCAGGAAAGGAAAAAAGAGCAAGAATGCATTGAGTCATACCACTCTGAAATGTTTTGATGAGTCAAGCATCCTCTCATGATGTTATTAATGTCAAAGAAACAATTCCTTGGGTTTATACTGAGGTCGCACAAGTTAGCTCACAACCAATTCCTGACCACTGTGCTAAGAGCTGGGTGAAGATCAGTGAGTGTCACAAACAATGTTATATTACTCTCAAGAGCTTCCTCCATAAGGCAACAAGAGGGATAATATTAAGCAATAGAGGAATAGCTGACCTGCCTTTCTGTCCAATATCGGTTTAAGGTGCCCACAATTTTTTAGCAAGTGAATTGTTCTAGAACTGTAGATTTAGTATTGGGGGCCAAAGGGAAGGGGGCTGCCATTTCCTGAATAGAACTTTGGTGCCAAACACAACCATGCCTGGTTGACTTCTTAAAAGTAATACAATGGTTAATAAAATTGGAGTCTGTTTTCTTAAGGGGTCCCTGAAGAGTTGTGGAGAAAAGAAATCCTTTTGAAATATTTTGTGTATACTTACTATGCATTTCTTTTTTTTTGTTTTTGAGATGGAGTCTCACTGTCACCCAGGATGGAGTGCAATGGTGCAATTGTGGCTCACTGCAACCTCCGCCTCCCGGGTTCAAACAATTCGACTGCCTCAGCCTCCCAAGTAGCTGGGGCAACAGGCATGTGCCACCACTCCTGGCTAATTTTTTGTATTTAGTAGAGATGGAGTTTCACCATGTTGGCCAGGCTGATCTCAGATCCACCTGCCTCAGCCTCCCAAAGTGCTGGGGTTACAGGCGTGAGCCACCACCATTACTATTACCATTACTATTACACAGCCATTACTATACACTTCTAAATCAACCACAGTATGAGAAGGAATAATATTACCTGATATTAGGCAGGAGACAAACAGGGAACTAGCAAAGTTTGGAGCAATTGAACTCATTTTATAAAGCTGAAGAAAGATTAAGTACATTATTCAAAGCCACCAGACAGTAAGAAGTGAGTTGAGCGTTGAGTGTTTCCAAAGGTCTCTCTGGTGTTTTCTCTCTGGTGTTGCTTATCTGAGGGACCCAGTTTTACCCACTGGAGTAGCAACAGCTGAATGTTATTGAGTTCTTACTAGTGTGCCTGTAGGTTTCAGAGCACATTTCATGTGTTAACTAATTCAATCCATCTGGCCATTTTCTTAGCTGTGATTATCACCATCTTACAGATGAGCTGACTGAGGCTCAGAGAGGTTGTAGAACTTGCCCAAGGTTACACACCTAGCCAAGACAGGGCTGAGGTTCACATCTAGGACACCTGGTTCCAGATACAGGCACTTCAGTTTCCCACCTCTTGGGAGAAGGCATGCTTCCAAGTGGGGAGAAGATAGCTCATTGTCATCCGAGCACACAGTGGGAATGAGAGGAACCTCAAAAAGGAGAAAGAGCCATCCTCTCTACTGTGGAGCCAGTGAGGTTCTAGTACTGGACTCCACACTCTGGACAGCCTAAAGCTCTGATAGGATGCAAACCACGGGGAAGGATGTTGGTAGGCAAGGAAACACCTGAGCTCTCTGACACCTGGATTTGGAAGCCTCCTGCCCCTCCACACCACATTCCCCCCCTCCATCCATACAAACGCCGCTGCCCTCACTTTCATTCTCACCTGTTTATGTGCTCCACCTCAGTCAGGCGGAGAGGACTGTACAATGTGTCCTGATACCTGCCAAGTAGGGGAGCCCCCACCCACTCAGTGAAGAAGCAGGTACAGTCCAAGTGCAGTGAGCAGTCCGTAGGGGGACCAAGTATCCCAAGTTCTGAACCTGACTTGATGAAACTCTGCTGGGGAAAAGCCCCATCTGATGGAGATTCACCTATTTCTGACCGACTTTGACCTCATCAGCCTAAGAAGGGCACATCCACGGCTCTGGAATTTTCCACAGCACAGTGCAGGAAAAGCTGGCTTTGTTCTGGTATAGGGAGGCTGTCTCCAGGGGATGCTAATAATAAAAAAAGAACGTGTGTAGGTTGCATCTGAAGCCCAATTGCTTTGCGAGGTCATTGTGCTTGGTCCGGAGGGTCATTAATTTTAGCTGCCTCATTGCCACCCACGTATGCAACCAATACATTCCTCAGGGGCAGGAGAAAAAGCACAATTTGGGATCCAGTCTGACCAGGGTTTAGATGATGCTCACCCAGGGTTAACATTCTGGTGCTTAAATTCCTTGTTTGATCAAGTGGAGCTGAGACCCCCAGCTACCGTACATTATTATCTGAGATTTAATGAGATACACAAAGAAACAGAATCATAACTAACCTCTGTCATCCATTCTTCTGGTGCTGTAGGTCTGTTTTCTCATTTGATCCCCACCACATCCTATGAGAGAGAGAGTATTATCCACATTTACAGAAGAGGAATGTCCGGGAAATATGTGATTTGATTAATTTCACACAGCTGGAGAAGGAAGGGACCCAAAAATGTAACCCAGAACGGGGTGACTCCAAAATATGTGTCCTTACCCAATGTAGTGCTTCTTACGATGCTGACCCGCAGTAGGCACGGAGCAAATCTTGATTCCTTTCTTCATTTCCACACTTCGTCTTTTTGAAAGTACAATTTGGTCACTCCCAGTAAATCATTGGGCAGTCCGACTAATCAAATGCTTCTTCAGTCACCAAGGGACAGAGGCATCCTGGGTGCCACATTCCATACAGACCTGTCACTGGGCAAACCTGCGGATCTCTTAGACAGCGTTAATGAGAACCGGTGAAAGACTAAACTGTCAGTTACAAAGCTGCGACCAGCTATCATGCAGCTAGAGCCCCAGGCCTTGGTATGCAGCTCCTCCTCTTTCCAGGGGCTTCTCTTTTCTCTTAATTAGAGATTTGGCTGAAATGTTTGAGCACTTGAAGTCAGGGCGTAAAGAAATAGGAAAGGAGTGTGGGAGAGGAATGATGAGCCAGCACTTTCTATGTGTTGACGCAGAGAAAAAGAAAGAGGGTAATTTGAGGATGTTCCTTCCCATGGGGCGATGGAGCAGAGAAAGCCACACTGCAGCGGTATTTTCAAGGGGTTCAAGAGCAAGTTATGAAAGCCAGGAGGGAGGTTCATTGGGTTGCTAAAGAAACGAAAGAGGATGATAACAAGTTTCATCCATGTGTGCGTGTTTCAGGACTTAAAAGCCATAACAAGGAACATTTGGGTGGTATTAAGCTCTGTGGGAAGGACTTGGGGCTTTAACTCTCAGTGCACTAGCACCTTTATGTAGTTCAGAACCTCAGGAAGGCTCTGTGTGCCATGCTCCTGAAAATTTCACCTGCCATCTTCATCACTCCAAAGAGAAAGGAAATGGCACATCCCTTAAGGCCTGGTAGTGCCGTGCTCACTCATGGGAAGCGCTCTTAGCAGCGGGGTCCCCTCCCCTGCCGTGGGCTTGCATCTCATGTGGAGAGAGGCCCCCTTTCTCCCTGCCCTCAGCCCTTTCAAGTCATTCACTTTCTCAGTAAGCGTCTCCCAAGGGTGACTTGCATCAGGTTGTCAGTGCTGCTTTCTGAAAGATAAATAAGTTATTCTGTCAAATTATGCTCACTTATTTCTGTCAACATGTATTAAAACTTAGATATCGCCTCACCATGAATGCATCAGATGCTATACTGTTCTCGCCACTAGGGTGGGCCCTCTGCAGCCACAAATAGAGGAGACAGTTGGGGATAAAATCATAACTCTGATGAATAGAGACACTGAGTGCACTAGCAAACCTGTAGAAATTCTAGGCTCACAGGAATAGCAAAAGACAGCCCACTAAATAAAGAGACTGTCAAGAAGCATTTCACACCTAACATGAAAAATAAATGGATTCTCATCCACCAACAATGTTTTTCATGATTTTCCTCATCCACAGTTTCAATGAGAAACTTTGTAAATTTGTTTAATTGCAGACAATAATCACTCTCAGGGCTGGGCATGGTGGCTCACGCCTGTAATACCAGCACTTTGGGAGGCTGAGGTGGGCGGATCACCTGAGGTCAGGAGTTCGAGACCAGCCTGGCCAACATGGTGAAACCCTGTCTCTACTAAAAATACAAAAATCAGCTGGGCATGGTGGTGGGCGCCTGTAGTCCCAGCTACTCGGGAGGCTGAGGAAGGAGAATGGCTTGAACATGGGAGGCAGAAGTTGCAGTAAGCTGAAAATGCGCCACTGCACTCCAGCCTGGGCGACCGAGCAAGACTCTGTCTCAAAATAATAATAATAATAATAATCACACTCAGGCCTTTTACCTCCACCCCACACCCAAACCCCACCCTTTGGGTCTGGTCTTGCAACCAGCTGTTTAGAAACTTAAAAAAACAAAATTGACACATAAAAATTGTGTGCATTTATGGTGTACAGCAAAATGTTTTGAAATATATGTACATTATGGAATGGCTAAATTAATAGATGTATTACCTCACATACTTATTTTTTGTGCGTGATGAGAACACTTAAAATCTACTCTTAGTGATTTTCAAGTACATGATACGTTGTTATCAACTCGAGTCACCATGTTATACCATAAATCTCTCAAACTTATCCCTCCTGTCTAACTGAAATGTTGTATCCTCTGACCAAAATCCCCCCAGTCTTCCCCACCAGCACAGAGAGCTGTTACCGTAATTGTGGTTCTAAGCTATTTCTGAGGAGCCTGTTTATTTGTTTTGAACAGAATTAAGCAACATAGAAAATCCCTGTCCAGATCCTCAACCAAGTTAATTCATTCAAAAAAATATTTCTGAGTTCCTCTTAGGAACTTATAGCCTAACGGGCAAAACAAACTGCTTGTAAAATCTGTTTACTTGATACATGGAATTGCCTTTTAAAGAATGGTGGCCATTTTAACAGAGAAAATAAATTTGGAGGGTATAATCAATCATTGAGTAAATCTGCTTTGTGTAACATGCCTGCTCAAAGTTTGTTTGTTTCACAGTAAATTCCTTCTTGATGCCCTTACCTCATCAAGTAGTTGAGATGAGGCATGTACTCAGTTCTTTCTTTTTATAAATAGCAAAGCTACTTGGAACACTAAAGGGGGAAATGAATCCATACCAGCAAATATCGTAGAAAGAGCATGGGCTCCGTCTCAGACACACCTGGGTCCCAGCCCAGCTCTGCCACTTACCTAGTTGAATGAACTTATGCAAGATTTTTTAATCTCCCTGAGCCTCAGTTTCTTGTTTATAAAAGAGGTTTTTGTCTGGATTAAATATTACATAGAACAGCACTTGTAATACAGTAGACGTCCATGAATAAGAGCTTGTGTGATTGCTACATCACCACTACATTCAGGTGCGTCAGCCAAGACTTCACTTTGGATATACTTTTTTAACTGCCTGACTGTGGTCAAGGGCCAAACGACGGTGGAAACTAGAAAGATCAACTCTTAATTCTGCCCTTTGAACAACGTGTAGGCTGAAGGAAACTAAATATTTGTGTGTGTGTTGGATCCACAATTTACGATCCATCCTTTTTGCAGGAGTGCCAACCCATGAGGTTGCCAGAGTAGCATTTCAGAGCATCTGCACAAACCCCACAGATCAATGCCAGTGCCTGCCTGAGAATGAAAAAGCAATGGGACCAGGAAGGATAAGTCTTGTCAATCAAAAACAGAATATGCAGGAAGGACAAGGGCAAATTGTCCTTGAGAGAATGGGATAGAGAAGAGGTTTCCTCCAGACACCTCCAGGGTAGGGATGTAGAACCCTCTTTCTAGCTGCCTGATGTTCATTCTGTCTTTAGCGCATCCTTGAGGAAAGGAAGAAGACAGAGACATCTGCCAGATGTCTCCCTTATCCCGAGTTTTATTCATATATCAATTTATTTCCATTATCACAGGAGGTCTCTCAAACCTCACTTCAGCAGACTGACTTCCCAAGATGGTGGATTGGTTGATACCCTTTGGACCCATCCCCAAAAGACAGGCAGTACTGATTTTTTTTTTTTTTTGGCTAAAATGAAGTATTGGCCTGCTAAGACACAAACTCTTTGTGTAGACTTTTAAAAAAAAAATTGTGGTAAAATATTCATAATATATATTTACCATTTTAGCTATTTTTAGTATGTAGTTCTGTGGCATTAAGTACATTCACATTGCTCTGCAACCATTACCACCATCCATCTCCAGACCTTCATCATCTTTTTCCACTGAAACTCTGTACCCATTAAATAACCCCTTCTTTCCCCCTACCCCGAGGCCCTGGAAACTACAATTCTACTTTGTCTCTATCACTTTTACTACTGCAGGTACCTCATATAAGTGAAATAATACAATATTCGTGCTTTTGTGACTGGCTTATTTCATTTAGCATAGTGTCTTCAAGGTTCACCCATGTTGTAGAGTTTGTCGGAATTTCCTTTCTTTTTAAGGCCAAATGATTGTGTTGACTTAAAGATGTTGCAGTCTCAGTTGATGGCCTCATAGTTTGAGCCTTGCTATAAAACTTTATGCTTAACAAGCTTTGAAAACCAACTGATTTCATTAGTACATAAGTAGCTGAAAGTGTTGCTGAGTATTTATTACAGCTGGTGAAAAAAACATATAGATGTTTTTAATAAAAATTATCTTCACAGAATGGTATCTTAAGTTGGAAACGATATGTGGGCATCCTTGCAAAGAGATAGTATTTATTATTTGATTAACACTTGTGATTGTAGAATCACTCATACTCTATGATTTCTGGCATCTGAGTGACGAGGCACATAAATAGGCCTCACAGGGAGGTCTACAGATAATTTCATACCCCAAGGTTACTCACTGAAATAACCAGATCAAAAACCAAGCAGCTGAATTCTCATCAAATTCCTCCCATTCTCTCTTACTAATCATCTTGCTAAAAAGTTTTTAAACTCACATCATAAAATATATTTATGTATCGATTAATTTATTCAGTGTACATATTTATTTGCTAGAATTCTACAATAAATTTAGCTGTAATCAATAAAGAAATATGAGGTATAAAAGAAAGCGTAGCATTTGTTCAGGAGAAATGAGGCTCCTCTGGCCATGTAAACCTAAAAAAGGATTATAATTCAATCACATTTTGTAACTTTGGATGCTATGATACATGTTCAGTTACTCTGGAAGACTTTATAATGTTTGCTTAGAATCTGGACTTGTTGATAGTATTCTACAGAAGAGATGGAATAAGCACAGTAAGCCACTTGTAACTTTTTAAAATTTATAAGTATTAATTTTTAAGCTGTGTCTTCAACTTTTGAGGTAGCATTCCTCTCTAAGTGACTACACTTCCTCAGTGTCCTTTGAACCATTATAGCATAGGATGAGAAAGAAACTAAAAGGGGAATGGAACATTTTTTGATCACAGGAGAAAGATGATCTGGAAATCATAACAATGGATGAAGACGCCAGAAAGAAGAGCTTGTAGGATGAGGTGGAAAACAAAATACTGGCTCCTGAAGGCTCTGTTAAAAGTGACTTTTTGTAAGAATTTTGTATATCATGCCTGTCATAAACATTCAGCTTCATTGTGCAATGAAGACAGATGACAAGAATTTGCTGCTCCAAAAACAACAAAAAAAGCAACTTCTCTGTGTCCTTGGAATCTGGTTTCTTCAGTTCCAAACATGCAGTGAAAACTTGTGCCTGTAAGAGCTGGGGGCAGTTGTTTATGTAACTAATTAAACATCTACGTAAATATGAGAATGGGAGAAGCCTCCTCTATTCTCATCAGCTGTTCTAACGTGAAAAGGCATGCAGACTTGAGAGACAGGCACAGTTTAGCTGTCTCACACTGACTCTCTTACATAAGCTTCAAGGTCATGAAGTTTTCACCATTTTGTTTCCAAATAGTAGGAGGAAAAAACAAGTTTTACGAGTCCCTTATCAGGGAGGGAAAGGGCTTGGGAAGGTTTTAGGTTAGCAGAAAACTTTTGTAGATCAGACAAGGATGGGAGATGTGAGGAAGAGATTAAACGCAGAGGAACTGGCGGAGAAATATTCTGAGGAAAGAAGATTATAACAGTAGATGGGGAATTGACAATAGCCAGGAAGAGTGGCAGACCTTTCTTGGAGACAGAAGATAAGTAAAAAGCCAAGGAGAAGACAGAGATGAATTTTGACATTGAGAAAAAAAAAGCCAAGGGAACTCAGACATCTTATTGCAAATAAGGAGGTGATGTCTCCTTTTGCAGAAGAATGGGTGGAACTTGGGCTTCGGGATGGCTTGGCCTACCCCAAGTGGGGGACGCAAGCTAGAGATTGGAAGAGATGAATGAAGGGATAATCACACAGTGATAGGGAGTCACCTGGGATGATGTAGACTTATAGTGGGGCATAAGAAGGTGTGTCTGGAGGATGTATTTAAAATCTTGGAGATGGGGAAATCTTTTGTGGTCATTAAATCTAAGGCAGCACATTGTGAGTGCCAACAGAGGCCATTATACTTGAGTAGATTGAGGACGTGCAAAGCCAGGGTATTAAAGCCAGCTACTGGTTTATGAAAGCCGATGAGAAGGCAAACAAGAGATACAGAAGAAAACTTAAAATTTTCACAGTTATATCTTAATAATCCTTGACTAACCTAACGATGCCTCATCCGTGTGATAAAGACTTTGGGCGCAGACATGATATAACTCTCAGAACCTTCTAAGTGGCATTTGACTTAGCAGAGCAAGGTGTTTTAGTTTAAAATCCCATCCTAGCATTGGATCTGATACACCATGGAAATGAGGATAGATGAATATGAGGAGTTGGAAGAACCAAACCACGGTGTCCATTCCTATAGGCACCGATGTCAAGGCAAAGTAACTGTCTTTGCCTCTGGGTCTAGCAGAGTCCTGTGTACACCCTTGCTCTTCTGTTTTGGTTTTTAATCTGGCCTGTCTGAGGAAGTAGAAGTCCCTTGGTTAGTAATTGGGTTATAACTCTCTCTTTATAAATCATTCTCATAAAATATTTGAGAACCCACGAGTAGGGTCTTTTTAATTTGTATGTCTCTGCATCTCCCTTAGTAGCTGGCATGTATGTAGTGTTAAAAAATATATCCGTAAAATGAATGGATAAGCTGTGCTCTCTGAGTCCACATTTCTCTAGAATACAATTTTTGTGGGATTTTAAGCTTCTGTGAACCTCCTCCATTCTTGTTCCACTCAGCACATTTTTTTGAAAGATGCATAGATATCATCTAACTGTAAACACAAATTGTTGCACTGGCTCCTGTAGGCAAGGTCTGCTTCTTCCCATCGAGTCTGCCCTAGGTCCTCTGCTCTTAATTTTGCTGGTACCTGGACAGATAATCACCCTGCTCAATTGATTGTGCCTCCTACAACAATAGTGGAAGCCATAAATAAGAGGTGAAGTGGAGGAGCCTGAATAAATAAAAAGAAGGCTGCATAACTATGATGATGCCTGTAGTCAGTGACACAGTCTCAGCTTGAAGTCACCACTCCTGCTAGGTGGAGGTCACAGCTTTTTTCTGTCTCGGGACTACTGGTTACCAAGAATGTAACCAGTCCAGTCAACACCTTTGTATGAGTCAATAAAAGGTGTCCCTCTACAGAGGCAGGGGCAGCCTACACCAGAGTGCCTGGCATGGTGAAGCAAATGGGCTGGATGTCAGCCTCCACTGGACCATTTGGGTGGGTAGGCACCTTGTGCAGTGAACAACCTGCATACCTGTTGGTATGCCTTGGCGCCGGCTGGTTATGTACTCTTTTGGGCCTAGGTCTTCTGGGAGGTTTCCTAGTCAGCCCTGAAGTAAGAATCACAGTCCCATTCCCATTCTAAAAATTGTATATAAGTTTTCCAGTCCAAACTGTACCTTGGTAACAATGAGGAGATATAGAGGAACAGAGCCCGGAGTGTGCAGGGTGTGCTGTGATTAGATGTTTGCATCACTCTGAACATGCTCTTTTCCCTTCAGTTAACAAAATGAATAGAATAACTCTACATGAAAGGCTTTTTCTGCTACATAAAGGCAAACTCTAGTTGTCTCTTCACATTCGTCTTTGGGGTTTAGTGCTAGCAAGTGTAAAATTTACATATATAAGATTTACTTACATGCTAGCTGTACCAGTTCAGTAAAGTGATAGGGGAAAGAAAGAGGGATGAATTTCCCTCATTTCCTCACCAGTCAAGTCTAGGTTTCCAGGGTTCTTTTCAATGCAACTATGCTAAATCAGGCAGTGAATCTTGGTGTTTCAGTAAGACAACTTGATTAAACCCTGGGTGGGTCCTGCTATCTCACCCCACCAGCTGGATCTCAGATTGACAGTTTTCAGACATGGCTTACGGGGGCTGTCAGAGTTGGAGGGGGTTGAGGTCCAGTGGAGGTTGTGTCTCTGCCAAAATCTGAAACCATATTTTCTGAGCATGACCAGTCTCTAAACCAGAAAAAGTCACTCTGTGGATCTGACCAAAGAAGCCTGTCAATTTTTTTTAAGACAATAGCAGGTTAGGATGAGTGTAATGAGGGTTGGATTCAGTGAGCAGAGGCCCATCTTTGAATCCATGAGATTTACTTTCCGTGAGACTGGCCTCCCTCTGTCACCTTTGCTGTGACAGTAATTTCTTAAAATGTTTCCAAGAAACTTGTGAGGCTGGATTTGCTTCGGTTGCAGGGCTCCATATGTGTTTTTCCTTGGGAAAGATAAAGTTTCCAATTAAAGGAAGAATTCCCTGGCTATTTCTTCACTATTACTCTTTCAGAGTGAGATGTAGCTTACAATCACCCAATGTCAGCCAAGACTCAGTACCCATTCTTGACCAGTAACCATGATTCCCACACCTCTACCCCATGGGGTGGTAAGACAAGATCTAGTGGGTCCTGCTCGTTGCTTGACTTGAACCAAGACTATAGGGCCCTCTGTGGACCAGGAGACCTCAGCTTTTAATGGGAAAGTCAGTAGGAGTTCAGTAAAGGGGTCTGGTGGGAAGCCCCGCTTGGCCTTCCCTACTTATAAAATCTGTAACACATGTTGACTAGATTCAGAAATATGCCATTGCCTCATAACTTTTTGAGGTTCCAACTTCTGGGGCCCCTGGGAGAGGAGCAGTTGTTATGATAAGGTCAGGATTTGGGACTAGCAGCTGAAGCCATTCAGGGCCTCTCCTCTCTGTGTTGTCTGCATTGCTTTCAGGCAGCCACAGAGATCTGGCTGCTCTCAGATTGATAGCCCAGGCAGCCTTGCCATGTAGAAATGAAATAAACAACTAGATTTTGTTCCCCAGGAGAATACGTTGATGAGCATGGCCACTGCCAGACCTGTGAAGCCTCATGTGCCAAGTGCCAGGGACCAACCCAGGAAGACTGCACTACCTGCCCCATGACAAGGTAAGTGGCTTCTCAGGATCTCCTGGTGGTGTGAGCTCATGGATTGCAGGGCGGAGAGAGGAGGTGCTCACCACCTTAGCGGCACCCCATGGGCCTGCAGTGAAAAAGAAACAAACTCTTTCCCACTCCACAGACATTTTCCTTGGTCTGGGCACAGCCCAGCTCTGTAGTATCCTCTCCCCATGATGCCCAGTCCCCACAACAAGGACCAGTTCCCTGGACATGGAACAGATTTCCTCATCAATGAATAGGGTACCTTTGATGCCACTTGTGATGCCTGAAATCTCATCCTTTTCTGCACACCCATCCCTCAATCATCATTTCCATCTGCTGGTCAAATATCTACTTATTTCTAGAGTCAGTTCAAAAGTGAACTGTTCTTTTTTTTCTTTTTTCTTTTTTCTTTTTTTTGAGACAGAGTCTTGCTCTGTCACCCAAGTTGGAGTGCAGTGGCGCAATCTCTGCTCACGGCAACGTCCGCCTCCCGGGTTCAAGCAATTCTCCTGCCTCAGCCTCCCTAGAAGCTGGGATTATAGGTGCCCACCACCACGCCTGGCTAACTTTTGTATTATTTAGTAGAGACGGGGTTTCACCATGTTGGCCATGGTGGGTTCTATGTCTGCTTCCTCTCCTATTTCTGAGTGGTCTTGACCTCCTGACCTCAGGTGATCTGCCCGCCTTGGCCTCCCAAAGTCCTGGGATTACAGGGGGTGAACTGTTTTTAAAGGCATTTCTGAACTCTTCCCAGTAAAAATAATCTCTTCCCAGCAAAAATTAACCATTTTTATGTCCCTTTGCTCTCTATAAGCTTCCATAAGAGCAGCTGTAGACTTTGAAGGTTTTCATTTACAGCTATCTCTTCATTAGACTGTAAGCCACTTGATATACTCATCTTTGATCTCTAGTACCTACCACAGTTTGGGGATAATAGCAGGCACTCAGTAATGTTTGCTAACTGAGTTAATGAGGGAATAGCAAGTATGCAAATGGAATGAGCATCTTTGCTAATACACTGGGAATTTCTAATAAAGAAAGCTGGAGGCCTGTTGTATTTTCAGTCAATGCTCCTCTGAACCTAGCACTGAATCTTTTTTGGCTGCTGAGTGTTTCAGTGAATGGCCTCATCACTGCCCTGCCCAATGCAAAGGAAGCAGGTCTCTTGCAAGCAAGGGTGATGAGGCTGCTCCAGGGGCAGGCACTTTGCATCTCTGGGATGGACATGTCCTCTGCTTTGCATAATGGTCATTTTGTCCTACTTCTGCAGGACTGTAATATTCCTGCAAGCAGGTGCTGTGTGTTTGTTTCTTTATTCCCCACAGTGATCAACACATAATAATTCAATAAATGTGCTTTATTGAACTTGATGAAGTGTGTAATCAATATCATAGGTTTGGCTCTCCAAATAGCTCCCTCAGAAAGAGGAAGGAAGAAAGGAAAGAATGAATAAGAGAAGGAAAAGAGGAAAGAAGGAAGGAGAAAGGACCGAAGAAGACACAAAGGAACAGTTTTAAGAATTTTTAATGCTAACCATGAGCATATTTTTCCAAGTGTCTCTTTAAAATAACTATGCCTCTAAATATTGAATTTGCTTTAAAGAAGCATCAGGACTTACTCTAAGATACAGATAGCATTCTCAAAATGAGGTTCTGTTTTTTCTCCAATTCCCCACCATACCAACAATCAAATTCCAATGCATGTTTGGACGTCTTTTGAACTAGGGGAATATTTTAACATTTGTTTAATAAGGCAGCTACCACCCTTCCTTTACAATTTTATAAACCATTGGGTTTAGCTCCTTAAAGACCATTAAAAACCTGGAGAAAGCAAGTGCCCTCTTTGCCACTGTATTTAACATGCAAAGCTCTGTGATGCTAGGATCCTCATTGCCCAACCTAATTTCCCTGCCCAGTCCTGAAGGAGTTACAGAGTCAGTGAACTAATTAAAAACATTTCCAAGTTACCTCTGTTCTGACCCATGCTCAAACATTTTATTTGATCTATTTCAATGAATTCAGAGAAAAAAATCTTTTTACTAGATTTCATTCTTTTAGAATATTAAAGCACCAAGAAATTACACTAAGTGTCATTTTAAGGGCTTTAATTAGGCCAAGTCAACAATCAGCAAAGAAGACCAGCTAACCCTGACATGCCATCTCTTTCATTACAGTTCATGTCACACACACATCCGGGGGCCTTCTGGAATACTCGGCGCCAGTGTTAAGATCATCTCTGCCCAGCTGTTTAGCACTTGGTTCCACTGCATTCTCCCTTTCTTTCAGCCCTGTTCGGTCTGGAATGGTTCACTTCCTACGAAAAGGTCAAGAACTGGCATGAGTTGGGGAGAGAAGCTCTTCCCCTGCAGAGATGAGCTTGCCTGGGCATCTCAGGAATCCATGAATTGGATAACTGGTGGTCCCAGAGATGCCTTGAGTTGGCTTTAAGGAAAATTTTCATCAGCCCCATTTTCTACTCTTATAGAGCAAAATATCTATTCTCTTCCACTAGGGAAAATTTGTTGGTGTCTGTTGAAAACTGTGGCCATTTGAAATGGGATTTTTCTTCAAGTTTCTTAGCAATATTTTGGGGGGAGGTTGGAGAATGTGGGGTGGGTCGTGGTGACATAATTCAGTGCCTTCACTTAAGCATAACTGTCTTCCCTATCTTTCTATCTTTAGAAATAATCATCTTCTTACAAAAACCGGAGATGTCACCTATGCTTTTGTTAGGGCAGATGTGGCGGGAATGGTTTAAAGCATAATTATGTGATTGATATGTTCCTAAAATCAAGTCAAAAAGACAGCCCCTTTCCTACATAAACATGGAGGGTTCTATGTCTGCTTCCTCTCCTGTTTCTGAGTGGTTTTTAGTGGTTCCCATTAATGGGAGATCACTTCTCCCAGGACAAATGATTTCCCCCGAAACCAATCTGTCATCTCATCTTATAAAACAGGGGTCCCCAAACTCCAGGTCATGAACTGGTATTGGTTCATGGCCTATTAGGAGCTGGGCTGCACAGCAGCAGGTGAGCAGCAAGTAAGCCAGTGAAGCCTCGTCTGTATTTATAGCCACTCCATGTTGCTCACATCACTGCCTGAGCTCCACCTCCTGTCACATCAGCAGCAGCATTAGATTCTCATAGGAATGTGAACCATATTGTGCACTGCGCATGTGAGGAATCTAGGTTGCGTGCTCATTATGAGAATCTAATGCCTGATGATCTATCACTGCCTCCCGTCATCCCCAGATGAGACCATCTAGTTGCAGGAAAACAAGCTCAGGGCTCCCATTGATTCTGCATTATGGTGAGTTGCATAATTATTTCATTATATATCACAATGTAATAATAATAGAAATGAAGTGCACAATAAATGTAATGCACTTGAATCATCCCAAAACCATCCTCTGCCCCCAATTTGTAGAAAAATTGCCTTCCATGAAACTGGTCTGTACTAGAGTGTTCTCATGCTGCTATGAAGATATACTCGAGACTGGGTAATTTATAAAGAAAAGAGGTTTAACTGACTCGTAGCTCTGCATGACTGGGAAGGCTTCAGGAATCTGACAGTCATGGCAGAAGGCGAAGGGGAAGAAAGGATCCTTCTTCACAGGGTGGCAGGAAGGAGAAGTGCTGAGCAAAGGAGGAAAATCCCCTTACAAAACCATGAGATCTCGTGAGAACTCACTCACTATCACGAGAACAGCAGGAGGATAACCGCCCCCATGATTCAGTTACATCCCACTGGGTCCCTCCCACAACTCAAGATCATGAGAACTATAATTCAAGATGAGATTTTGGGTGGGGACACAGCCAAATCAAATGACAGTCCCTAGTGCCAAAAAGGCTGGGGACCACTGCTATAAGAGATAAAATGATGATATACTTCACATCCCGTTCTCAACTGATTTTAGCAAGAAAATAAATCCCCAGAATAAACTTGCCCCATTCTCCTTTTCAGCAGAACATTGAATAGCTTCCTTGCTTAAAATCCTCAGAAAGCTCTTCCACAGTTTTTCTTATAGAAAGATTTGGGGTTTTTTTTTGTTTGTTTGTTCATTTTAAACTAGCCACATCCAGACTATTCCTTGAAAAGTCTTCTAGCTCAGTAACTGGTGCCAGGGTGGGGCTGGGATATTCCCCTTTGGCATTAGTGCCATCCGCTAAAAATCTGGACTGGGAGCACAGGCATCTCATTCTGTGCCATGGTGCAGAGGATCTGTTTTGACATGGACAGCCAGATGTGTGTGAGTGTCTGTTTAGGACTGGGACTCATGCTCTGCAGTGGGCCAAAAGGATTGTTCATTCAGTGGTGCTGGGGATGGTTAACAGAATATGAGGGCCTGGGAATCCAAAAGAGAGGGGGACTTCTGTCTTAGGTTGTTGGCTTGAATCCCATTCTGCCTCCAAACAGATGCAAATGACACAGACTTTCAGGGTGGGGGAATGAATGAGATGGAAGACTGCAAGTGACATACTATTCAGGATGCCTTGCCCCACCCAAACTTCTTCCAAACCTGGGACTGAAATGGCCCACCCCCGCCCCCAGTTCAGGGTTGGTTCTAGCTCTGGAAACAGTGGAGTTTAAACAAGCCAGTGCCAATTCAGGAACAAGTTGCTTGAGGCCTACACCTAACCTTTCATGTGGTGTCCAGCATAAGTGGAGAGGAGTAATAGAGAGAAAAAGACATCCTTCCCTTTCTTCGCAGGCCCACTCAGATGTCCCAGGCGTGGAAGGCAGCATTATGCCAACGGGAGCTTGCGTATGCTACGTGCTCAGTGAACCTCACAATTGATACAATAACTGTTATTCTAAGGGAGCTGTAAGAGATGCCAATTTGATGTCACCTGTATTACACAGGAATCATTTAGCGAATTCCACAGTAATCCAGACTGTCACTGAGCAGCGGATCTCAAAGAGTGCTCACCAGACCAGCAGCACTGGCACCATCTGGAATGTCAGAAATGCAAATTCTCAGCTGCCTCCCCTTAAGACCCACTAAATTAGGAACTCTGGGTGTGCAGCCCCCAGCTCACTTCATCTATTCATATTACCTATCTGACTCCTGCACTTGATAAACATTTTGTATTTTTCTGAACAGAATACTTGGATACAATTTACTTAATCACATTTGCTTTTATGATTAGTTTGCAAAGAATAATGAAGCAAAACTATAAAAATATTAACAATGACATTAGGATATATATTGTATATATGTAAAACCAAAGTTTTAGAAGCCCATATACTAGCTCGTCTGTAATGCCCTTTGTAGGTGTTCACAGTAGCTGTTCATGGTCAGAAAATAGAGACTGCAGTACTCCATGTCTCAGGAAATGTTTGCAAAACATGACACTCGAAATCAGAGTTCATTGATTACTTGCAATATACACAGGCCAGGCTTCTAAGTAGCACCCGAGCTACAAAGCAGTGTTTTGTTCTACTCGTCAAGAGCCCTTGGAGCTGACATTTCCCTTGCAAAGCATGAGCATGCTGATAGATAAAGGAAGAATATTTTCTCCAAGGCCTCTCTCAGAGGCCCACTGAGTGTGTGGAAAGTTTAGAGACCTCCATCTGACTGTTGGCTGGGTTTGGTTGGGGCCTATAATCTGGATTTAGTCCCTGTGGGCACCAGTTAGCTTGTTTGGAAGCAGATTCGGGATTGTTTTCCCAGCCAGTTTCTGGCATGCTGGCTGTTAGGTCCAAATCTTGGGCCAAGGATGGGTACGTGACTAATATTTCACATGTTCTAAGATGATCACTCCCAGGCATCCCCCTTGTTTCTGGAACAATGAAGTCAAATCTGTCCAGCAAACATGAATACCACATGTTCTGATACTTAGGGCTACTCTGGAAAGTCACCCTGATGAATTCTAAAAGTCTGCTCTTCTTCTAGGATTTTTGATGATGGCCGCTGTGTTTCGAACTGTCCCTCATGGAAATTTGAATTTGAGAACCAGTGCCATCCATGCCACCACACCTGCCAGAGATGCCAAGGAAGTGGCCCTACCCACTGCACCTCCTGCGGAGCAGGTGAGAGGACTGCTGCTCCTCCATCTTCCTGACCCCAGACCTGTTCCTCTCCTGATGGCCATCATTTGGTTTGACCCAAAAGCCTTATGTCTGGAGTTGAGGGTTAAGATCAGAAAGCTGTTCACTGGAAAGCCTGTACAACCTTGAACTTTCTGCTTGTTGTCAGGACACAAAAAGCTTGTTCACCTTATTTAGGTGTAGACTCAGTGCCCTTGAAAAGACACAAAAGCAGCTAAGAGATGCCTTTCCAGAGAAGGAGAGAGAAGGGCATAGAAGCATGAGGTCAGACACGAGATAGACAGTGAAGCTAAGATTTGTGGAGGTAAAAGTGAAAAGCTAGGGAATTAAGAAAGACACGTTCTGTCTTTAAGGGAAGTATTGTGTTAGAGGCTGTGTGTGGGTCTTCTTGGAGCTGAAGTATGCCACTTAGAAGTTGCCAGAGCTTGGCAGAGCAAGGTCATCATTTCAAATGATTACAAATGTGACCTTTGGTGTCCCAGATTCACCTGCACTAAAAGTTTCCTGCTGCCATTGGATTCTATTTCATGCTCTCAAGGGTTCTCTGCATTCTGACCCTTGACTCCTTTCCAGCCTCAACTCATATGCCTGTCCCCTACCGACCTCATGTGGGCCAGATTCATATTTTATTCTTTTCTATATACTACTTTTTAAATTTGAGCCAAATTTAAAAATTGGGACATTGCAAATAAAAACTTGAGGCTTTAATGTCTCTTGAAAATTCAAAAGATCTACCAACACTGGACCTGCGTTTCCCAAATCATTACCTGGAGTCCAAAAGCGGCTGCTCTCCATCTCTCCCCAGTCCCCACCATTCCCAGTTGTCCCACTGACCTTGAGGCTGTCAGTTACCAGCAGCATCATCCTTACATCATTTTTCTGTTGGAAGAGAATTATTGATCTTTATTCTTCCTTACAATAAACCAAGAAAAATGAAGAACACATTGAGAGTACCAGGCATTTGCAGGAGATCAGGAGATAACACACTTCTGTATATAAATTAAAATTATTACTTTGTGTTTCATGTGTCAAAATAAGACAAATATCTGTCATAGTTTACTTCTAGACTGCCTTGTTCTGTTTCCTTCCTCATCTACATGATGATGATAATGCTTACTTCTTTAAGAGTTTTTATGAAAATTAAATAACATGAAATGAGATAAAACAATAAAGCATTTAGAACAGGGCTAGCCACATGGTGAGCACTTGGAATATTAACTATTCTTATTTTTATTATTATTCCTGTTATTGTTTGTAGCTGCTTACTCTTTTGGGTATTTGAGTTTCTCTTGCTCCTAAGACTTCATTTGAGATGTTTCCGCTTGTTGTCTGGCTGATGTCTTCCTATTCCATCTTAGTTTCAGTATCATTTCCTCAGTGAGGGCTGCCCTAACCTCCTTGCCTAGATTAGGCCTTCACATGAGCAACCTGGGAACACTGCACTTCCCCCTTCACGAGCCTCAACACATTTGATGTCTATTTGGTCCATAAGTTTCTATGCCCCATAAGAGCATGGCATGGTTTCTACCTTGTTTCTGCTGTATTATGAGCACCAGCACAGTGTCGGGTATATGGAAGGTTCACAATAAATAACTGAATGAATGAATGAATGAATGGTTCAATGGAAGGAATGTGAAGACCAGCAGTCAGAAAATGTGGGTTCAAGTCCCGGCTTTGTTACTGACGAGAAGGTACTAAACCAGTCACTTCACCTCTTTATGCCTCTTCTTATTTGTAACCAAAAAAAAAAAAAAATAGAAGAAGAAGAAGAGAAAGGACAAGATGGCATCCAAAATCACTTTCACGTCTCCATATTTAGCACAAAATTAGCAAGAAGTTTAGATACCAAACAAATGTCTAGTCTTCTAAGCATCCTACAGCTACTTGGACCAATCTAACTATAAATGTGCTGACATTTCTTCTATTTTTTTTCTGTTTGAAATTGTGTTTAATCCATTATCTTAAACATTTATTGCATCCCTGCTATTTACAAGTTACTATGTATTGAATGCCAGAGAAAATGAGATAAATGATAGCATGATACTCACCTTCAACGAGTTACAGTCTAACAATGAGGTCTGTCCTCATATGTTACAAAACAAGAAAATAATAGATGAAGACCAAATGCATGGTAGAAATCCCACCCCAGATCAGAGAAGCAGCATCACTTCCAGCTGTAATGAGCAGAGGAGGCTTCCTTGTGGTGGGGTGTTGCTTACCAAGCCCTGAGATAGCTCTGCCTACTTGAGAGTGTGATGTCCTTAGGAAGCATTAGTGAAGCAAGTGTAGCAGAGATCTTGATAACACAGTGCTAAAGAAGATGCATGATTTAATTGAAGAAGTTCCATATCCATAAATGGAAGCTTTAATAAAAAGCTAAAAATCCTCCAGCCGGGGTGTCCCATCAACCTTCATAAGCCCCTCCCACCAATTTGTAGAGATTGCATCCCTTGTTTAATTGTGACTTCATTAAGGTTTAGGTATGATGCCTTTTGGAAGTGTACATCTCCAGCTATATTGCTGAGGATTAACTCCAATTCTCTTCCAGATTTATTCACTACCAAATGACCCAAAGCTAAATTCCATCAATCACACAACAGCTACAGTAAGCAAAATGTGGTAGACAGCTTCATCAAGTTTATTTTCAGAACCCCTGCACCTTTCTTTTATCCTTTCCACCAGTCCTTTTCGCCTCATGCCTTCAACCCTCACCCTTCCTTTTGTTCTATGGGCATCCAATATCATCACGCTGGTCCATCTTCTCACCTAACAGAATCAGCTGCCAAGAAATGCTCTGGTAAACGTGAATTACTCTCCAGAATAAACAAAAGTCAATCCAAACTCTTGTCCCCTATTATCCCATTTGAACTCTTGTTGCCTATTTTCCCAGGAAAGTTTTTGGTGCCTAACAAAGTATGAGCCCTTCTACCACTGGAAATAGCTCCATCTACATACTATTATAATAATTTAAAGTTGAAGACACTGGGCAAGTAGCCAAAAATTTATGCATGGTATTTACATTTCTGAGCTATCCAAATTATCATCCATAACTAATTAGCAGGGCTACCTGAAATCTGACCAAACCTTGACATAGTCTTGGACCAAAGCTGTGGGAAAAGCTGGTCATGGCCAAGGCATCTAAGTGACCTCCCTTTGCAGGTCTATGTATTTTAAACACTGAGACCCCCTCAAATCTCTGTTCTTTAAACCCAAATTATAACACCCAAAGAGGCCCCTCAATAAAGCCATGTCCAAACAATAAAAATGGGATTGAAGAACACTTCCTTCTAAATCCGGGCCCGTTGTTGCTAATTTTTAAGATTGATGATCCAGTTGGACATAGGGGAAAAACTGAATACTGCCAAATATGAATTAACTAATTCATTCAATCATTCCACAAATACATATTTAGAGCCTTAGACTCCCTCTAAGCATCTGGATCCTGAGTTGATGTCATGTGAAGGTGCAGGGGATGGAGAAGAAGTAGACTTCCTCACTGCTCTCTCTCAAATCTTCCTACCTACACCAGAGAAATTGGGGAACTCTGAAAAAAAGATTTTTTTCTGAATGAGTCATGGTGGATGGAAATGGCATTTGCTATGGTTTCAGAAAGTGGCTGAGAACATAACTTGGAAGGATGACCCTCTTGTGATCTCCAGAGATTCCAGGTTCCACCACATCAGAGTTTTGTGCTCCACAATATTGATCGATAGCTGTAGAATCACCAAAATGCACATGAGTCCTTCCAAACCCTCTTCTTTCCTTAGAGGATAATCTCTTCTATGTCTAACTTAGAAACAGCAGAATATTTTCTTCCACCCCCTCTGTGGAAGCCCTTTTTATTTTCCTCGTCCTATGGGAACCAATAGCCTTCTAGTATAAAATCACAATCAGCAAAAAAGGTAGCTTGAGAGCCCATAATCCAAAAGCATGTTTTAAAAATTGCATTTCAGGCCAGGCACGGTGGCTCACGCCTGTAATCCCAGAACTTTGGGAGGCCAAGCCAGGCAGATCACTTGAGTCCAGGAGTTCAAGACCAGCCTGGGCAACATGGTGAAACCCTATCTCTACAAAACATACAAACAAATAAACAAAAAAAAACAGTTGGGCATGGTGGTACGCACCTGTAGTTCTAGCTACTTGAAAGGCTGAGGCGGGAGGATCACTTGAGTCTGGGAGGAGGAGGTTGCAGTAAGCTGAGATCATGCCACTGCATTCCAGCCTGGACAACAGAGTGAGACCCTGTCTCAAAAAAAAGAAAGTGTATTTCACCTATGGCTTTGAATAAATAAGAAATATTATGATAAATGATGTGAAAGTGCCATGCTCACAGGTAAAAAATAGTCAAATATCGGCAATTTCACGTGGGTCAATTTAACATTATACTGACTTTCCGTTTCTGCACTTGCAACATGGGGTTAGTGCTATCTTTATCCACAAATTCAGCAGCCTTGCATCTTGAGGGTCAAAGATTTTGGATCTCCATTTGGTAGATCACATGATGAATGAACCCTAGACCCCGGTTATTCTGAGTAACACAGATCAGCTGCTCTTCAGAGGCAGGGACATACGGGAAATCTGATTCAGAGAAGACGGATACCCCGAGCACACTCAGCACAAAAACTCCAGGAGGGTGGGAGTAGGAGACCTCTAGATGCATCAGTATTCATCTTATTGTTGTTTTTGTATTTGTAACTGATTAGAATCCTTTGTAACTAATTGTGATGCTTTGTAACTAGTTAGACTTTTTCATTCCCTCCAGGATCTAATTCCCATGGTCTGTTAGGCTGTGGGCACTGCCGGTTCTTTCCTTATAGAATCCAATATTGACAGAAGTCAGGAACCCTCAGGAATGCATGTAAAAGAGTCAAAGAAGTGTGCTTGGTCTAGTGCTTCAATAAGCCTGTCATTATGGACATTGGCAGCTCTGCAGAAATTCAGACCTTAGATGGTTAACGCAAGCATGTGACCGATAACAATTCAAAATCATTTTAAAAGATTGCACTTTCATAAAACGCGTCGATCATTACGCATGTGTTTATTCTCATGGGCTCTCTATAGCCCCCAAGTCTGAGAGCTTTCACAGATACCAAAAGGAGCCTTTGGGAAAGTTAAACACATTTTGAATTGTAGTTATTCACAGAGCATCGTTTTGCAATGACATCCCAGGTAGTAGTCGCTGTTCACTAAAATATATAAAATATTGGAAAATAATTCCCTGCAAGGAAAACTTCTCAACTACAAGGATGTAGCTATTGCACTTTTCATTAAATCCATCCTTACACCCCTCATCCACTAGGAACAAAAGCACTCAGTCGCATCTTTTTAAAATATAATATCTCACATTATAATAGCTTCATGGCTAACTTTATACATTTTCCTTCTTTTCGTTGCCCCTGTAACTGATCAGACAACTATGGCCGAGAGCACTTCCTGTACCAGGGAGAGTGTCAAGATAGCTGCCCAGAGGGCCACTATGCCACTGAGGGGAACACCTGCCTGCCCTGCCCAGACAACTGTGAGCTTTGCCACAGTGTGCATGTCTGCACAAGATGCATGAAGGGCTACTTCATAGCGCCCACCAACCACACGTGCCGGAAGTTGGAGTGTGGACAAGGTAAGCCTGCTCCTGGGCCCTTGCCCAGCACCAGAACATGGGAGGAGGGGCTGCACCCTGGATGTCCTGGAGACTTGAATTGCCTTCCTGGCTTGCATGTCGGCATTTGGGATGATTTTGGGTGACTCCACACCCTAGTGGGGAGAGAGGTAACTTTCTCTCTGTTCACACACCCTTTCTCTGGGTTTCCTCAGACATAATCCAAGGTCATAGGAATGCACCTAAGTGTATAGAAAATTGGCCAGGTACAGTGGCTCATGCCTGTAATCCCAGCACTTTGGGAGGCCGGGCAGGTGGATCACTTGAGGCCAGGAGTTCGAGACCAGCCTGGGGAACATGGTGAAACTCTGTCTCTACTAAACATACAAAAATTAGCCGGGCATGGTGTTGCATGCCTATAATCCCAGCTACACAGGAGGTTGAGGCAGGAGAATGGCTTGAACCCAGGAGGCAGAGGTTGCAGTGTTCTGAGATCACACCACTGCACTCCAGCCTGGGAGACAGAGCAAGACTTCATCTCAAAAAAAGAAAGAAAGAAAAAGAAAATGATCGTGGCAGGTGGGAGGATTGTGGACAGGATATAGGTGAGAGAAAATGAAATTAGAATCCAAAGTCCGGGTCAACAGTTTTCTCCTTCCCAATTACTAGACATGAGACCTTAGGCAAAACTCGTCTAATTTGCCCATGCCTTGGTGTCTTCATCTGTCAAAGGAAGAGCACAGTATCAAGACAGAGTGGCTTTGAGAAGCCAGTGAGGACCAGCCTAAAACTACTTGAAAATATTAAAATGGTCTGTGAATCATATGTGTTATTGTTATTGCCCAATTTCTTATCTTTTATGGGAAGAAGGAAATTTAAAAACAATACTTATAGTTTCAGCTCTCTTCTATGTAAGAATGCTGCGGACTGTTATTGCCCTGCTCTGTATAAGAATTATGCCTGGTCTGGTGCTGAAGAGAGCTCCAAGACGTTTTTAGAATAATTAAGACACTCAATTCTGTTTCTCCTTAATGTTTATGGATGTAGTAAAAGATTTTAAACTTTTTTAAAAAGTGTTTAGTAGGACAGATAGAAAGAGAAAAAGAACCTGTTCATTTACATACCCAATTCCATTTTCCCAGAAGCAGAGCTGGTTTCTTTAATAAATAAAATCAATGAGCTTGACTTCAAAATGAGCTGCATGGCATATGGTCCAACCTGGTTCTCTTTGTACCCAATCAAGCTGATTCAATCTATTCAATTAATAGAAGGAGATTAAAAAGTAGAAACCACATATATCCTCGAGGATGGTTTTGGGCTTCATAATTGCTCTATGATTTACTTTAAAATGAGCTACACATGAACATATTTTTATAGCAATTAACGTGTCTCCACTCAATAGAAATGAGTTGTGTTTTTCACTTCTCTGTCTGTGTAGGTGAAGTCCAAGACCCAGACTATGAAGAATGTGTCCCTTGTGAAGAAGGATGTCTGGGATGCAGCTTGGGTATGTCCTCTTCCTTTGTCACCTAAAGAGTTGAAATAGCTGAGTCCTTTTCCACACATCTTCATTCCTGTCATTGCCCCAGCAGGCACTCTTGTCATTGCTGTCAGCCTCAGTGTCACCATCAACATCTTAAGTAGGCTCTCTTCAATACAAACAGGATCACTGTGAGGAAATACTTGCTTCTGAAGCAATGAATGGGTCTCTTGTCTTTATGAAACTCAAGTTTAGAAAAGGAGGCCATGGCACCTTTTCCTCTGGTTGTCAATGAGTTGTTGGGGCTTACTGACCAGCAATTGCATTTCAGGTGCCTGAGACTCAGCCTCTCCTTAGCTTCTCAAGGTGACACATTTGGAAGATTAACAGTGAATGAACTCAAGCAAAGAAATGCCTAAAGCAAAGAAATGCCTAATTCCTCTAACTCACTTGGTGTGTAAAACACAAAAGTTTGTGGGTAGAGAGAGAGGGGTTTTCCTTTATAAAAATGACTCTGTTGGGCTGGGCACGGTGGCTCATGCCTGTAATCCCAGCACTTTGGAGGCCAAGGTGGATGGATCACCTGAGGTCAGGAGTTCGAGACCAGCCTGTCTAACATGGTGAAAACCCATCTCTACTAAAAATACAAAAATTAGCTGGACGTGGTAGCAGGCACCTGTAATCCCAGCTATTCGGGAGGCTGAGGTAGGAGAATTGCTTGAACCCAGGAGGCAGAGGTTGCAGTGAGCCGAGATCGTGCCATTGCACTCCAGCCTGAGCGATAGAGCCAGACTCCACCTCAAAACAATAAAAATGAAAATAAAAATGACTCTGTTGCTTGGAGCCTAAGACAACCCTTAGAGAATCAAGCATCGTGGTAACAGTGGAGTTGAATTCCCCACCATGCAATGCAAAGCACTTGTCACTCTCACGTATAACTCTTTAATTCAAGTCAGTGGCTCCTTCTTTCTTCCCTTCTCACATGCCTGCAGGAGGCGATGGAGACAGTTTGTTAACACATGGCACCATTGCATTGGTGATAAAATGAAAAATAGGGAGGTTACTGAATTCCAGCATTGTTTCTTAATGTACGTTTAGGCAACATATAAAAAATAATTAGCATGTGTGATCTTTGAAAGGAAACTCAACTGAAAAGTTCATGAAATAATTTTTCTTCATGGAACTTCCAGGAAGCCCTGGGATTGGTTGACTAATCAACCACTGAAGCTTCTAAAACTTCAATGTGGGCATAAATCACCTGGGGAATTTGTTGAAATGCAGATTCTGATTCACTGGTCTAAGGTGGGCCCGAGAATTTGTGTTTCTGACAAGTTGCCCAGTGAGGCCAATGCTGTTCTATAGAACACTCATGAAGTTGCTAGGGGTAAGATTGTGCCAGAATAAAGCAGACTTTTTATTTGCCTTACCCAGGGATTTTCTTAATTTTTTTCTTACTAATACATAATAGTTTTACATATTTAGGGGATACATGTGATACTTTGATATTTGCATATGATGTGTGATGATCAAGTCAGGGTAACTGGTATATCATCACCTCACATATTTATCATTTCATTGTGCTAGGAATATTCTAAATCTTCTCTTTGAGCTAATTTGAAATTAATACTTGAATATTATACATGAATTACAATTTATATTGTGGCTATCACCACCACTCTTTGCCTTAAATGGAAAGGATACATTTTCTGTAATATCTGTAACTAGAAAATACAGTTTCTGGAAGCTTAAATACCATTCCCCCATTATCTTCCACTATAAAATGATGCTTATATTACTGGATAATAAAATCTCATAATAAAGTTAATAAACACTTAAGAAGAAGATAAAATTTAGAGTCAGATAGTTAAGGGTAAAATGCTAATTACCTGGGAAGCAAAAAATAAACCTAGGCATAAATAGAAAAGTACTGAAGTAAAAAACTATAAGCAAATTCCAGTGTCTGTCTCATGTGAAGTGATAGAAGATGAGTTTGCACAGAGCAATGATGAATGTTTTGATTATCTTGATTTCACTGTTTGCCCATTTCAGATGTATTTTCTCATTAAGTTTCACACCCCAGCTAATTTCTGTGGTCTTCTCTGGCATCTTTGCTGTTGTGTGTTGTGTGCCCATACTAGCATTTTGTGCATCTTGGAGGCAGGTTGTGTGTAATCTAAAATCTGAGGTTTGGGCTGTCTTGGCTCTGCTCAGTGATGACAGTGGGGCAAGTCTACCCAGCAAGATACACATAGAGAAAAGAAGATCATCCTTCCATAGCTTCAAGACACCTTGAGAGGAATGTATGAACGTGTGTGAACTCCTTCAGGATCAGTGAGGATCTTAGCATGGAGGCGGGAGCAGTGACAAGAAAACCATGGTCACTAGGTGTTTGCATTGGCCTCATCCTCCACTTAGCTGACCCAGCTAAAGATGAGACCAAGGAGAAGCCACTGGAAATGGACTCCACAGCAGACACTGACCCTCTGGGGACTCAAAATCCAAAAGATCCACCTTGCAAAAAGAGATAGATTAGAAAGTTTGATTTACTTGACTTACTTTACAAAGTGCCATTAAGCTCTTCAGTCCATTCATTACTTAAGAAATTTTGTCTACTGTGTGCTGAGTGCTCGCCTTGGTGGGGAGCATTTCAAAGGTGATATGGCTGTGATCCTGCTATAAAGGATAGCAGGATCTGTCCCAAGTGATACACCTGGAATGAAATCTCTTAGAAGACAACCTGCCAGAGTAGAAACAGGTATAAAGTGCAGTGACACCACCAGAAAGGGTGACAAGACCATTCTAAATACCTCTAATTTCTTATTTTAAATTCTAAAATGTCCCTTAATTTATAATATCTCTATGTATTGGGCCTCGTTTATTCTTGGATTGGCTTGGCTGAACCCAATTGTCACCTTATTTCTGAACCCTTTGTTGATCTCTCCAATAAAATAAATTCTCCCTTTTCTAGCTTCCCTTTATTTGTTAGGCCAGTGAGAATACCTTTTAGAGGTGACTAGTGTAATATTTGCTATGTATACACCTTTCTGCCTGGACACTAAACTACCTGAGAACAAGCTCTTTGACTTATATGCTCTGAACTAGCAGAGTGCCCAGGACATAATAAATGTGCAATTAATACATGAATGTTTGTTGAATTGAATTTGAGAATTGCCCAAATTCAAAGCAGAGATGAATGGCTTAGGATACCCAGGGTCTTAGACTTGCTGTTTTCTCTAATCAAACTTTATGAACCAAGAAGAAGAAAAAATAAACCATACAATACAAAAATAAATGATTTTGGCCAAGTGCAGTGGCTCACGCCTATAATTCCAGCACTTTGGAAGGCCAGGGTGGGCAGATCACTTGAGCCCAGGAGTTTGAGACCAGCCTGGGAAACATGGTCAAACCCTGTCTCTACAACAAAATACAAAAAACTAGCCAAATGTGGTGGCATGCACCTGTGGTCCCAGCTACTCAGGAGCTTGAGGTGGGAGGATCACCTGAGCCTGGGAAGTCAAGGCTGCAGTGAGCCGTATTCATGCCACTGCACTCCAGCCTGGGCAACAGAGCAAGATCCTTTCTCTAAATAAATAAATATTTAAAATTAAAAAATGATTTTTCATGAACTATTAGAACTGTAAGGAAGCTTTGATCAGACCATGGTTTATTAAGTTTTATAATTTTAAAGAGATAAATACAAACTTGAAAAATTTGAATAATTTACTATAGATTTCCCCAAGATTCTTCCTGTGAGAAGGGACATCATCCTTTGGAGAGAACTTAACTTTATTCCATTTTAATAATGTAGATTCATCTCTGGGCCAGGTCTAGACGATCTCTAGGGGAGTCAGAGAAAAGTGAAATCAGTCATTGTGAGACATTTCATCTACATTATGTAATAATTAGCTGTTGAAAATCCTGGGTTTTTTTTTTTTAGCTTTGTATTCCTTTCCAGATATTTAGTGAACATTAATATCTATCTTTTATACCTAATAAAAAAAAACCCTCAAATTCCAGATTAACTGGAATCTCATCTATTTCCTGGGTGGAGCTAGCTATCCGTCATTCCAAGGAAAGATTACCAAAAAGGGGGCAGAAAACTAAACTCATGACCAAAAATGATTGCTTCGTCTGGAGGAAAGCGTTGAATTAGATACTTTGAGATGAAATAAGGATTTTTTAAATTATGAGATTCGATTTCTCTTCTTTATCAAGTTGTAAACAAATAGATAACATTTTATATAATACTATTTTGTCCCAAGAATATTTGATGTCAATTCTTTCTCTTTCTAACCAGTATCCTGAATGGAAATTTTAACTACTAAGATAAATCTAAGAGTTTTAAATTATATTTCTTCACTAGCTGAGGATAGAAGTAAATGGAGTAACGTTTACCTAATGTTTTGAGGCACATTTTTTGTTTGTTTGTTTGTTTTAATTTAGGGAATGTAGCAATGGCTATGACACTTAACTATAACCTGAGATCCAGATATCTTAGATCATATACCATTGACTTGATGACTGGTTTTAATCAAATTACATAAGTTGTTCTTACTTTTCTACCTCATCAATAAATATGGTGGTTAATGTGCCCTGTTTTAACTTAGAAAGAGATCATGAAAATGTATCAGTATTTGCAGATTGAAATTTATCTCCAATCTTGGGATAAAACATATCCACATTTAAAAATTTTAAGGAATTGCAAAAAAAAAGAGAAAGGCTATATAAATTCACTGCCAAATAAGGGGACAAATATATGCACCAAAAGGATTTTTTTAAAAAAGAGAACCTCTGGGCACTGAAGTGTTCAAGGAAGGCTTTTAAGAAGATGGGAGTTGAGGTGAACATTAGTGTTTACATAGAATTTAGACAGATAAGAGAGAAAAGCTGCACTATAGGGGGTCTTTATATTTGGACAATAGCAGGAAAAAAAGGCTTCTGCTATGGATTTTGAGACACTGGGTATACTAATTTTGCAGAAGGAATGAGGAAATATAAGGAAATAGGCAAAGAGAAGTTTGGGGAAGTGGTTGAAAACAAAATCTTGAATTCCAGACTAATGAGGTTAAAAGTATTCTGTGACTAAAAGAGAAATCATTGAAGGTTCTTTTAAAAACAGAAGTGGGAGAGTGTGTGTCTTGAAGTGGGTATTAAGAGGTTAATTTGGTTATTGCGTTAACTGTGTTCAGGATAATTAAAGGGAGAGAGGCTTTAGTAGATAGACCAGCCAGAAGACTATTTCAGAAATCCAGATATAAAATAAAGCAGACAAATCTAAAGTGATAGCCAAGAAATTATGAGGACAGAGGGAGAGATGTTTTTAAAAATCACATGAAACAAATGGCTTTCAAGCATAAGAAAAGGATGCTTGTTCATTGTATGGGAAATGCAAATTAAAACTGTGAGAGGCCCGGCGCAGTGGCTCATGCCTGTAATCCCAGCACTTTGTACTTTGTGAGGCCGAGGCGGGCAGATCACTTGAGTTCAGGAGTTTGAGACCATCCTGGCCAACATGGTGAAACCCCTGTCTCTACTAAAAACACAAAAATTAGCTGAACATGATTGCGCACACCTGTAGTCCCAACTACTTGGGAGGCTGAGGCAGGAGAATCGCTTGAACCCAGGAGACAGAAGTTGCAGTGAGCCGAGATTGCACCACGGCACTCCACCCTGGGCGACAGAGTGAGATTCCGTCTCAAAAAAAAAAAAAAAAAAAAACTACTGTGAGATACCATTTCTAATTTATCATGTTCAAAAGCTTACAAGTTCTATAGGCAAGGTTGTAGGAAAGCAAACACCACTGTTATTGCCTCCTGGTGGGAAGACAAAATGGTACAATGGCTGTTGAAGGAAATTTGGCAGTATAACACAAATCCATATGCATTTACCCTTTGACCCCACAACACCCCTTCTAGGAATTTACCCTGGTGACATACATCCTCAGATTCAAAACAGCATATTCACCATGCTATTTATTGTGGTGTTACTTGTGGTAGTAAACTATCAGAAACAACCTAAATGCTTGTCCATGGAAGACTGGTTGAATGAATGGGGTACCTATACACAATAGAGCACTCTGCAGCTACCAAAAGAGCAAAGATGATCTGTATGAACTGATGGTGATTTCATGACACACTGTTACACGGAAGGCAAGGCGCAAAAGTACACATACTATGCTACTGTTACCGGGGGTCCTTGCTCCCAGAGCTCCTAAGATGGTGGCGGGCCGCTTCCAAAATGAGGGCAGGCCGCTTCCAAAATGGTGGCAAGCCTCATGTTCTCTGACCTGGGGTTCTTGGCCTCACGGATTCCAAGGAATGGAATCTTGGGCCATGAGGTGAGTGTTATAGCTCTATTAGAAGCTGTGGGTCGCAGAAGAGAACCGCGGAACCCAGTGACTAGTGTCCAGCTCGATTAGGATGAACCTAGGCACTTAGCCGTGCAGGAACAATGGCAAGCCTTTAGCCAGATCAGGAGTGGCAATGGGCACCCTGCTGGATCAGGAGCACAGAGGACACCCTGCCTGATCTGGAGGGATGGAAGTCAGCGGCAGGTCTGCGACAGCGGCAAACAGCAGTGGTGGACACGAGCAAAACCTCAGCTTGAGCCGTAACAAACACGGACCAGAAGAGAGTGCAGTTGCAAGATTTAATAGAGTGAAATAGAGTGGAAACAGAGCTCCCATACAAAGGGAGGGGACCCAAAGAGGGTAGCCGTTGCTGGCTCGAATGCCTGGGTTTATATCCAGATCATTGTCCCTCCCACTGCGCTCTCAGGGGATAGATGATTGGCTATTTCTTTACCTCCTGTTTTTGCCTAATTAGCATTTTAGTGAGCTCTCTGATTTGTCGGGTGTGAGCTAAGTTGCAAGCCCCATGTTTAAAGGTGGATGAAGTCATCTTCCCAGCTAGGCTTAGGGATTCTTAGTCGGCCTAGGAAATCCAGCTAGTCCTGTCTCTCACTACCTTTGTGGTAAGAAAATGGTAAGATAAAATATTTACATTTTTATTTACTTTTGCAAAGAGAAAAAAGATAACTAAGAAACTAATGGAAGTGGTTACCTATAGAGAAAGGTAAAGGAGATGGGCAGGACTTCACTAGCTGTATCTTTTTATTTTTTAACCTTTTTTTTTTTTGAGACAGAGTCTCACCCTGTCGCCCAGGCTGGAGCGCAATGGCGCGATCTTGGCTCACTGCAACCTCCACCTCCCAGGTTCAAGCAATTCTCCTGCCTCAGCCTCCCAAGTAGCTGGGATTACAGGCACCTGCCACCACACCAGACTAATTTTTTGTATTTTTAGTAGAGACGGGGTTTCACCATGTTCGTTGGCCAGGCTGGTCTTGAACTCCTGACCTCGTGATCCACCAGCCTCAGCCTCCCAAATTGCTGGGACTACAGGCATGAGCCTCTGCTCCCAAACTTAATCTTTTTTTTTTTTTTTAATTTTTTTTTTAAGAGATGGGGTCACACTATATTGACCAGGCTGGTCTTGAACTCCTGGCCTCAAGCAATCCTCCCATTTCGGCCTCACAAAGTGCTAGGATTACGGGCATGATCTACCGCACCCAACCTTTAGCTGTATCTTTTTAGTTTTGATTTGAACCAGATAAATATTTTACATATTCATAACAAATGACATAGTAAGTAGTGTGAATGGACTCCCACTAGCCAAATGTAGGACAATTAGAGCATTTTTTTAAAATGGGCGATAATTCCAACTCAATTGATATTTTAAATCCATGCATCAATAGTGAAGAAAAAGGAAGAGAGAGGGGAATAGAACAAAAGGGAAAGTTCTTCTTTACAGAAAAAGTTCAGCTGTCATGTATTTCAGGAAAGAATTAGGAAATCATCATTTTGCATCCCCTAGTATATGAACCCAAAGGAGAATCATCAAATCATAAGTAGATTTAAACACACTGGGTGGAAAATTGCTATGGAACAAGATCATCACACAGACTCAAAGTACTACCACAATTAATAGTTAATTACAATGAAGAGATTTTTGCTGGTTACCAACTTAAACATGTTATTATACATAACATCACTATTATCAGTTCCATAAACCTGACATCATATGTCTCCTGATGTGATACTCAAGTAGATAATATCAGCTCATATTCTTTTTGTTTTGTTGTTTTGTTTTGAGACAGGGTCCCCCTGTCATCCAGGTTTGAGTGCAGTGGCTTGATCATGGCTCCTGAGCTCAAGTGATCCTCCCACCTCAGACTCCCAAGTTCCTGGGACTACAGGCATGCACTATTAGCCTGGACTAATTTATTTTTTGTAGAGATGGGGTCTAGCTATGTTGCCCAGGCTAGTCTCAAATTCCTGGCCTCAGGCAATCCTCCCACCTTGGCCTCCCAAAGCACTGGGATTACAGGTGTGAGCCACTGTACCCAGCCCTCACCTCGTATTCTTGACAAAAGTGTCTAGATCACTAATTTTCAACTGGAGGCAATTATGCTCCATGAAACACTTGTCGATGTTTCAGACAGTTTTGATTGTCGTGACTGGAAGGTTGTTACTTGCATCTGGTGGATAGAGGTTGAGGATACTACTAAATATTCTATGATGCACAGGACTGCTCCCCCACAACAAAGAAATACCTAGTCCAAAATGTCAATAATGCTGAGGTCAAGAAAAATCTTATTTAGCCTCAAGATAATCACAAGATAAATCAAGAATGTGGGGTATCTATAAGACAATTGACCTGTACTTGGAAAGAAAATTCAATATTTTGAGGGAAAAGTGAAAATTAGGGAATTAAAAAAGAATAAAGAGATAAAACAATCAAGAAAATGCACAAGTATTTTTATTTTTATTTTTATTTTTATTTTGAGACCATGCTCTATGTCTGAAGTGCTCTGTCAGCAGAAAGGACTTAGAAGCTACAATACCCCAGCAGCAGTAAACACAAGTGCCTTGATTGTGGTTTCTAATACCATTCTCCAATAAACAATACCAAGGCTCCTTAGAGAATTGGCTGATTTGGGGACTGGGACAGGAAATAAACAGGATGAGCCTGCAGCATCTTGTGATGACAGAATGTAGGAGGATAGAAAGGGGTATAGCTCAGAGGTAAAGCATTTGACTGCAGAAAGTAAGGAGGTGCTAAAAGGAAAAAATCCACAATGATGGAAATATGTCAAAGGGACACAAAAGCCAACTGAAGAGCTCTCACTGGCCTAAGCTGGAACAATTTGGGCAATAATATAGATAGAATATGGTATTAGATTATAACCCAAAGAATAAAATAAGTATCCATGGGTTCATACAAATATAAATAAATGGTGGATAAGTAAATAGGAAGGAGGAGACAAATCTTTCATGCAAAAGAATACCAAATAACTTATTTAAATATTCCTCTTTTAAGAAAGTGAAGGCCAGGCACGGTGGCTTACACCTGTAATCCCAGCACTTTAGGAGGCTGAGGCAGGCAGATCATAGGTCAAGAGATCGAGACCATCCTGGCCAACATGGTGAAACCCTGTCTCTAAAAATACAAAAGTTAGCTGGGCGTGGTGGTGCGTGCTTGTAGTCCCAGCTACTCAGGAGGCTGAGCCAGGAGAATCACTTGAACCTGGGAGGCAGAGGTTGCAGTGAGCCGAGATGGCACCGCTGCTCTCTAGCCTGGCAACAGAGTGAGACTCTGTCTCAAAAAAAGAAAGAAAGAAAGTGGAGCATCACTCCCTACTACTTCTTAACTGTGACTTTCTTCCAAGAGCACAGTATGGAAAGGGCAGGGGCAGAAGGACTTTACAGTGTAGAAAGCTGACAAACACTACATCATACATGTGATTAAGGGAAACATTTGAATGTACTTTTGATACAATGTAATGAGAACCACTTTACCTCTGCAGTCTTTCTGCCAAAAAACCATGACCCCAGTCTAGTAGTGAAGAAAATATCAGACAAATCCCAATGGAGGGACATTTTGTAAAATACCCGATTAATACTCAAAACTGTCCAGTTCATTAAACAAGTCAAGTCTGAGAAACTGTCACAGCCAAAAGGAGCCTAAGGAGATATGATGGGTAAATGCAATGTGGCATCTCGGGTGGGATTCTGAAACAGAGAAAAGACTCTAGGTAAAAACTAAAGAAAGCTGAATAAATTACGGACTTTACGTTAGTAATAACCACATTATAATAAAAGTAAAGGGCATGATAGAGCTATTTGGGGTTTTAGAAATGTCCTATATCTTGATTGTTGGGGTGATTGCATGACTATAAGCATTTGTCAAAATGTATAGAACCGTACACATAAAAAGGGCAAATGTTACCCTATGAAAATTGTATTTCAATCAATTTGACTTGAAAAGTAGTCCAAGCACAATAGGCTCAGACCTGTAATCCCAGCACTTTGGGAGGCCAAGACATGAGGATGGCTTCAGACCAGGAGTTCGAGACCAGCCTGGGCAACATAGCCAGACACCATTTGTACACAAAATTTAAAAATTGTCAGGATGTGGTGTGCACGGCTCTAGTTCTAGCTGCTTGGGATACTGAGGTGGGAGGAACACTTAAGCCCAGGAGTTCAAAGCTGCAGTGAGCTATGATCACGCCACTGCACTCTAGCCTGGGTGACTGAGTTAGACCCCATCTCTAAAGAAAGAAAGAAAAAGAAAAAAAAAGAAAAGTAGTTCAACATTAGAATGATTCCATTAATATTCTCTTTGCTGATTCTGTATAATTTAGTAACTGAATTACTAGCATTTATTGAATACTTACTAATGTGCCAGGTGCTGTACTAAGTTTTTTAAGTATATTACCTGACCTAACTCTATGGAATAGATAGAATAATTATTGTTCTCATTTTTCAGCTGAAGACATAAAGATCAGAACATTTAGAAATGTGGATAAGTTCACTAGGCTGGTAACTAGTAGAATCAGGACTTGACTCTGAATAGCCCAAGACCAAAACTCATGTATTTTATTACATTCTAATCATACCAGCTAATGTTCTTCCCTTCTGATTCTAGAGCAGGATATTATGCTTTTTTGCAATAATAAAAAGATAAAAGAGGCCAGGTGCGGTGGCTCACGCCTGTAATCCCAGCACTTTGGGAGGCCGAGGTGGGTGGATCACGAGGTCAGGAGATCGAGACCATCCTTGCTAACGCGGTGAAACCCCGTCTCTACTAAAAATACAAAAAATTAGCTGGGCATGGTGGCAGGTGCCTGTAGTCCCAGCTACTCCGGAGGCTGAGGCAGGAGAATGGCGTGAACCCAGGAGGCGGAGCTTGCAGTGAGCCGCTATCACACGCCACTGCACTCCAGCCTGCGTGACAGAAGCGAGACTCTGTCTCAGAAAAAAATAATAATAATAATTTTTTAAAAATAAGATAAAAGAAAGCCTTCTTTTCTACCCCTTTCCTCAGTCCTTCATACTAAAGTCATCATACTTAGTTTTGGCTACAGCTTCATGCCCAATGACATAACTGACTCAACCAGTCAAACAGTGACACTGTTCTTCATAGTCATACAAATTAATTTGGGTTCACTGCTCATCCAGAGCTGTCAGCCTTCAGGGCCTACATCTGGAAGGTTCTGAGATGGGATTGAGCACACAGGGGAGAGCTCTACAGCAGCAAGACTGAGAGAGTCAGTGAGCATATTTTCAGTTAGCCCGGCATCCTCCCCACCACTTTACCTTCCTTCAGTTTCGTTTACCTTACAAAGGACCTTCTTACTCTATGGGAAAGTGGGTTCTATTATAAGTGTGTGATTGGCAGGAGACACCCTAACCCTTTTCATCTCAACCTACATTAAATTCAAGCTTCAAATCTAGGACTTAGAGAACCAACCTCATTTACTCTTACTACTCCATCTTGCCATAAGAAGTGAGACCCTAGTTCATAGAAAAAGTATTGGCGATATGGAAGACATGAAGTTCACTCTTTAATTTGCTAATGCAGCAGATGTGCAAGGTTTTCAAATTAAATACTGTGGACATTGATTGCTATTTATTTCACTTTTACTCAGATCTCTCACTGGAACATTTCCACATACTTTCAGAGGCACTAAAACGGTGTCAAACCATTTTGGTACCTTCCAAACCAAATATATTGCAGAATAAAATATATACTAGCAATGTGTCTCCTTTAAATTGGAAGGAAGTGGCTGATTGTAAAACTGCTACTCAGCATTCATAAAGCGTCATCTTTTCAGGGACCTAGTGCATCATCCACTGTGTAGCCAACCTTAGTGCATGACCCAGGGAATTACTGACCATCGTCTCTATGGGCAGATGGGGAAGGGACATTCAGGATGCCGCGTCTTCTTTTTTTTTTAAGGCCAAACACAGAGCCAGCTTCAGAAGAAGGTTTAGAATATAAATGCAACATCAATAGTTTTCTGAAGATAAGAGAAACAAGATCTATTAGACAGTTCTGTCTTTAAAAAAATTATAAACTGATTGTTTCTACTTTCTATTCATTAGAGCCTCCCTGCACCCTCATTGTCTAAATGATACCTCATTTCACAGGTGGGCACTAAGAAGACATAAAACCTTTAAAAGAGAGAACACAAAGTTGTTCTGAAGGGACATTGTGCAGTTTCATTGTCCCTTACTCATCCTGGCTTTCTTCATTGATTCATTTGGCTCATATTTATTGTGTACTTTTGTGCTTTCTGCTTTCCTATCACTTGTTCTGTTTATTCCACATATAATAGGACTGTATAGCCTAACATTTATCAAGCATTACCAGGCTACACATTTAATGTACATGATGAGTTTTCACATCTGCAACCCAAAAATTTTTACATAGGGGGAAACTGAGGGTTAGCGAAATGTTGAAATGTGACCAATTTTATGCATATGGGAAATGACAGAGTAGTTCAGAAGCAGTTTGTCTGGAGCAACCTTATGCATAACTTTGCTCCCTGTCTTCACAAAGTAAGTATTTGGCTTAGAAGCTCTTTGTTATAAGTAAACACTAGGATACACAGGGTTGTATTTCTCAAATCTCGGTGGCTTCAAACAACACAGGTTTATTTCTCTTTCATGCTACATCTTCATCATGGGTGAGCTGAGAACTCTGCTCTGCGTGATCCTTAATCCAGGACCAGGTTGATAGAGTAGCCACTATCTTGCCATGGCAGAGGCAAAGCAGACACTGGCTCTTAGAGGTTTCTCCAGGATGTGGCACTTGAACCTCCTGCTTACGTATTTTTGGCTAAAGCAAGTTACATGATTATGCCTGGGATCAAGAGTGTGGGGAGGTGCAATCTTACCACGTGCCTGCAGAAAAGAGAGAAAATAATGATTGTGTGTAATGGTGACAGTCTAATGGGGGAATGACTATTGGTCATGGGACTGTTGCTGGCATATTCTGAGCTTTCACATTGTGTGTTTGTACATGAAATAGTCCCAAATGTGTGCCCAAAATGCTTTAATAAATGATTTCTCTTCCATGCATCTGAACTTATCCATTGTCTTACCTTGGAAATGTCTAACTTTTTTCTCCTCTCAAAGCAACTCTTTTGAAGAAGTCACTATTTAAAAAAAAAAAAAAAAAAAAAAAGATGAAATTTCCCCAAGTATTCTGTTATCTCACTTCTTTTATCTCTGGCAACTGATGAGTCAAGAAGAGGACCAGTGGTCAATGCCTTATAGTCAATAGGTAGGCTGTCAGCTAAAAGGAACTTGACCCTTCTTTACTGTCATTTTTCAAATGCCTACTGTGAGAATAGCAAGTGCTGCTATCTCTTGCCTTTGTTTGCTACCTAAAAAATGTATTAGCCCATATAAGACACGTCTTGGGAATCTGAACAGCATCTCTCAGTTTTTGAGTTAGATTCAAGAAACATTTCCTGAGCATCTACATCAGACTAGGCATGGGGATATAAAGATGAATAAAACTTGTTCTTTACTCCTAAGCGGCTCACATGCAAATGCGATAGGCCAGAGGTTCTCAGCTCTGGGTACACATTAGGATCCTGGGGAGCTGTAAAATGCAGGTGCTGATACCTCCTCCCAATGTTTCTGATTTAATTAGTCTGGAGTGAGATGTGAGCATCAGTATTTTTTAAAAACTTCCTGGCCAGGCATGGTGGCTCATGCCTGTAATCCGAACACCTTGGGAGACTGAGGCGGGTGGATCGCTTGAGGCCAGGAGTTTGAGATCAGCCTGGGCAACATGGTGAAACCCCATCTCTACTAAAAATACAAAAATTAATTGAGTGTGGTGGTACAGACCTGTAGTCCCAGCTATTAGGGAGGCTGAGGTGGGATGATTGCCTGAGCCCAGGAAATTGAGGTTTCAGTGAGCTGTGATCATGCCACTGCACTCCAGCCTGGGCAACAGAATGAGACTGTCTCTCAAAAAAATAAAAATAATAATTTAAAAAAACTCCCTGACTAATTCTAATGTGCAATCAGAGTTGAAAGCCACTGATGAAGATAGATACAGAAACAGATAACTTCAACATCTGTTGAAGATGCTGTGTTGAGAATGGAAGCTGAAACAGAGGCAGATACATTATATTAGAATGTATTGTTCAGCTAGGTGGACATTTTACAAACATGACCTCTAATCTTCAATGTAATTCTCTCTGCTCAAAATCCTTACGATAGGCTAGGCTCAGTGGCTTACACCTGTAATCCCAGCACTTTGGGTGGTCAAGGTGGCAGGTGAGGGGAATCACTTGAAGTCAGGAGTTCAAAACCAGCCTGGCCAACACAGCAAGACCCCATTTCTACAAATACAATTTTTTTTTAAAGTTAGCCTGGTGTGGTGACGCGCACCCATAGTCCCAGCTACTTAGAAGGCTGAGGCAGGAGGATTGGTTGATCCCGGGAGGCTGAGGCTGCAGTGAACTATGATGGCACCATGGCACTCTAGCATGGGTAATGGAGCAAGATCCTGTCTCAAAAAGAAGAAAAAAATTCCTTATCCTCATTTTATAGATGAGAAAACCAATGCCCAGGGAGCTTATGTCATTTGCCCAAAGTTACACAGCTAGCAAGTGTTAGAGCCAAATTCAAACTTAGGACTGTCTGGCTCCAAACCCACAGACCAACTGAATAGTTGCTGTTTTTCCAAAGTAGACTGCACTCATACACTGTTTTCCTAAAGAATATAAACGAAAGTTGTGCAAAGGTCGGTCTGCTGCATTTGTTTCATTCTTGATTACATTCTCTGTTCCTTAGTTGTGTCTCCTGACATTTCCTTTGCTCCTTCTCCAACATTCAAGCTCACATTCTTAGAGTTATGGGAGAGAAGAACATAGTGGCGAGGTATCTTAAGTTCAATTCTAGAGCAATTAGCTCATCATCTTGGCTCTTCATGCTATTACGCTATTTCCCCCGGAGCCGGGTATAATCAAAGTTCCTCCTACTTGTTGTGTAACTGACCTGCGAAGTTGAGCTGTGAGCCAAGTCTGTCTGGATCACGTAAGCTTGCAGAGAGAGCTGAGCCAAGTACTTCCAAAACAAACCTCGTTAAACAAAAGCGGAGTGTGGTTGAGCCGGACACACAGGGTGGAGGGTTCAGAAGACCGTCTGCCAGTCTTGAAAGCAATGTAGGGTCTGTGACATTAAACACCCAAGGGCAGTTGAGCTGGAGGGATGGATTCACCTTTACAGATGAATCCGGAAGCCAGCGAGAATGATTCTGCATGATTAGGAATAATAACCTGGAAAACCATTGCCAAATTACTTCCTTTTAGTGAAATATCTTCGATTTTTCTGAAATCTTTAGGCAATCAAGACCCCAGCTCATGTCTGTTCATCAAGCTTAAAGAAAAATAAAAATGAGTCTGGCAGTAGCGACTAGAACTTCAGATGGTTAGGTCTCATTTAGTTTTGCAGGAGTGTGGAAAATTGAGTCAGAAATCTTAGTCTCTATTCATCTCCATCCTTCCCCTAACACAGTGAAAATCCTGGGCAAGCCCTATACATTTTTTGTTTCTTAATTCTATCCTGTTTTTTAAAGTAAAGCATCATATAAATTGCCTTCCTTGTACCTCCTAATAGGTCCCTAGAGATTATGATGAAAACTAGAAAGGTGCTCATATCTTGAGTTCTTCAAGAGAGAGGAACCAAGAGGCTCTATTGTGAATATCAAAACAAAATTTAATTTGCTTTCTCTCCACGTTCACCCTTTTTCTAAGAAGCCTGTTGGTGTATCTGAAGCCACATGTCTGACACGCACCACTGTGTCACAGCACTTAGCACAGTGCCTGTCAACAGGGAGGCACTCAGTAACTATCTGTGACTTCTGTGCCTGTTATTAGCTGTCCTCATCTCACCCCGAAACTCTCCTTCTCCCTATGCCACAACCAAACTGCTATTTCATAGTCCTTTACCAGATGGTAGGAAGAGCTTCAAGCTCCACTGGTTGAGGAGAAAAAAAAATTGATTTAAGTCACAGAGCAGACACCAGAATAGAGAGATGCTGTGTGTGGATGAGGCAGGAGCATCTGCATGTTGATACCCAGCTGCTCAACAGGCTTGTCTCCAACTGAGAGTTGGGCCAACGATGAGTGTCAGTAAATTGCCTCTGCACCTCTAGAGCCTGAAATTCCTGCTTTCCAAAAGTCAACAGGAGGGTAATTTGGTAGGCGTCCAGACTCATCCTTTCCACAAAGTCTCTCTGCACCTCCCACCAGGGAAAATTTGGCTCCAGTCCTCCCCGCAGCCTCCAGTTCAGCTTCCAGCACAGTGGGCCAGCCGGGGCCATCAGAAGCAGAACAGGGACCAAACGCTGCGGCAAGCTGGAGAAGGACCAGGTCCAGGGGCAGGATCTGGACAGGGCCATGCCTCACTGATCACTCTTTGGCCAAGTACCCCAAACTGAAGCAGTGGAAGGCAAGGGGTATCCAGGCTGACCTCTCCAACCCTTAGTCATGTTCTCACTGATGATGTGACTGGGTCAATCAAAACTTTTTTCCTCGCAGCTGTGCCTGTGGCCATCTGTAGCAACCAACTTTCCTTTATATATATATATGTTTTCCTATATGTATATGTTTTCCATAAAGACAGTGTGTTCTAACTAGCTATAAACTATCCATTATTAGGTGAGACAAGTGAATAACGTTTTGTATGAACCAGGCAAGTAACCCAGGGATGTCTACCTCTCAGCTCCTTATTCCACAGCTCCCAGGGACAGGGAGGGCCCTGGGGACACTGGGAGAACAGTCCCCACTCAATCAGATCACCAGGGCAAGAGCACAGACATGGCATTATCTCCAGAGGGGTAGGTGGTAGAATATTAGAATAGAAAACTTTACTCAGTCTCTCCAACCTCTGATACAGACCAGAAAGAGCTGACAGCCTGATTTATCATCATGGTAGAATTTTATGCCCTCAAATAATTGCTAGTAACCTGGAAAAATAAAATAAACCCAAAAATATAGACTCCAGATTACCACGACCCCAGCATTTGAGTGATGACATTGAGCCTTTGGGTCAGGTTTGGAGGTGAGTCTTGAGAGAGAAGGAAAGTTCTTTTGAAGGGGTGCTCATTGGAAAGCCTAGTGCAATCATGCTAGCTGCCCAAGCCAATTGTAAAATTTCAGATTTATTGTGTTTAGCAGAAATACAGCCTGTACATTTGAAATATTATCCAAATGACCTGGCTTCAACTTAGAAATCTTACATGAATTGAAACAAGTGAATTAGGGAGGCCTCTTGCCTTCAGCCCTAAAGGGTCTGTGGGAGGTAAGTCAAGAACCATTTATAGTAGTGATAAAATACTATATTTAAGGCTGTAAAAATTTGGCATGCGAGGACTCAGCTCAGAAGTAAATTTGTTTTATGTGCTCGGCAAAGGAGCAACTGGAAAGTTTTACAAATGGGAAGTTTGACCTATTGAGATTTTAAAGATAAATTATGCCAATTATTCCTTAAGAGTGAGTACGGTCATTTACCCCCTTGAATATTGAAATGCAAATCCGAGCCATGAAGTCAGTAACAACTTCACTTTGCCGTGGTGCACGTGGCTAATGACAGTTACCCAAAGCCATTGTCCAACTGTCACATCATGTGCCCAAATGTGCATTAGTGGGATGGGCCACTTGGGACCCTAGCAAGCAACTGGGGAGAGCATCAGAGCTATGCCCAATTAACAAACACCTCATATGATGGTGGATGATGCTTTTACTCTGCCAAGACGCCAGTGATCCTTTACTTGGGAATTCTATAATATGCCTGTCTGAAGCTAGAACTAGTAGATAATGCTTGATGACTGACAGATGTGTACTTTATTCAAAAGAGCCTTATTAACTTTAGTCTCCTGCACATCTCTGGCCTCAGTGTCTACCTCTTTTTCCTCACCTCACTCTCCAGCTACACTGCAGGGCCCTAGTCGTGATTGCTGTAGCCCATTCTTGCCCCAGGGCCCTGCACTAGCTATTCCCTCTACTTGGAATGTTTTTCCCAAGATACCAATGTGGCTGGCTCCTTCCTGTCATCACATCTCAGTTTAAATGTCAGCTCCTAAGAGGCTTATCCTCAGCACCCAATTCAGCCTCCCTCCCTCTCTGTCTACACTACACTACACACACACACACACACACACACACACACACACACTTCAGTCATCCTACTTTAATTCTAGCAGATCAGATATAAGTATCTGATATTTTGGTGTTTTATTGACTTTTAATATCTGTGTGTCATATTTCTTCCCTCACTTAAAATGTAACTTCCAGGCAGGCAGAGACTTGATCGGTTCTATTTACTGTTGTTTCATCAGCTCCTTGAATCATGCTTACCACATGCAGGTGGTAATCCATAATGTTCAACCAAGTCAATGTCAGCGTCCTCACATGTAAATCTATGGTGAATGATTTGAAAGGGCCCTTGTGGAGCATGGAAGAGCCATACTTCAGTCTCAGGGCTCACCTCAGGTGAATCATTTCAACCCAGTCTCTGGATCTCCCTCCCTCATCTGGAAGCAGCGGGGGCTGGGCCAGACCAGTGGCCCAAATCAGCAGCTTGCCACCTCTCTTCTGTGAAGCCCTTTCTCTTCCTCACCATCCACTTCTCCCTATTTAGCCAGGACAGCTTTGCTTTCATCTTGTTAATGTATTTGATTTTTCGTAAATTTTCATTTGGTAAAGGATTCTGCTGCTAAAGTAAAATTTTAAATCTCCCAGCTTCGATAAATCCTTCTGTTAGAAATTAATCCTGGCTCAGCTGTAAGAGGCTAGTTGTGTGCTTTGGGGAAATTCACTTAAGCCTCAGACTCCTCATGTAAATGGAGGATAATTTCCATATCTGTCTCACAGTATTGGTGGGAGTATTAAATGAGATAATCCATCTGTAGTAGGCAGAATAATAGGCCCCCAAAAGATGTCCATGCTCAAATCCTCAGAGCCTACGAATATGTAACCCTACACAGCAAGAGGACTTTGAAGATGAGATTAAGGTTAAAGATTTTGAGATGGGGAGATTATTCTGAATTAGCTAAGTGGACTCAATCTGAGCTCATGAGTCTTTAAAGTGGAGAACCTTTCCAGCTGCAGTCAGAAAGACAGACGAGACACTGATAGCCGTGAAGTTGGCAGAAGAGATGCCCCAAGCCAAAAAATGCAGGTGGCATCTAAAAGCCAGATACAACCCTCAGCTGACAGCTAGCAAGGAAATGGATATCTCAGGCCTACAATTGCGAAGAACCGAATTCTGCCAACAACCCGATTGAGTGAGGAAATGGATCCTTTCCCAGAGCCTTCAGAAGGAACCCAGCCCTGCTGCCACTCTGCTTTTAGCCCATTGAGATCTCTATCAGACTTCTAGCCTACAGGACTGTGACATAATAAACTTTTATGTTTTAAGCTTCTAAATTTATGGAAATTTGTTATGGCAGCAATAGAAAACTATTTAACTATTATATTTAAACTATGTAATAAAGTACTTGGCACATGGGAAGGGCTCAATAAACGTAAGCATTTCTTATAAATATTATTAATGGGGCATTTATTAATATCATTATATCAATAACCTCTTCCTGCCTTGATGCTGAGCTTTGAATTCTGAAACTCCATTTCATGCCTATCCTGAAGATGTTTACTTTTAGTTGCCTTACAAGAATTATTCACCACCTTCAAGGCCCAGGTGTTGTGCTGGATAGCAATTAGAGGAAATTTCTGAGATGCAAAACCAAGTGTACAGATTAACAACACTAAAGAGGAACAGATGGACACTGGGTGCTTCCTGAGGTGATGTCTTAAGAAAGGCACAACATGACCCATGTAGTAGATTGGCTGCAGATGCTTAACTTGAGTTTACACATGAGGAAACATCAGGAAAATCCCAAATGAAAAACTTTATTAAAAATAAACCATTGCCTTTCTCCAAATAGGAAAAGAAGAAGTCAAAGTATCTCTCTTTGTGGATGATATGATTCTATACCTAGAAAACCCTAAAGACACTGCCAAAAGGCTCCTAGAACTGAAAAATGACTCTGGTAAAGCTGCAGGATGGAAAATCAATGTACAAAAATCAGTAGCATTTTTATACACCAATAATGTTCAGGCTGAGGGCCAAATTAAGAATGCAATCCAATTCACAATAACCCCCTTCCTGCCCTCACAAATATGTAGGAATATATCTAACCAAGGAGATAAAAAATCTCTATGAGAACTACAAAACACTGTTAAAAGAAATCAGAGATGACACAAACAAATGGGAAAATATCCCATGCTCATGGATTGGAAGAATCAATATCATTAAAGTGGCCATACTGCTCAAAGCTATCAGATTCAATGCTATTCCTATTAAGCTGCCAATGTCAATTTCACAGAAGTAGCAAGAACTATTCCAAAATGTATATGGAACCAATAAAGAGCCTGAATAGGCCAAAGTCATCCTAAGCAAAAAGAAGAAAGCTGGAGGCATTACATTACTCAATTTCAAACTATACTTTAAAGCTACAATAACCAAAACAGCATGGTATTTGTACAGAAACAAACATATGGATCAGTGAAACAGAGTAGAGAATCCAGAAATAAATTCATACACCTACAGCCATCTGCTCTGCAACAAAATTGACAAAAATAAGCAATGGGGAAAGCACTTCCTATCTGATAAATGGTGCTGGGATAGCTGGCTAGCCATATGCAGAAGAATAAAACTATACCCCCGTATTTCACCATATACAAAAATTAACTCAAGATGGATTAAAGATTTAAGTGTTAGACTTCAAACTATAAAAATCCTAGAAGAAAACCTAGGGAACAACATTCTGGAGATAGGTCTTGGGAAGGAATTTATGACTAAGTCATCAAAAGCAATTGCAGCAAAAACAAAATTGACCAGTGGGACCTAATTAAACTCAAGAGCTTCTGCACAGCAAAAGAAACTATCAACAGAGTAAATAATCATCTGACAAAGGTTTAACATCCAGAATCTACAAAGAACTTAATTCAACAAGCAAAAAAAAAAAAAAAAAAAAAAAAAGACCTTAAAAAATGAGCAAAAGACATGAACAGACACTTCTCAAAAGAAGAAATACAAGCAGACAACAAACATGAAACAATTATCCACATCACTAACATCAGAGAAATGCAAATCAAAACAAAAAGGTAACATCTCATACCAGTCAGGGTGGCTATTATCAACAAGTCAAAAACAATAGATGCTGGCAAGCCTGTGGAGAAAAGAGAATGCTTATACCCTGTTGGTGTGAATGTAAAGTAGTTCAGCCACTGTGGAAGGCACTTTGGAGATTTCTCAAAGATCTTAAAACAGAACTACTGTTTGACCCAACAATCCCATTACTGGGTATATACCCAAATATATCCAGTATATTTATATATACCCAAAAGAAAAGAAATCCTTCTGACAAAAAGACACCTGCACTCCTATGTTTATCAGAGCACTATCCACAACAGCAAACATATGGAATCAACCTAGGTGTCGATCAATAGTGGGCTGAATAAAGAAAATGTGGTACATATATACCATGGAATACTATGAAGCCATAAAAAAGAACAAAATTATGTCCTTTGTAGCAACATGGATGCAGACGGAGGCCATTATCGTAAGCAAATTAACACAGGAATAGAAAACCAAATACTGCCTGTTCTCATTTATAAATGGGAACTAAACATGGGGTACTCATGGACATAAAGATGACAGCAATAGAAAATGGGGACTAATGAAGAGGAAAGGGAGGGAGGGGGAGGAGGGTTGAATAACTAATGGGTACCAAGTTCAGTATCAGTTATACCCTAAACCACAGTGTCACTCAATATACTCAGGTAACAAATCTGCACATATACCACCTGAATTGAAAATAAAAGTTGAAAAAAGGTGAAAAAAAATTGCCTTTTAAAAATATCAATATCACCAACGTCAAAGAAGAGCCAAGAAATTGTTCTAGATTCGAGGAAACTAAACAAATGAAATGACTAAATGCAATGCATGATCCTAGAATAGATTTCTATTGAACATTATTGGGTCAATTGAAATAATTGGAATATAGGTGGGAGAGTAGATAAATGTATTTATTAATATTAAATTTCCTGAGTTGAAACTTTCTGAAGTATGACTCTATTGTGGTTACATGACAGAACATACTTATTCTTAGGAAATACAAACTGAAATGTTTATGGGTAAAAGACCACAAGTATGCATCTTAGTTTCAAATAGTTCCAAAAAAATGTATGTATAATATATAAAACAAGTGGGTGACCACCTTCTAAAGCAAATGTGGCAGAATGTTAACAATAGGTGAACTCTAGGTAAAGGGTAAATATTTTATTCTTGCAAGTTTTCTGTAATTTTGAAGTTATTTTCAAATAAAGAGTTTTAAAAATTGCCCAATTCTCTTTGCAATCCTGTAAAGAGAAGGAAATGTTAGCTCTTGGTGCCCATTTAAACCACAGTTTTTCTTTTGATTTATAATTGCATCTGATACCTATGTTATTATGCCTGCCCATTTTTAAGACTTTCACAATGTAGAGCTTTCAAAATTAGTATAAAGACAGAAAGCTTCTTCAAACTTCCCTTTAGGTGCATTAAAAGTAAGCACTGGTTAAAGAAAGTACAATTTTCATGTAATCCACTGGTTTTACATGCTAAGTTCTTAGATACTGAAGCATTAGCATAGTCCCTGGCAATATTCATCTAATAGGATAAATTATTTCTGGTAGGCTATATATCTGTTCAAAAAAGTGGCAAAGCTGTCAGCTAAACAGCTAGATGAATGAAGTAAATAGTCCATTGTAAAAAATAATTACATGGTACTTACTATATGTAGACATAATTGGCAATAATGGGCCAAAAGGAGGGATCACGGCAGCTTGGGTCAATCACAGGGGTCTCCAGATGTTTCTAAATGTGTGCCTATTTAATTCCCATTGCAAAATAAGCCCTTTCATCTTTCATAACATTGATAAAAAAGTTGATGTTCACAGCGGTGTTTTTATGGAAACTGAGCCCTATTCCCCTCCATGCACATGCCAAAATCTATGAGCCTTCTGTGATCAAGCTCATCTCTCTTCCATCAGTGCCAAACTTCTTAGAAATACTGAAGATTTCTAAAATTGATCAATGCTTTGGCAAATTGCCTCGTCACCAAGAATAAACACTCACAGACTTAAGCAGCCACTTGTGCATCTATCATTGAATAGAGCCTCAAGATACTGGAAGTGATGTATCAATGGCTTTCCTACCAGCCGGTTGCTTCTCTGGAAGCAAAGGAAACAATGCTGAGCGTTGTCATCCATGTAATTTGTGGCCATTAGAAAGATTGGTAGATGCTCTTTCACTGAGTCCCTTTGGACTAACAACATAGCCCATCTGGAGCACAAAAGCTGTAAACCTGGAAAAAAAAATCGACTGCACAGATGAGCAGTTTTGGTGCACCTTCCCCATTCAGAGGTGCTAATAAGGAAAAATGCTGAATTACTATGATTACCCATGACTTGAAAATAGCTTATCACCTGCCAATCTGAATGAAGGCCCCTGGAGGGCTGTGAAATGCCACAAAGAACAATGGCCTTGGAATCAGAATCTGCAGTGTCTGAGAGAGGCATCCCAGTGCAAGGCTAAAGGGCCACCAGCCTTCTAAAATGGAGTTCTTATTCTCAGTAAACCCCGCAAACTGGTTCTGGGCTGTTCCCATGCCAGAGAGAAGGAAAATAGAAGAGGTTTCATAAAACAATCAGGCCCGTAAAAGTAGAAATGCAGGGGAGAGAAAGCCAGCAATTATCCAAAAGAATCATATCTTAGATAAGCGGCCAATTTAAGGTATTTCACGGTGGGGCAAAGCTCTCTCCACATTCAGCAGATAATTGTTAGCCTGCTTTCTACTTTATGTGTGATTGTGTAAACTTAATCATACTGCAAAATCCCTCTTGTCTTCAGACCTCAGTGCCCCTGGAATGTTGTTAAAGTGGTCACATGAGGTTCATTAGGAAGAAGAGCTTGGCTTTGTAGAGACTGGGTATTTGGCTGTTCACAGGAATCTTTTCTTCGTTATCACAAAGCTCTATGTTAAGACTATTGTAGACACTAAAGCAGAGTACCTCCCAGCCGAGCAAGACATAATATCTCAGTGGTGGCCTGCCCCATTGGCAGGTGCTAAGCTTTTATTTTTATTATTATAATGGCTTTGTTTCCCCATGAACCATTTAGACGAAGTATGACCACAGTCTGTGTCTTCACTTACGGCCAACTTTTTCTCTTAATTTACTGTGGCATCAAAACAACAAGGATTTATTTATAAATTTTTGTTCTCTTTAAGAATGGATACAAGGAGAAAAGTCTCCCAAAATTGAAGAGCATTGCCTTTTTATTCAGTAATGCACTGCCTACCCTCCCAAAACGCACACGCATGCTTGTGGGTACACACACACACACACATTTGTGGATCTGCCTTCCTTCAAAATGTTCTAACGTGGGACTGGAGAGGTGGATAGGCTGACTTGTGCCACAGACTAAGACATCTGCCATTAACTGGTGGGACAGCAAATAATGTAAAAATATGTTTTGTCTTTCACTAGCTTCTCTAGACAAATCGGCTTTGTGTTCATAGTGCTGCTTCTAAGTTTCTTTCACCTTGTTCATAATTCCTTGCTCTCCGATTGCCTTTGAAAAATCCTGAAAAGCTGCCACTTTTGGAGCAGAATGAGCTGAAAGGGTGTTTTCCCTTTTCTTCCCCACCCACCCCACACATACACACATACACGTGCTTGTCAGCTGGTAATGCGTTTCTCTATACCTGAATCATAATTCACTTCTTTTTCTAAATAACACCAAGTGTTTTTTTAAAGCCCACGGTGATAAGAGTTGTTGCTTTGTTTGTTGCCTGGTGGTGGCCCACATGGATTTGTTTCGTTCTCAGTCATAATCGGTCTAAAACATATTTCCTCATTACCTGGTGTATACCCCAGTCTGTAGTATAAGGAGAAACTAGAAGATACAGTTTTAATCTTCAGAAACTAGAAGCGCTGGGTGCAGTGGCTCATGCCTATAATCCCAACACTTTGGGAGGCTGAGGTGGACAGATTGCTTGAGCCCAGGAGTTTGAGACCAGCTTGGGCAACATAGTGACACCCCATCTCTACAAAAAAATACAAAAACTAGCCAGATGTAGTGGTACACACTTGTAGTCCTATTTACTTGGGAGGCTGAGGAGGGAGGATCACTTGAGCCCAGGAGGTCAAGGCTGCAGTGTGCTGTGACCGTCCCACTGCACTCCAGTCTGGGTGACAGAGCAAGGCTCTGTCTCAGAATCAAAACGAAACAAAAAACAAAAACAAAACTAGAAGCACCAGGCTAGTGATCAGTAAAACTGGATTTAGTCCTCAAGCTGCCACTGACTAACTGTTTGGCTTTGGCCAAGTCCCTAAAAATTTCTAGTCTCAGTTTCTTCATCTGTAAAATTTGGAAAGGGGTGAAATTCATATCTACAAGTGCCAGACAGGTACCACGGTCAAGTGGGCCAACAGGACATCCCCATCTAGAGGAATCATTTGCTCCTCAGCCCCAACTAATTGCTGCATGCAGAACTCGAGGTAATTCAGACTTTTATGAAAAATCTTTTGACTTCCTTAATATAGTTTAAACATTGTTTGTGCTGGCCGAACAAATCATTTCTGCAAAGTATATTCCAGTCCACCACTTCTAGACTCCTGGCACTCTCAAGTCTCTCCTTCCCTCTGTGTGATGTTTAGAACCATTCAGCAATTGACATCCAATCTAAGTGTTCAGGGGAGTGAATACAACCCAGGAAAGATGATCACGATATTCCTGAGGCTACCAAGTGATTATGAATTGCACTGATCACTCATCACAGTTTCAGCAGGTGCAAGTGTTACTAGTAAAAATTGAGATGGATTGCTGACTTTTGAGAAGGAGGAGAAGCTTAAAAAGGGTATTAAAGAAAACAAAGCTCCATTTGTAACTAGACAGCATTTCCAGCCGGCAGTATACAAAAGAAAGAACAAGTGGAAGCGCTTCTGTATAATTTGCTGCACAACTCTGGAGATTCAGCTAAACCTCCTATAGCTGTAAGCAATAAAAGCACAGAAGTAAAGAGAAGTAACCAAAACATACCTAGTATTCCATAGAAGCCATCACATAACACAGAGGACAAAAATGTGTAGCAATAAATAACACATGGAACATAGCAAAACTCTCAGATCAAGGGAAACATTTTTGAAGAAAACTATTTCCAAAATCTGTGAAGTTTTAAAAAGGTAGAGCAACAGGCCAAGGCTCCAAACCTAGAGGGAAAGGATAGATTCTCTGGCTGGTGCCTCCTGATTAATGAATAGAAAGTGATCCAGTTGCTATAGCGACTTGAAGATACACAAAAGAAAACATCACTTCTTTAAAATATGCCTGATGATGAATAGGCAGAGTCTTTCAAAATATTTTTTTAAAAATATGAGCAACTCTTTTTTTTTTTCTTCCAAATGAATCACACAGGATGTCTCTTAGATTTCTTTCTTTCTTCTTTTTTTTCAGATAACAGGACTTGTTTACACAAGTCCTAGTTTGTTTACATGAACCAGCAATTCGGGCAAAAATTAATGATCAGAAAATATGTCTGTTGGAGAATAAGTTTTGTTTTTCAGCAGTTTTGTTTCTGTTTGAGCAGCAAGGGAGATAAGTGTATGTTGTCTTGGTTTTCCTTTTTTCCAGCAATATATTTACTTGGAGAGTTTCCTCGGATGCTGAGAATGTGAAATGTACATAAGCAATCAGGAAATGGAAGGTTGTGTTTGCTGAAACCTTCCATTATCTGTCTGAATGGAGAGGTAATAAAAAATATGATTTTGGTGGGACTGAATGCCCACTCTCTTTGGCTCTCCAGCCTGGCCCCCACAATCTCCAAAGGATTGTTCTGTTTTGCTCCAGGCAGTTCAGCCTTGGCACAGTATCCTGAATAGAGGACATTCAAGGCAAGGTCTCGAAATAAAAACTGCAGTGATTAAATATCCTGGGGACCCCTTGATGGAGAGCCCTTACTTGAACGATTTGAGTAAACTGTTGGCCCAAGTTCCCAGCTGAAGTGTCCCAAGGTCTGCAGCCTGGAGAGACATTCTTTAGCTGAAAATGTGATGTGGACTTTTGCTAACCAGCAGAGAGGTCAATGATCTTGAACAGCATCCTAAGCCTGTGTAATATGGTCTTTTAAAGTGGGTGTGTGAATATTTTTATTAAAGGATATGTAATCTTGAATAAAGGTAGTTCATAGGGGAGTAGGGAAATCACTTGAAAATCATAGGAAGAGAAGTTCCCAAACCTGCACCTGTTCTGTGTGATCTTGGGCAAGTAACTGAGGTTTCTTGGGGCTCAGTCTACTCACCCCTAAAATGAGGAAGTTAGACCACTTTAAAGTCAGCAAACATATTAAGTGCACACTGTGTGCTGTCATCTTCCACCCATATCCCCAGATCCCACTCCTGAGTCCCAGGGATCCATATACAGCACTGTTAAGCTGCTCAAGCCAAAATTCCAGGAAACCTGTCATTCCTCCCCCTTTCCTTGGGCTTCGTTGAAATAAAAAGGTAATGGCCGGGCGCGGTGGCTCACGCTTGTAATCCCAGGACTTTGGGAGGCCGAGGCGGGCGGATCACGAGGTCAGGAGATCGAGGCCATCCTGGCTAACATGGTGAAACCCCGTCTCTACTAAAAAATACAAAAAAAAAAAAAAAAAAATTAGCCGGGCGTGGTGGCAGGCGCCTGTAGTCCCAGCTACTGGGGCGGCTGAGGCAGGAGAATGGCGTGAACCCGGGAGGCGGAGCTTGCAGTGAGCCGAGATTGCGCCACTGCACTCCAGCCTGGGTGACAGAGCGAGACTCCGTCTCAAAAAAAAAAAAAAAAAAGAAATAAAAAGGTAATAATCACACCTCTCCCACGATTCAGAATCAAATGAGCATTAAGGGAGAAAGGAGATTATACAGAAAAAAAAATCAAAGCATCAGCTTTATTCCCTATAAGGCCAAAAGGGAAAATATGAATTAGATCTCTGAACTGCGAACTTCCTAACCACTCCCCTCTGCATTAACCTTCCCATCTCACTCATCTGGGCATATGAGTTCCTTCTCCCAAACTCACCAATTCACACATGATAAAGCATTCCTCTTTTCACTAAAAAGAAGTAGGTGAATTGAAAAGAACTAGCAGCTCTCTTTCGAATATTTTAAAGGTCAAGGCAGGAACACATGGTGTCCCTAAATGTAAGTTACATTTTAGTTTCCCAGAGCTGCTGCCACAAAGTACTATAAAATGAGTGGCTTAGGCCGGCAGGTGGCTGACACCTGTAATCTCAGCACTTTGGAAGGCCAGGGCAGGAGGATCACCTGAAGCCAGAAGATCGAGACTAGCCTGGGCAACATAGCAAGACCTCATTTCTACAAGAAAAAATTAAAAATGGATGGCTTACAACAACAGAAATGTATTCTCTCACAGTTCTGGAGGCTGGAAGTCCAAAATCAAGGAATTGGCAAGGTTGGCTTCTTCTGGAGGCTCTGAGGGCAAATTCGTTCTTGCCTCTTTCTGGCTCCTTGTGGCTGCTGGCAGTCCTTGGCATTCTTTATCTTGCAGCTGTATAACTCTCATCTCTGCCACATAGTCTCATGGCCTACTCCCTTCTATGTCTGTGTGTCTGTGTCTTCTCGTTTATACAGAAATGAGTCATTTGATTTAGCTTAGGGCCCACCTTAATGTAATGTGACCTCATCTTAGTGACCGATTACATCTGCAAAGACCCTATTGCCAAGTACATAGAGTACTTGAATGTGTACTATGTACTTAGAGTACTATGAGTGTGTACATAGAGTACACATTCATAGGGAGTAGGTATTAATGTTTGGACTTATCATTTTGGAAGACATAATTCAACTCACAATGGTTGAACAAGTCTTTTCTACTTCCTAAATATTTTTCACTCTGTCTACTTCTACCCATCTCAACAACTATACTTTAGTTCAGGCCACAGACATCATTCCCCCAGATTCCACATCAGTCTTCTAACTAGTCTGTCTGATTCCAGTCTTCTTTTGTTCTCCCGTTCTCGAAAATCCACTCTCTACTCTAATAATGGCCTTCTTTCTAAAATGTAAACCTGACGGTGACAACTGCCTACAAATCTAAAATGACTTCCCATGGCTATGGATAAAGTTCATACTCCCAGCCCAGTGCAGTGGCTTACGCCTGTAATCCCAGCACTTTGGGAGTCTGAGAGGGGCAGATCACGAGGTCAGGAGATCAAGACCATCCTGGCCAATATCGTGAAACCCTATCTCTACTAAAATACAAAAAAATTAGCTGGGCGTGGTGGTGCATGCCTGTAGTCCTAGCTACTTGGGAGGCTGAGGCAGAGGAATTGCTTGAATGTGGGAGGCAGAGATTGCAGTGAGCTGAGATCATGCCACTGCACTCCAGCCTGATGACAGAGTGAGACTCCATCTCAAAAAAAAAAAAAATTCACACTCCCAAGAATGAAACAAAGTCTTCTTCATTATCATTGATCTTCAGCCACTGATCTGTCCAGCCTTTCCTCTCCTGCCTCTTCTTGCTTCTCCAAGCATTTCTACTTCTTACTCTAGCTACTTCAAACTCTTTGCAATCCACCTTGGTACTTTCCCCATCCTATTATTTAAAACCTGTATGTTTTTAAGACGGGGGCAACTATGTTATATTTTGAGGTCTTGTCACTCACTCTACAGTTCCCTCAAGGGGAACTGAATAAATCTTTTCACTGAAGGAATCATCTCTGTAGATTTAGCTCTCTCTACATGAATGCCTTTCTTTCCTTTTCTGCCTTCTCTCTGTACCACTCCCTCTAATTCATCTTTCAGGTCTCACCTAAGCTTTTGCTTCCTCAAGAAACCATTCTTTGAAGGTTCTCCCCACACACATACACACATGTGCTCAAATTTAGGTATCACTTTATTTTCTTAGCCAATTGTTCAGAATCCTCTTAGCAACATTGAAAACACAGCATTCATTGCGATATCTTTCTACTTGCTTCTTTCCCCCGACTCTGAGCTAAATATTGTACTAGGAATTAGTCTCCTTCATAGCCTCCTTCTTTCATCCACCAAATTTCAATGCCCCTTCTCAAGGTATTTCTTCTTATATACTATGTCTCTTTATCATTTTCCCTGGGCTAACAGCTGTTTGCTTTCTTGGTTATTCTGTAATTTCACTGTGATGAGTCTTCTTATAGATTAACAAAATAGTTATATATATATATATATATATATATATATATATATATATATGTACTGCTTCTTGAAATTAATCATGGGGATTTATTGATATTATTATTATCATTACAGACAGTATATCTCTGTCACCCAGGCTGGAGTGCAGTGGTGTGATCATAGCTCACTATAGCCTGGAACTCCTGGGCTCTAGAGATGCTCTTGCCTCAGTCTCCCAAGTAGCTGGGATTACAGGTGCATGCTATCATACATGGCTAATTTTTAATTTTTTTTTCTTTTTTTTTTGGTAGAGACAGGGTCTTGCTATATTGCCTAGGCTGGTCTCAAACTCCCAGGCTCAAGCAAGCCTCTTGCTTTGACCTCGCAAAGTGCTGGGATTGCCAGCATGAGCCACTGTGCCCAGCCAGATTGGTGGGGTTTTTTTTTTTTTTTCAACAATTCTGGAAAATTTTCAAGGATTTTATTGTTATCAAATATTGTCTCTTTCCCATTCTCTCAGTTATCTCTTTTTGGAACTTTGACATTTTTAGCCCATCTCATTTTAACCTCCACGTTTCTTAACCACCCTTCCCTGGTTTTTAGCTTTTATTGTCTCTATGGGTTGAAGCTTCTATCTTTTCTTTACACCTATCTTTGAGTTTACCTAATTCTTTTTCTGCTACGCCTAATCTACTGTTTAATCTATCCACTGAGCTTTAGATTCTAATTTTTATGTCTATCACTTATAGAAGTTATATGTAGTTGTTTTACAAACCACTTGGTTATTTTATGTTTTCAAGATGTTCTTTTTATTTCTTTAAAAATTTTAAATATTTGTTATTTTATATTTTGTACCAACTACTTTCAAGATCTGTAGTCTCTATGGGTTTGATTCTGGTGTTATTTCTGCTGACTTTCTCTCATGGTGACTGATTTCCTTATGTGGTCTATGTTTTTAAACTGTGACCATTTTCCTTGAAAATTTACCCATGAAAATACTGTAAGGTCTGGTTTAAGATTATATTTTTTAAGAGAAGATTTGCATTTCCTTCTATCAATTGCCTTAAGGCATTACTTACCCAGAACTACTTGAAATTGAATTTTCCTTTTGAGATGTTCTAGAACACACAGGTAACATGAATTATGACTATAAACCTATGTGAGATCTAGCTTACGGTTACACATTCTCAAAGGGGTTTTTTTGTTGTTTTATTTTGTTGTATCTACCTGTCTTAGTCCATTTGTATTGCTATGAAAAAGTACCCGAGGCCAGGAAATGTAGAAAGAATAGAGGTTTATCTGGCTCATGCTTCTGCAGGCTGTACAAGAGCATGGCTCCGGCATCTGCTTCTAGTGAGGGCTCCAGGCTGCTTCCACTCATGGTGGAAGGCGGAGAAAGCAAGGGGAGGGGAGGCGTCAGGCTCTTTTGAATAAGCAGCTCTCATAGGAACTCTCACGGGAATTAGTAAAGCAAGAACTCACTCCTTCCCAAGAGGACAGCACCACCCCATGCATGAATGATCCACCCACATGACCCAAACACCTCCCGTTAGGCCCTACCTCTGACATTGGAGATTAAAAAAAAATTTATCCTTTTTTTAAAAACACTGTTTTTATACCTATTTGAATGGGAGGAGATAAAATTTTAACATGAGGTTCAGAGGGTCAATGCTAAGGATGAGACCAAGATAATTTTTTCCTGTCTCTTCCTCCTGAAAAGTTTATTTTTCATCCATCCTTCACTAAGACTGCAATCCATGTGTTCTTATCGCAGCCCTGCATTTTATCTGACAACCCTAACTATAATAAGAATGCTCTGAGTTTGCCCATTAAGCAAGATAAATAAAAGATTATTTTTTGTTTGTTTGATTCTTTGGTTTTGGGGTTTTTTTTGTTGTTGTTTGTTTGTTTTTCAGATGGAGTCTCTTTCTGTCACCCAGGCTGGAGTACAGTAGCATGATCTTGGCTCACTGCAACTTCTGCCTCTCAGGTTCAAGTGATTCTCCTGCCTCAGCCTCCTGAGTAGCTAGGATTACAGGCACGCACCACCACACCCGGCTAATTTTGTATTCTTAGTAGAGACAGAGTTTCACCTTGTTGGCCAGGCTGGTCTCAAACTCCTGATCTCAAGTGAGCCACCTGCCTCGGCCTCCCAAAGTGTTGGGATTGCAGGCGTTAGCCACTGTGCCTGGCTGATAAAATCCTAATTAAGTGGGAAGAGAGAAGAGAGAGAATCATAACTTGGCTGCTTTCAGCCTGAAAAAATATTTCTGTGGTACACTAGGTTAGAGGTTTCTCCATTCTATCATTCGCCACACTGTGGTTTCTCTCTAATTAGCTTTGTTAATTACTGTCCCTTCACCAATTTGCAAATTCCTTGAGGTAGGGACTGCCTTTCTCATCTGTACTCCTTATAGTATCCAAAGCAGTGGATGGACTGTAGTGTGGGATCAATTAACTGTTTATTACTTCTAAGTCCACTTCACTACTGGGTGCTCCTCTTCTCCCATCCATCCAGGTGCTTGGGCAAGGCCAGGGAGTAATCCCATTCCCTCACCCCACACATCTTATCATTTAATATTCTCAATTTTATTTCTTTACTTTCTCTCAAATCTAAGTTTTGCTGTTACTGTACCCACAGTATTAGTTTATCCCTAATCATTTCTCCTCTAGGATATTCCTAAATAAATAAATAAAATAAAATAAAATAGAAGTTTCTTGAGTGTGTTACATAGAATCTAGTTGAGCAAGATTTAATAGATGTATCTATTTCTGCAGTTAAATAAGCCATAACCACACAGTAGACACAGTCATCATTTTAAGTAAATCAGATCACATAGGTCATTTTCCTGAAGCTTCTCATGCCTCCCCATTACTCTTCGATTAGAATGTAAACCTCCTATCCTGGCCTATAAGATCCTATATGATCTTGTCCTGCCTATGACCCTGGCATCACCTCCTGACTCTCTCTCTTTCTCTCCGTCTCTTCCAGCCCCACTGGCCTTCTTGATGCTCCTTGAAGGGGACAAGCTTTCCCTGGCCTCTGTCTGGAACACCTACCCTCAGAACCTCCCACGCTAGCTCTTTGTTATCATTCAAATCTCTACTCAAATGTCAATTCTTGAAAGACACTGCCTCACTAGCCCATCTAAATTAGGGCCTCTCCTCTCCACCACAGTCTCATCACTCTCTAACCCTTTATCTGAATTTACGTACTTACTTATGTGTTTTCTTCATCCAATGCATATTTCTGGAGCATCTGCTATATACCAGCTGTTCTTGGCACTGGAGACACAGGAAAACAAAACAGAACAGCCTGTCTTCATGAAGCTTGTGTTTTACTGTTTGCTTCATGCATTTATTGAACAAAAATTTATGCTTTGTTTTCATTCTAATAATTATCTAGGCTGGGTGCAGTGGCTGACTCCTATAATCCCAGCATTTTGGGAGGCCAAGACCGGTGGATCACCTGAGGTCAGGAGTTCAAGACCAACCTGGCCAACATGGTGAAATCCTGTCTCTAAGAAAAATACAAAAAAATTAGTGGGTGTGGTGGCACACACCTGTAGTCCCAGCTACTCGGGAGTCTAAGGCAGGAGAATCACTTGAATCTGGGAGCCGGAGGCTGCAGTGAGATCATGCCACTGCACTCCAGCCTGGGCGACAGAGTGAGACTCCGTCTCAAAAACAATAATAATAATAATCTAATTTTTTCTTTTTATTATGTCTTCCTCCCAAAAAATGAAGGCTTCAGAATAAATGAATACATGAATGAATGTACAGGTTAGTGAGCGATCCCTATAGGAATTGCTGCATATTTTCATCCATCACTTCTACCTGCTAGTCAGTCTAGAGAAGCATGGAAATCCACAAACAGCTTGCCTATTATGATATCCCGTTGCTGGAATTAGAGAACTTGATAAAGACTAGAGTCCAATAGAAGACTGTACCCTCTTTAGCCAACATTTGTAGACAATAATTTCAATTACTTATTCCAGTCTCTTCTACCACCGTGTCCCTCCAGGGAGTTGAGCCCCACTGTCAGCTGCACCATTTGCATTACTGCCAATTCAAACATTTATTCATTATCCCTGGGCACCGATGAGAACAACATGATTGAAAATCACTAGCAAACCCCCAACCAAATACTTTGTATCCCAGCACCATTGAACCTTCCAGAAAAATCAGCTTTGGCAGAACTGTCAGAGGATCCATTTTGTATTCGAGTGTTAATTATTTGAGGCAATTCTAAGTGCAAGACCTATTTGAATTATGTACTTTTTAGTGTTATTTGGGGCTTATAATTAGTTGCACTCTTTGGGAATATAAATGTTTTACCCAGTTCATTATCTTCGGGTGGACTGAAAAATGTCAGTGACTCTCTGGCAAATTTGTACAGCGTTGCTCAGTAAGTAAGTATATATTTACCCTGGGAGAATATGCATTATTGACAATTTACTTAATTATCTCTCAAAACAATTCAAGTATTGGCTGCTTATAATGCTGTCTTTCCCCTCAAAGGGAGCAGTAGGACATCTCAACAGGGGTGGACATTCTGCTGCTACTCCAACAAGGTTGCAGGTGCTCATATAGGGACTTGTTTAAGAATGCTTGGCCCCAGTGAAAGCCACGAGTCTCAGGAGAGCCAAGAATAACCCCATCTCCTATTCATTGGCCTCCTTTGCAAAATTGTATCAGGAAAACAATTCGTTTTAAAAGTGAATCTTTTTCAAGGAGATTATACAAACATCTGCCACCATTTTAGCCAAACCCCAAGGAAGAACATCAGTCCCATCCTGGTGGTGTAGAATTAGGAAATGCCAGGAGACAAAATGGGAAGATGAGAAAATAGGAGTGGGCAGAAAAGAAAGGAACAAAAAAGTAAAGAGCTTAGCCAAATGACAAGCTCCCTCAGGGGAGATCTGTGGGAGGATGCTGTTTTCAAACACATGACCCAAATGATGTCTAGAACTCAGAACCTGAGCTTTTTTTTTCCCTTAATAACATTTTTGTTTTAATGAATTCTGTAACACACATTTATTTTAACAGCATGGAAACATGTATATGTATACGTAAAGCAGACAAAGATTATTGTTAATATTTGAGCTTTTTGCCTTCTGATTTTCAATAAAGCCATCTCTGTCTGTCTGTCTATCTATCTATCCATCCATCCATCCATCCATCCACACAGATAGGTATCTACCTACCATATACATAGATATGGATTATCATCCTTTTTTACATTGCCTATCATGAAATGTTTCTATGTCATTAAATACTCTTGAGAAACAAAATTTCAATGTCTATTAGCCCATCTTTTATAAATGAACAGGCATATCTCATTTTACTGCATTTTGCTTTATTGTACATTGCACATATTGCATTTTTTACAAAGTACAGGTTTGTGGCAACCCTGCCACAAGCCTGTCTATACCACTCCTCCAATAGCACATCTTCCCTTTGTGTCTCTGTGTCACATTTTTGTAATTCTCACAATATTTTGAACTTTTTCATCATTATTTTATCTGTTACGGTGATCACAGTGATCAGTGATCAATTATAATTGTTTTGGGGCACCATGAACCCCACCATGTGAGACGGAACTTAGTTGACAAATGTGTGTGTTCTGCCTTTTCCACTGACAGCATTTCCCCGTATCTCTTCCTCTCATCAGACCTTCCCTGAGATATAACAATATTGAAATTAGGCCAGTTAATACTTTTACAGTGGCATCTACACGCTCAAATGAAAGGAAGAGTTGCAAGTCTCTCACTTTAAATCAAAAGCTTAAAATTGATCAAGCTTAGTGAGGAAGGCAAGTCAAAAACAAAGATAGGGCTGGACACAGTGGCTCATGCCTATAATCCCAGCACTTTGGGAGGCCGAGGCAGGAGGATTGCTTGAGCCCAGAAATTAGAGACCAGCCTGGGCAACATGGTGAAAACCCGCCTCTACTAAAAATACAACAGTTAGCCAGATGTGGTGGCCTGTAGTCCCAGCTACATGGTGGGCTGAGGTGGGAGGATTGCTTGATCCTAGGAGTACCAGGCTGCAGTAAGCCATGATCACACCACTGCACTCCAGCCTGAGTGACACAGCCAGACTCTGTCTCAAAAAAACAATAACCAAACAAAAAGATAGGCTGAAATCTAGGTCCCTTGCACCAAACAGCCAAGTTGTGAATGCAAAGCAAAAGTTCTTGAAGGAAATTTAAAGTGCTACTCCAGCAAATACACAACTGATAAAAAAGAGAAACAGCCTTAGTGCTGATATGGAGAAAGTTTTGTGGTCTGGATAGAAAATCAAACCACAACATTTCCTTAAGCCAAAGCCTAATCCAGAGCAAGGACCTAACCCTCTTCAATTTTATGTAAGCTGAGAGAGGTAAGGAAGCTACAGAAGAAATGTTGGAAGCTAGCAGAGATTAGTTCATGAGGCTTAAGCAAAGAAGCTGTCTCCATAACATAAAAGTGCAAGGTGAAGCAGCAAGTAATGATGCAGAGGCTGCATGCAGCAAATGGTTCAACTAAGATCATTGATGGAGGTTACTATACCAAACAACGGATTTCCAGTTTAGGTGGAACAGCCTTCCACTGGGAAAACATGCCATCTAGGACTTTCATAGCTAGAGAGGAGAAGTCAACGCCTGGCTTCAAAGTCTCAAAGGACAGGCTGGCTCTCTTGTTAGGGACTAATGCAGCTGGTGACTTAAGTTAAAGCCAATGTTCACTTATCATTCTGAAAATCCTAGGCCCTTAAGAATTATGCCAAATCTATTCTGCCTGTGGTCCATAAATGAAACAAGGCTGGGGTCAGCACATCTGTTTACAGAATGGTTACTGAATATTTTAAGCCCACGGTGGAGACCCACTGCTCAGACAAAAAGACTTTTCAAACTATTACTCCTCATTGACAATGTACCTGGTCACCTAAGAGTTCCAATGGAGATGTGCAAGGAGACTAATGTTGTTTTCATACCTGCTAACAGGACATTCATTCTGCAGCCCATGGATTGAAGAGTAGTTTCAAATTTCAAGTCTTACTATTATTTTGAAACAGGGTCTCACTCTGTCACCCAGGCTGGAGTACAGTGGCACACTCTTGGCTCACTGCAACCTCTGCCTCCTGGGCTCAAGCAATTCCTCCACCTCAGCCTCCTGGGTTTCTAGAACTACAGGTGTATGCCACCACACTAGGCTAATTTTCATATTTTTTATAGAGATGGGGTTTTGCCATGTTTGCCATGTTCAGGCTGGTCTTGAACTCCTGAACTCAACTAATCCAATCACCTCAGCCTCCCAAAGTGCTGGTATTACAGGCTTGTGCCATTGCGCCCGGCCTAAGTCTTACTGAGAAAGACATTGCGTATGGCGATAGCTGCGTAGAGATTCCTCTGATGTATCTGGGCAATGTAAATTGAAACTTCCTGGAAAGGATGCACCATTTTTTTCTTTCTTTTTTTTCCCCCCACTCTGTTGCCCAGGCTGGAGTACAGTGGTGTGATCATAGCTCACTGCAGCCTCAAACTCCTGGGCTCAAGCGATCCTCCCACCTCATCCTCCTGACTAGCTAGGACTACAGGTGTGTGCCACTGTGCCTAGCCAATTTTTTATTTCATTTCCTGTTTTTCTTTCCTTCTTTCTTTCTTTCTTTTTTTTTTGAGACAGGGTTTTTGTGATCTTGACTCACTGCAGCCTCAACCTCCGAGGCTAACGCAATCCTCCCACCTTAGCCTCCTGAGTAGCTGCGACTACAAGCACATGCCAATATGCCCAGCTAATATCTATTTTTTGTAGAAATAGAGTCTCCTTATGTTGCCCAGGCTGATCTCAAACTCCTGGGCTCAAGTGATCCTCCCATCTCAGCCTCCCAAAGTGTTGGGATTACACGTATGAGCCACTGCACCCATCTTATGTTTTTATAATTTCAACTTTTATTTTGATTCAGTGGGTACATGTGCAGATTTATTACATGGGTATACTGTGTGATGCCGAGGTTTGGGGTATGAATGATCCCATCACCCAGGTAGTGAGCATAGTACCCAATAGGTAGTTTTTCAGCCATTGTCCGTCTCCCATAGTAGTCCCCAGTGTCTGTTCTCATCTTCGTGTCCATGGGATTCACCATTCTTGATATCATTTGTGACTCATGGGAGGAGGTCAAGATAGTAACATTAACAGTTTGGAAGAAGTTGATTCCAACCCTCATGAATGACTGGGAAGGTTCAAGACTTCAGTGGAGGAAGTGACTGCAGAGGTGATGGAAATGGTAAGAAAACTATAATTAGAAGTGGAACCTGAAGATGTGACTGAATTGCTACAATCTCATGATAAAATTTGAACAGATGAGAAATTGGTTCTTATAGTTGAGCAAAGAAAGTGGTTTTTCAAGATGGAAACTTCTTCTGGTGAAGATGCTGTGAACATTGTTGAAATGAAAACAGACGATTTAGAATATTACATAAATTTAGTTGATAAAGTAGCAGCAGAATTTGAGAGGATTGACTCGAATTTTCAAAGAAGTTCTACTGTGGGTAAAATGCTATCAAACAGCATCACATGCTACAGAGAAATCTTTCATGTAAAGGAGGGTCAATCAATGTGGCAAACTTCATTGTTTCAAAAAATTGCCACAGCCACCCCAACCTTCAGAAACCACCACCCTGACCAGTCAAGCAGCCATCAATATCGAGGCAAAAAGATCTGAACGCTCGGATGATCATTAGCATTTTTAGCAATAAAGTATTTCCTAATTAAGGTGTGTACGTTTTTTAGACATAATGCTATTGCTTACTTAATAGACTACAGTATAGTGTATTACTTTTATATGCACTGGGAAACAAAAGAGTTTGTGTGACCTGCTTTATTGTAACACTTACTTCATTGAGGTGGTCTGGAACTGAACCCATAATATCTCTGAGGCATGCCTGTACTATACTATTTTAAATATATTCCCAACAGATGAACTTTCAGGTTGCTGCTTTTTATCAAGACATAACCATTGATTATTTTGATCTAGAAAGTTTGCTCTGGGGAATCAATTTATGTACTAAAGCTACAGAAGGTGGTGAAGAGGTGGAAAAAGTGGAATCTAATCATATCACTCAAACATTTTCATTCACATCTATATTTCCACTTATCTCCTGACCCAAAAATGCTAGGTAAACAAGTTAATTAGAATCAAATAGTCTGTCTATAAAGAAGGGCTGGAAGCCAAGTGCAGGGGATTCCTTATGTACATGCAATTGAGTGACCCCGTCAGAGAGCCATTTCTTCTGGTTACAATCTTAAGGAACCAAACTCAACATGTTTTGACAAGGTTAAATATGAATTTATTAGCTCAGATGTAGCATTTGGTTAGGTGTGGCCTGGGTCACTGGTCTCCAGAAAGAGGTAGGAAAAATAATTTATTTAGGCTGCAAAAAAAAAAGAACTTATGTTCATGATTTTTATGTTAACCTGTTAAATCTTAAATTTTCTACTCTAGCACATCTTTTTAATGTATGTAAAATATTCATTGATATGGTTTGGCTGTGTCCTCACCCAAATCTCATCTTGAATTGTAGCTCCCATAATCCCCACATGTCAAGGGAGGGACCCAGTGGGAGGTAATTGAATCATGGGGGCAGGTTCTTCCCGTGCTGTTCTCATGATAGTGAATAAGTTTCATGAGATCTGATGGTTTTATAAAGAACAGATACCCCACACACACTCTCTTGCCTGACACCATGTAAGATGTGTCTTTGCTCCTCCTTCACCTTTCACCGTGATTGTGAGGCCTCCTCAGCCACATGGAACTGTGAGTCCATTAAACCTTTTTTTTTTTTTTTTGTCTTTTTTTTTTTTTTTTTTTTTTTTTTTGAGGCAGAGTTTTGCTCTTCTTGCCCAGGCTGGAGTGCAATGGCGCGATCTCAGCTCACTGCAACCTCCGCCTCCTGGGTTCAAGCGATTCTCCTGCCTCAACCTCCCAAGTAGCTGGGATTACAGGCATGCATGCCTGGCTAATTTTGTATTTTTAATAGAGACAGAGTTTCTCCATGTTGGTCAGGCTGGTCTCAAACTCCCGACCTCAGGTGATCCACCAGCCTCAGCCTCCCAAAGTGCTGGGATTACAGGCTTGAGCCACCGCGCCTGGCCAAACCTCTTTTTCTTTTAAATTACCCAGCCTCGGGTATTTCTTCATAGCAGTATGAAAATGCACTAATACATTCATGCACTAGTACCTAATAATAATGAATAATAATTTATACACACACATATATTAGCATGCAAGTGGAGGGTGAGCATAATGTGTACAAATGTTATATTTTCTAATGTACTAATTTTTTAAGCCAATGAGTGATTAATGAAAACAGTATGGAGCTTAGAACTTTAGATTTCTGTTGTTGATTGAGATTGGAGAGTGGCTGGAGCTGGAAGTTCTATGAAGTATGGCTGGAGCATGACTTTGGTCTAATACTTGGCCTAAGAGTGGGAGATATTGGCCAAGCTGAATCCTGGGAAGGTGAATGGAGCCCCTAGTTTGGTACAGCATAAGATATAGATGATTAGACCAGAGAAGGTGACTGGGCCAAAAGGTTGAGATTGTCTGGGAGAAGCAAGTACCCAGGGTATGCTAAACTACAATCAAATGGGTAATGTTTTATGGAAGATTTGCAGATGTAGCCTAAGAGAGTCAAAGTGGAAGGAACCTAAGGAGTCTAGAACACTTGAGAAGAGAGTGAGAGAGGTGAGAGCCTAGGAGTCTCCCAAGAGCACATATTTGCCATGCCCATTCATCTATCATCCTAGCCAGTAACCTGGTAGGTTCTTGCAGTAACAGGACACAGGACAGATAGGTTTCAATAGCGAGTGGTAGGGGGGAGTCTGGCTTGCATGGGGTATGAATGAAAGTCCTAGAAGCTTGAATGAGATAGCCAAAGATAAGATAAGATAAGAGCACCCTAAAATTACCCCCTCACCACCAGTTTTGCGGAGGGTCGATTCTGCCTAAACATAGTGTCTACTTCATGGCCAATTGTGGCAGATATAGACATTCTATGATAAAAGGCTATCCTGAAGACATTGAGTTTCTTCTGTCTCCCCCAAAAGAAAAATAAACATGCGAGAAGAATAATAAAATTAGAAAAAAAAACAAGTTAGAAGCATTTTAGCTAGTATGTTCCTCTTTTTTTGAATGGAATACAAAGACATTTCATTTTCGTCTTTTTTAGATAGTGAACTATTAAATTTCTTTGGTAATAAATGAGAAAAAAAGAGGAAAGAAAAGATCTGGGCTGTGATGAGTACTGGGTTCTATTTGTCTTTCTGATAATGTGAATTTAAAACAGTTAAATCACACTTACGCCACTACAAAAATTAGTACTAGTAACCTTTTGGAGATTATAAAATACAATATACCCAGTGGACATAAACATGTTCAAAAGGTTTTTTCCTGCAGGTCAATTTTTCCCCCCATAAATAGAGACAAAGTGAACATATGATTGGGTTGGTAATTCTGTTGTGTATTGCAATTCGCCCAGCTTCTTGTCATCCACAGAAATGAAGAAGACAGGCATTAGATTTTACTTGTCATGTGATATTAGTAGCCAGATGTTTTAATGGCAGCTTATTTGAGGTCCATCAATCCTTTGAATATGTGTAGAAAAGCATGGCCATTGTTTCTCACCTGCCCACATCTGAACACATTCAGATACCATGGAAACCATAAAGGAAGAAAAAAAAATACTTTTTCCAAGATTCATTGATTGGGATGTTTAAGTGTCCTTTCTTTCATACAGCCAGGGGTGTGATAATGTGCTAGGGCCTGCTGTGTTTTCTGGCATGAGCTCCATCTCTGAGGGTCCTGAGAAAGACAGTGGATGGATCCTGGAGTCCTCTTGAAAGGGGAAGGTGGTCCCATTGAGTGGAACATGTGTGTCTCAAATCCTGGAGGTAGGGGCAGAGGAATAGCAGGGGTAGGGACAGGGCAATAGCAGTTGAACATGGCCAGGCAATGTTCACCACAGCTGTAGGAGCACTTGGAGGTAGGTTGAAGTCATTGGCAGATGCATCTGCTGCTGCAGAAGGAGGAGGAGCTCCCGGCAGTACTGGAATCAGCTCTAGCTGGATCCCCAGGTCTGGGGTTCTGTCATTTTCCTTTCCTCTGGCTGCCTGGGATCTTCCCCATTTTACACTTAGTCTGCAGCCATTGACGATTAACTTATTAAAGGACTTCTCTGCAGCCACTTGTGCAGCCTGCCCTGTGGAAGCCTGGATAAAAGCACACCGTTGTCTCTGCACAACAGGGATTGTCCAGATCTCTCTAAATAGGTAGAGATTATTTCTTAAGATCTGTCTCAGTAATGGTATCACCCGGATCACCAGCATCTAGTGTGGGGATAGTCTTGTCCTCTGGGAGTTCCAGATGAGGCGTGGCTGAAGCCTACTATAGAAGCTTATCTGCTACAGGGTCATTGACTGTATAATATCAGTCTTTAATATCTGATCAGCAAGGGAATCATGTGGACCTGTAGGCTTCTCATGTCTCTATCAAAACTCCTCTTCTCTCTTACCCTATCCCTCCACCCAGAAGGAGCAAATGTGGGGCTTATTCTTTAAGTAATAGGGTATGGTCCAGGCCAGTTTGTCTAGCATGTCACTAGTGGATGTGGCTTTCCCCAGCAGGCCAACTGGCTGTCTTCCATTAGAGTTAGAAATCCCTCTCTCCACATTCTGCATGTAGTACTCTTCTCTTCTCTGACGTCTTCATGACTTTGGCATGTCATCTTTTTTTTTTTTTTTTTTTTTTGAGATGGAGTCTCGCTCTGTCGCCCAGGCTGGAGTGCAGTGACACAATCTCAGCTCACTGCAAGCTCCATCTCCCAGGTTCACGCCATTCTTCTGCCTCAGCCTCCTGAGTAGCTGGGACTACAGGCACCCACCACCACGCCCGGCTAATTTTTTGTATTTTTAGTAGAGACGGGGTTTCATCATGTTAGCCAGGCTGGTCTCGATCTCCTGACCTTGTGATCCGCCTGCCTCAGCCTCCCAAAGTGCTGGGATTACAGGCATGAGCCACCACGCCTGGCCAGCATGTCCTCTTTTAAAGACAACTCAGCATCACAAACCTAGGTGGGCAGGCCATGCTCCAGGTCTAAGAGGCAGGTCTGACAGACATACTTCAGTCTTCTGCAGGTTCGACATACTTTATTTTTCTTGAAATGCATGTGGGCCCCAGGGCACCAGCAAAACATTGTGAATGGCCTGGCACAGATTTCGCATTTTTCTCATACTTTTCTTTGGTCATTCAGATATATGGGTTTCCTCTAAGACATGTCTGATACAGAATGGAGAGGTATGCATCTTCCCAGCGTTTTCCTGTTTAAAGTGTTGAAACCAAGACAGGTCACCATCTTGAGGGGGTCTTGAGGTAGTGGTAGGTTTTGGGTGGGAGAGAGAACCACCATGATCCTGTCAAGCCCAGCTCTTCTTTGTTCCCCTGTTCTTGATGCTCCGGGCAATTGCCTTTGACAGTATATGATTCTCCTTTCTTGATTCAAGGTGAAACTCACTTCTTAGGAATCCCCATTCTTGGAGAAAACTCTGGATTTCCTGGTCTCTCCAAGGACTGGCCTGTAATACCAGGGCTTTGGTAGCCTGAGGCAGGAGGATTGCTTGAGGTCAGGAGTTCAAAACCACCAGGGCAACACAGTGAGACCCCATCTTAAATTCATGCTTTTCTGCTAGAATACTGAGATACATAACCTGGAAGCTGGAAGTCCAGTTTCTTCACAAGTATCTTTTTTTTTTTTTTTTTTTTTGAGACGGAGTCTTGCTCTGTCGCCCAGGCTGGAGTGCAGTGGCGCAATCTCGGCTCACTGCAAGCTCCGCCTTCCGGGTTCACGCCATTCTCCTGCCTCAGCCTCTCCGAGTAGCTGGGACTACAGGCGCCCGCCACCACGCCCGGCTAAGTTTTTGTATTTTTCAGTAGAGACGGGGTTTCACCGTGGTCTCGATCTCCTGACCTCGTGATCCGCCCGCCTCGGCCTCCCAAAGTGCTGGGATTACAAGCGTGAGCCACCGCGCCCGGCCCACAAGTATCTTTATCCAGTGGCCAAGTAACTTCCCTGCAATCTCAGCACTTTGGGAAGCCAAGGCAGAAGGATCACTTGGGATCAGGAGTTTGATACCAGCGTGGATACCATAGGGAGACCTGGTCTCTTCAGACAGTGAGCATGGCCAGGGCGGCCAGTCTCACCCTGTAATTGTGACATTTTGTCTTCACGAAATGCCAGCTTGCTGACTTGTGCCGACATTTTATTTCTCACAGAGCAGCAAGAGGCCAGGACCCTTTCACAGTCTGCGTGGGGTTGCCATGGTTATGCTCACCCTCCACTTGTATGTTTCCTGAATTATGGGACACCGAGTTTATGCAAACCATAAAAATAAATTCTTCTTCCCTAGATGTTCAAGTTTAAAAAATCTCCTTTCCAATACATCTTATAGGTATGATGTGCACAGCTCCCACTGTGGCCCTCATCCAGCCAAATTCAATGCTGAAGTTGATTGTTATTACTGAGAACAAAATAAAATGGCGTAGAATGTAAATTGGCTGCTGAAGGTGATGTTGAAGCAGGAGGCAGTGTCTCCATGGGACAGTGAGTTCGTGATGAGTGACAGTACGGATGATCCCCAAAGACACGGTGGGAAGGTGACACAGGGGATCATGAAGAGCTCTCAAGATAGAGTGGACTTTGTAGTCCTGCCGACCCCACCCCATACAAATGAGACAATAAAAATGAGTTTTCTCAAGACAGAAAGACGGCATCCCCGTCCTGACGAGGCATCTGCTCGCATGTTCTCCTTAGGAAGGATCTGAGCAGCTGGAAGCCAGCCACTGTTTCTGAAGGCTTTTTTCCAAATGTGTGAGGCTCTCTCTGAATTCTGACTGAACTTTCCCCATCTCTCCCCAAAATATGCTCTCTCAGCTCAAAAGTTTGACAAGATCAAATCACCCGAGCTATTTAAACATCCTTCTTTGGATAACACCTTCCAAGACAGCTAACAATTGTAGCTTGTTTAGACTCCCTTCCCATTCCCCTCACCACACACACGCACACACACATGCACACACACACACACACACACACACACACACACACACTAGAAGCCAGGAAAATTCATCTTTCTCCTTAAGACACCCCTCCTCACCATCTAAATGCCAAGCTGACTTAGAGTCAACTTCTAGATTTGGGATTGTTACCTTCTTCCTTAATCTCATAACAGCAGCCTCGCAGTGGTCAAGCTAAATCCATTTAGCTTATGTCTGACTTGTGGATCTTCTCAGGTGGAAAAAATTTTTTAAATAATTCTCATTCTTTAGAACAACTGCTAATAATAAGAAAAACTAATGAGCATTCATAAGCTGTTATAAGGCACAGTTACTGTTCTATGCATTATTCATTTATGCAAACTGTTGTAAAGGTACCAAATTCACTGTGCAACTGGGCTGGAAAAGTCCCTGAACTCAAGATGGCATTGGTATGCACATTTCTGAGGCTTGGTTCTGTTTAACATTTTCATCAGTGACCTGCTTAAAGGAGCAGAGAGCAAGCTCATTAAGTTCCTAGATGGGAGGGATGACTAGAACATTAAAGAACAGGATTAGAATTTCCCCAGCCCTTGCCAAATTAGCAAAACTGTTAGAGTCAAATATGTTCATCAGGGAGGCAGAGTAAAGTAAGCTGCCCAAATGCAAGCTGAGTGGTTGGAGGTTATTGAGCAACTGAAAAGAATATGGATGCAAAAATAGACACGTAATGGAAAATGAACTAGTCCAGGGGAACCACTGGTGTTCACTGGGGCCTCTGCATGCCCTTAAAATAGATTCAGATCCCCAGCCTATGAATTGGCCTTCCCCAAGATTTCTAAGAATGCCAGGGAGCTTTTCTTTCACATGGTCACCTCTAGCTTCAGTTCCTGGTTCCACCTAATTAGCCTGGTTTTTGGTTCATTTCACTGTCCTGTCTTAGTCACCGTATTACAAACCATGTTGTCCCAGACATTAAAAACCATTTCCCTCCCATGAGCAGATAACAGCTTCCTGCAGAAGGGCCCTTCTATCTCTTTGGCTGTCTTGGCTCTTGTTCAACTCTTCCAATTAAACTTCTACCCCAAGGAGCTTAACAAGGTAGTTTCCTAAATATAGACAGTTCTTTTCCTAAGAGGAACTCTGAAACCAGCTGTTGAGACAATTACAGACACCTGTGTCCCCTAGCAAAGATGAGCATGACCAAGTCATGAGCTAATAGTGCTATAGTCAGGGGACGGCAAATTCTGTGAAGTGGCAGGGAGTAAATATCTTTGGTCTCTTGCAATTACTCAACTCTGGTTACTGGTTATATAGCATGAAAGCATTCTTACACAATACATATAAATAGATGGCAAAGTCAAGGTCCTGGAGTGGGCCATAGTTGCCAACTCCTGCTAGGCTCAACTTCAGAATCTGTGACTTTCCAGAAGTCTTAACAACCATCTTGTCCAACCAGCTCATTTTACACTGGCAGAAACCAGGACCCAGAAAGTAGAGTGACATTTGTGCAAGTTCACAAGATAATTAAGCCTGAGTTGAAACTTCAAACAGGAAGCTCAATTTCCAGGCCAGCACTCTTTCCACTGAACCATCATCAAGCTATTTCCAGAAGGTTCTGCAGATCCCTGCTTTAATTAGCAGAGCCTTTGCTAGAAATTTTCCCACTTAACATTTGGTGCAATGCATTAGTTGTATTATGTGTAGTACACAGGAATATCATTTGGTAGCCTCCCTAGGACCCAAGATGAATGTGTGACTAAAGATTTGGGTGAGGTTGTGTCTACCTCCTAAGGACAGTCTGAAAAAAACCAGAAGAGGGCAGAATAGATTAGAAAGGAAAGCTATGCACAAAGTTCAAATGATATAGTTTTATTTTGTTAATTAAAGGTGACATAAAATTTTCACGTACCAAGAGGAACGTTTTAAGGAGGAGCAGTTGCCTTTCATCTCCTATTAAAATAAAAAGAGCAAGACTGGAGGGTAGGTTAAATCACAGAAAAAACCTGCCAGAGGTAGCTCTGTTACGTGCAAGAACTGCAGGCCAGAGGAAGTCACCGAATTCTCTTAATAGCCAGATCTGAGAGTTGCATCTTCTGGGAAGTGTTAGGAGGGAGATAAATAGACTGAGATGATGACTTTCAAAATCCTTTCTCTCTCTTTAAGTTCCCTGAAAGCTGCAGGAAAGAACCCTTCTGTGAGCCAGCAGGGATGCATTGAATCATTACTCTTAATGAGAACAGGACAGTTTTTTTAAGAAAGTTGCGAAGGGCGTAACATGAAGTGGATACTTGGGAAAAATAATTGTGCAGATTTCAAAGGAGTGCCCCAAATGATGCTCACTTCCATCGACAAGATTCTGGGGTAACTGATGGAAAACCCTCTATTCAGGGTCAGAAGCTTGTAGCCCCTTCCAAATATTTGTGTGTGGACTTGCTTGATCCCTCTATCTCAGTAGAGGCCAGAGGGTTCTTAATGTGCATGGTCGTTGATCTTTAATTCAAAGACCCAGTAGCTTGAGCCTATTCCTCCTTGGAAGTCAGGGCCAAGTGTTTATGAGAATTTTTACTACCTTTGATAAAGATAAATCCTAGTGTACATCTTGTTACCAATTAAAAACAGTACAATCTGTTCAAATATTATTTCTGGACAGCACATTTCATGAAGCTATCCCACAGGATTGTTTATCTCAAGCTACAACTTTCAGACCCTATTTTTCCAAATGACAAATTCCTCATGATTATTATTTTTTATTATTTTAATTTTTTTCCAGATGATCCAGGAACATGCACATCTTGCGCTATGGGGTATTACAGGTAAGTCTGGTCTTCCTTTTCATGGCACTAACTTTTCTGCAGTTTAAGCATTACTGACTTAATCCTCAAACCAGTGATAAAAGCAAAGTGGCCCTGCAGCCCGAAGCAACTCTGTCCTGTCAGGCTATTTATGAGCAATTCTTGGATTTAGCAATAAGAGCCCAGCTGTTTCCTTGCCTCGAAAGGAGGCCATCTCTTTCTTGATCCTGGAAGTCATCCAGCCTGACACTGGTATCTAGGAATCCTGCTATGGGTTACCAAGATTCAGATCTTGCTGTTCATGGGCAGACCTTAATAATATACCTGGTCCTAAGTAAGCTGTTTGCAAACGTCTGCATGGATACCTTGTCCTTAACCAGAGCGAAGGCTCCAGGGTGAAGCCAGGTGCTATATTAGCTCTTAATCATCCCCTAGGTAACAAGAGACACAGACCACTAGGTTAAATGAAACAGAGGTAACTATCACCCCCAACGTACTCTAAAAACAATCCATGAAATCAAAAATGGCATGTTTCAATATCGCCTCCTCTTCCTAGTCTAGCCTCCCTTCAAGCACACACTGTTGACTGTCCTAGAAGGAAAACTAAAGAGAAAGGAGCTGCAAAGGAAAGGAAGTCTGTGGGTAACGCACGGGCTGCATAATGCCTCCCTGTCCTCCTAAGAACTCAGGAGTTTTGTGATATACAAACTCTCACGACTATTTCATCTCTCGATCATTTTATTAAGATTGTCAGAGACACAAGGAGGATGTTAATCTCCTGAAGAGAAAGCTGAAGCTCAGAGAGAGGCAAGGTTTTACTCCGGTTGCACCACAACTAGTGACGGGTCTACATTTGGGCTTTGGCGGGTCACCTCCTCTTGTCACCACATTGCCTTTTCCCTCCATCCATGGAATTGGACAAAGCAACGTGGTGACAAGAGGAGGCGACCCCCCTGTCCAAAAACAAATACACTTGAAACGTGGTAATAGGTAAGAAGAAGTAAAAGGAGCGAGGAGGATGGGAGAGAAAGGGAAGCCCAACAAGCTGAAACATACTAAAAATGATCAGTTAACCTTATCAGTTCTTAGCCTGATGGTTGTAATCTAACTTTTCCAGAATAGCCTGCCATGAACTACATTGACTATGTCTCACATCACTGCACTCCTGACCCACTCTGTTTTTTTGTATTTTTTTGTTTGTTTGATTGTATTTAAGACAGAGTCTCACTCTGTGGCCCAGGCTGGAGTGCAGTGGCACGATGTCAGCTCAGTGCAACCTCTGCCTCCCAAGTTCAAGCGATTCTTGTGCTTCAGCCTCCCTAGTAGCTGGGATTATAGGTGCACACCACCATGCCCGGCTAGTTTTTGTATTTTTAGCAGAGACAGGGTTTCGCCATGTTGGCCAGGCTCTGTTAAACTTTGTCAAACATCCTCTGTTAAACGATGGAGCCAAACCTGGCCGCCTCTTCAGCTCACCACTACTCGCTAATGAGTATGTTTCATAAAACCCTCTGAAAAACAAATACCCTGGAAGAACATGCTCCAATATCACTAAGGGTACAACATGAGATATTTGTTTCAAGAAATAAACATATATAATCTTTGAAAACATTTAGCAATTTTGAATACAGCTAGTGAAATGCCATACAATAGACGTTGTTGCTGGGCGTGTTGGCTCACACCTGTAATCCCAACACTTTAGGAAGCCAAGGTGGGTGGATCACCTGAGGTCAGGAGTTTGGGACCAGCCTAGCCAACATGGGGAAACCCCATCTCTACTAAAAATACAAAAATTAGCCGAGTGTGGTGGCGCGCATCTGTAATCCCAGCTACTCAGGAAGCTGAGGCAAGAGAATCGCTTGAACCCAGGAGGAGGGGGTGGCAGTGAGCCAAGATCATGCCATTGCACTGCAGCCTCAGTGACAGGGAGACTTAGTCTCAAAAAAAAAAAAAATAGTTGTTAAGGAAGATATGCAAAGGTTTCCCCTGATACCATGCTGATGCTTTGAAATTCATCAAAGGAAAGGGTCAATTTCACTCCACTCCCCCTTCAGGTAAGCCTGCAATTCAGTGGAGTCTGAATTACAACATTTTACTGTATAATGAGAATAACAGATAATGTACATAAAAATATTTATAAATAAAAGCTAAGCTACTTCGCTACTATTGTTAATAATCTGGTTACAGACATTTTAGTAAGCTGCTTAGACTCGACACCAAGCTGTTTCAGGCCTCGGTGCCAGTTGCTATGTGATAAATCACACAAGCAACCTTTTCACACAGACTTTGGTTAAAATCCCAGTCCCACCGTTAGCTAGCTGTGTGATTTTGAGCACTTAACCTTGAGCTCCAGTTCCCTTAACTAGAAATTAAAGATACATGATATCTACCATACGAGATTTGTGGAGATTTAGATGAGCTAATACTTGACACATAATCAGTACTCTATAAATAAGTATCAGTACCCCTTCCTTCTCCCCAGCCTTCTCCCAGCTGCCCTGATAAAGAGTCCTTGGAGGTCCAGAAGGAGGTGGTTAGTGACTTGGGTTGACGGGGGCATAACAGACCAAGCCTGAAATTCAGTTAGCCACTCCTGTTGAAAATGCTGCACAGGCTGGGCGTGATGGCTCACGCCTGTAATTCCAACACTTTGGGAGGCAGAGGTGGGCGAATCACCTGAGGCCAGGAGTTTGAGACCAGCCTGGGCAACATGGCGAAACCCCCTCTCCAGAAAAGAGTACAAAAATTAACCAGGCATGGTGGTGTGCACCTGTAATCCCAGCTACTCGAGAGGCTGAGGCAAGAGAATCACTTGAACCCAGGAGACAGAAGTTGCAGTGAGCGGAGATCGACCACTGCACTCCAGCCTGGGTGACAAGAGCAAAACTCCATCTCAAACAAAACAAAACAAAACAAAAAACTCTGCATAGACATATATAAGGAGATTAGATTACGGTGGTGAAGAGAAATACATCAACATATATCATGAAAGAAATGATGTCTTCTTCCTCTAGGTTTGATCACCATTGTTATAAAACCTGTCCTGAGAAGACCTACAGTGAGGAAGTGGAATGCAAGACATGTGATAGTAACTGTGGCAGCTGTGACCAGAATGGGTGTTACTGGTGTGAAGAGGGCTTCTTTCTCTTGGGTAAGTTAGAAAATGGCACCGTCCAAGGTAAGAACCAGGCACTGGAGCTCCACACAGTCGGGGCCACAGGAGCGCACATGTGATTGGTTTCAGAGTCACCAATCTGAATCTCTGAATCTGAATCTCCTTGGCACCTCTGGCCCAAGGAGAAATTTTAATTTGGTTTAGAAATAAACATTAGCCAAACCACCTCCTTTTGCTTTTATTACTGAGGCATGGTTCCACTAATTAATCTCAAATATCTCCAAGCTGATGGAGAAACAAGGCTGAATTGGATGGAGATAGAGAGTGGGGACCTGAAGATGAATGTTTTGGCCTTGAAGTCACCTGGCATATTGAGAGCTCTGACCCTTGTCTTGAGACTTAATCCATCTTATACATCCCCGTGCACTATAAGAATCTAACAAGATCCCTTGCCTTAGGTTTTGGTCAACTCACTGACTGATGGAAATTGATAGTTAGGAAAGAAATACAGTGTGACTCTTCCAGCTGAAGAAGATAATAGCCCAATGCACTTGAGTGTCTGGGGGAGAAAGAATGACAGCCCACAATGATCTTCAGTGTTTCTCTACACAGAGATTTATTTTATTTGTAGTTTTTCAAGGCCTCAAGGATTCTGCATTCGATGCTCTTAACCCTTTAATGGCCAATGTAAATTCCCAGTTGAAAGAAGACTTAGGTAAACAGTTGGATTTTTATTTTTTTTAGATGGAGTCTCACTCTTGTCACCCAGGTTGGAGTGCAGTGGCGCAATCTCAGCTCACTGCAACCTCTGTTGGCCAGGCTCGTCTCAAACACCTGACCGCAGGTGATCCGCCCACCTCAGCCTCCCAAAGTGCTCGGATTACAAGCATGAGTCACCTGGCCTGACCTGGATTTATTAAAACACATTTCTTGGTTGAAATAAGCTAAAGCCATCTTCGTTTCTTTGAAAACAAATGCAAAGGCTGGACACACTGGCCTGGCCAACATGGTGAAACCCCATCTCTACTAAAAATATATAAGCCGTGCGTGGTGACACATACCTGTAGTCCCGGCTACTCAAGAGGCTGAGGCAGGAGAATTGCTTGAACCCGGGAGGTGGAGGATGTAGTGAGCCGAGATCGTGCCACTGCACTCTAGCCTGGGCAACAGAGAGAGACTCCATCTCAAAAATAATAATAAAAACAAATGCAAAGAAAAATGTCCCTAAAATTTCCTCCAGCCTCTTTAGAACTTGGCCTTGCAAAGATCACCAAAGCCTTCATGCTTTTTCTCTGTGTTCTCACATAGGTGGCAGTTGTGTGAGGAAATGTAGCCCTGGATTCTATGGTGACCAAGAACTGGGAGAATGTGAGCCCTGCCACCAAGCGTGCGAAACCTGCACAGGCCCCGCTCATGATCAGTGCAGCAGCTGCCGGGAAGGACTGCAGCTGCTGCGTGGGGTGTGCGTGCATGCCACCCAGACCCAGGAGGAGGGCAAATTCTGGAATGGTATGTGCCTCCCAAAAAGAGATCACAGGGATCTGCTTCCCTCCTTCTATAATTCTGGTTTTTTTAGTTATCCAGGAGAGAACGGCTGTGCAGAAAAACAAGAGTTTGGAGTGAGAATCAAGTTGGGATTGTTCCTGAGTCTCTCTGATGCTTGTAGTAGGAGTGGGTAGGAAGCTGAGGTTGGCATTCAGCCAGCAGAGAGAGCCCAAAGGGCAATTTATGATTCGTCTACCCGCTTGAGTTTCTACCTGGGTGAAGCAGGCCCGGAAGCAAGTGAAGAGAGTCACGGAGGGAAATGGCCCCAGTATCATTTTCTCAGAAATTTCGGAGTCACTTCTATCACAGGCATATCCTATGTCCTTATTACATGTCCTTTTTACAGTAAAGGAAAATTTTACCTGTAGGGTAGCCTTTTCCAATTAGACAAGCAAGGACTGCTCAAATGTATTAGATTTTATGCTAAAACCAGATGGTCTCTGTGGCTGCGTTATTAGAGCTCACCATCATTCAAGCTCGCCTTTAAAAGTTGCTCTTCCCAGTTGCAGACAGGGAAAGCGTGAAGCTTCTGAGGAGGGAGGAGAGGGGACAGGTGTGGGAGCTTGGAATCCAACAGCAAAGCCCTGCAGGTGCTCATTCCTCCCTGAGTCTTTAGAACACGCCTCCTCACAGTTGAGACTGTTATAGGCTTCCTTGCAAGGTAATTACAAACTTTCAGCGACCCCTCCGTGTCTGAGGTGGTTACAAAACAAAATCCTCTTCCTGTTGGAAAAATCTGACTCGTGTTCTATGCAGAGACAGTCACAAGAACAGGAGCTGCTCTTCATTTGATTTGGAGGCAAGAATTTGTTCAAAGGGTCACTTCGGTGCAAAGGCAACAGCAGTCGAAGAGAGGGCTGTACAGGAGGAGTGTGCGAAGGCCTCGAGGGAGTGACAGCTCTGGTTTTTGCTGGGCTGGAGAGGAGGCACGTCCATGGCTGCTGTCTACTACGGCAGTTTTACACATGTGACTTCAAGGAAGAGCAGCTCAGAGACCGTGGAAAACCCAGCAGCCAAAAGCCACGGAGAACACGGGCCCTATTTCAGAGGCAGAGCCGAGAAGATTATTCAGTCCAGATTGGGATATCTTCTGTGAGTTACAGCTGAAGCAAAATGCTGAAAATAAGTTTGTCTGGCATTCAGGTATTTAAGAGGCAGCGCAAGCCAAAAGGAAAATGGTCTGGTGCTGTGTTTCTAGCTGAACATCTGTATTTTATCTGGCGTCCAGATGATGACACGGTCCAGGGAGCCAAGAGTTAGAGCAGTCTTGATTCCCCAAATGATTCCACGTCCCTTCAACTGGACTACGCATTTTGCAAGCAGAAACCAGGCTTCAGTGGTTCCCTTTTGTCGAAGCACCACACCCACCCCTCCACATTTTCTACTATCACAATGTAATGTTTTTGAAGAGAGGGAGGAATTAGTGCATTTGGGGATTTTTCGCTAATAGGGGATTGGGGACAGAGATGAGAGTGTTTCTCATGGCTGGACAAAAGCAATCAAGTCAATGACAGAGCTGTATTTTCCCATTCCTATGACCTATGAAGTAAGACATGCAGACCGTTAACACAGAGAAATAGCCATTTATTCACTAAGCAAGGTAAAGCTATAGCTCAGCTTCCCCCAGCATAGTGTAAGCGCTGAAATGGATAGTAAATGGGAAATGCATTCCATAAAGTCCTGGGAGTATTTGAGCCAATGCCTACAACCTTCTCCTGACTTCTTTTTCTTAAGAAAACAGGATCGAGAGTGTAATAGGAGACTAGAGGGTTCCAGAGAACAAGCACTAATTAGCCACACCTTTAAGATGATGCAAAGCAGATTGCAGTCATCCTGGGTCAATTCAGAGGAAACCCAGGCAAATTACAGAGTGTTTTTGAGAGGATATAGCTGCCTAGGTGGTACCAGAACGTTTTTCTGTTTCGTTTTGGGTTTTGTTTTATTTTGTTTTTCAAACACAGATTCAGATTCAGGTAGGAAGGGTGAGATGACACACACTTCAATCCATTCCTTCACCCATGCTGCTCCCCAGTGGAAACAAGATCCTGTTTGCATCTGAAGACTACAACCAACCCCATGAGCATCTATCAGCACAGGCTGGGAAAACAGCCTTGAAATACAAGTCCAGCTAGAGTTCCCTGAACTCCTCTTTTAATAAGGTGGCTAATCAGAATGAGAATGACTACAGTGAGAGAGCCACCATTCTTTGCCTACTGCCAACAAAGTGGGAATACCTCCTACCTAGTCCAAGGATGCAGGTTCCTCCACCTATCAAACAATGCCTGACAAATCCTCCAGCCAAGACTAAGTAATCAAAGATTGTGCTCGACTCTCTGTTTTTTCAGCCACCAAAAAGTCACTGCACAAATGTATAGATCATCCCCAGACCCTCTCTCCTGGTCACTAGTATATTGTGACAATTATTTAGTGTCCCTAAATGGCAGGAATAAAACCAATATTCAAGGCCAGACATGGTGGTTCATGCCTATAATCCCAGCACTTTGGGAGGCCGAGGCGGGTAGATCTCTTGAGGTCAGGAGTTCGAGACCAACCTGGCCAACATGGCGAAACCCCATTGCTACCAAAAATACAAAAAAAAAGTTAGCCGGGTGTGGTGGTCGGTGTCTGTAATCCCAGCTATTTGGGAGGCTGAGGTGCGAGAATCACTTGAACCCGGGAGGCAGAGGTTGCAGTGAGCCGAGATTGTGCCACGGCACTCCAGCCTGGGCAACAGAGAGACTCCGTCTAAAACAACAACAACAAACAACAAACAAACAAAAACAATATAATATTCAACAGGCTGCGAATGGCTTCAGCAGTGACTCAAGCATCACACAACCTTGGTGGAAAGGTTCAGGTACGGCAGACCACAGGCTTTGAAGGAAGATGATGGCTTCAGCTGGTTTCCTGAAGCCACTTTTGGGAATAGAAGCACTTTTCCTCTGCTACTGTTAAACCATTTGGATTTTCTTAAGTGGTTTCCCCCGGTAGTGCTGGAGAGTCCTAGGAGTAATTTCTGCACATTTCTCTTACCTCAAATTTCCATCATTGATTAAAACCATGTTATAGCAGGCTCTAATTACATATTCTGGTGATAGTCTAATCTACAGAACACAGACATGGTGAATTAGCTTTGTGTCTGTGACCACATCCTAACAATTTATCACTAGCCTGTCTCTTGATCTTAATTCTTATCCTTGGGGAAAGACTGGGATCCAAGAGTTAGTCACAAACACTGAAAGCCACTCACACGTGGAAAAAAAAAAAATCGACTTCAATAGTGGGAAGATACGTTGCCTAATAGTCACTGAACTTTAGAAAACTTCAAAGATGCCATGGAAATCTGATTTTTAGAGAGACTTTATAGATGTGTACAGCTGTCTCACTTAGAAATGAGAACACCATTTTTAGTTATTTAACCTACCAGAACACAGAATGCAAAAAAACACATGGCACTGGGTAAGTAATTAACTGTTTGGCCAGCAGGATGAAGGAAGCATCTGTATCAGCTTGCCCGGATCGTTATATACTCAGGAGTTCTGGAAGTGGGTTGTGAAACCATCGACAGCTTGAAATTAGCTATGGTGGGAGTATTTACACCACAGAAACTGGAAACACTACAAATCAGGTTTTTGGTTTTTCATTTTTCTAGAGACCTGTCTTACCAGCACACCATTACTTTGGCTTCTATCAAATTACTTCAGAATTCAAATTTATTACTGAAAAATTCTAAAGCCTATGTCTACACCCTCTAGCAGATGCAGGCTTTAGGGTGCGGCACACATGAATTCAAATCCCGGCTCTGTGATTCGCTAGCTGTGTGACCTTGAGCGAGTTACTCATCCTCTCTGAGCCTCAGTATCCTTGTCTGTAAAGTGAAAACATGAAACTGCCTCACACAAAGTCATTTGAAGAATTAAATGAGAAAATGCATATAAAGCTCTCAGGACACATATGACACAATAAAGCCTAGTCTACTCCCTAACTCTTTGACTAGGTCCAGTTTTAACACTTGAAACACTAATTTGCTTTGAAAGCAGCATTCCCTGGTTCACAAAAGAAAGCCATATTTGGGGCCATGCACAGTGGCTCACACCTGTAATCCCAGGACTTTGGGAAGCCAAGGTGGGCAGATCACTTGAGGCCAGGATTCAAGACCAACCTGAACAACGTGGTGAAACTCCGTCTCTACTAAAAATACAAAAATTAGCCAGGTGTGGTGGCATGCATCTGTAGTCTCAGCTACTCAGGAGGCTGAGGCATTAGAATCACTTGAGCCTGGGAGGTGGAGGTTGCAGTGAGCCGAGATCACACCACTGCACTCCATCCTGGGCAACAGAGCGCGACTCTGTCAAAAAAAAAAAAAAAGCCATTTGAGAGGGTGTAGAGATAAATAGGGGTCTGAGGGAAATGGCCCCAGAAAGAAGGCAACAGATAATGGTAAGTTGGGATACCTAATAGGCAGAATCCTGACTTAGCCAAGAATGTATAGTCACAAAGATGTTGAGAGCAGCTTTATTTACGATTTTAAAAAGAGAAGGGAACAATCTCAAAAATATAACAAAAGAAAAAAGCTGAGTGAATTACCTTCCATACAAATAAATATGCAAACCATTAAAAATGGTGTTTACGGCTGGGCACGGTGGCTCATGCCTGTAATCCCAGCACTTTGGGAGGCCAAGAGAGGCAGATCACTTCAGGCCAGGAGTTCGAGACCAACCTGGCCAACATGGTGAAACCCCTCATCTCTACTAAAAATACAAAAAATTGGCCAGGCATGGTGGTGCTTGCCTGTAGTCCCAACTACTTGGGAGGCTGAGGCAGGAGAATCGCTTGAACCTGGGAGCCAGAGGTTGCAACAAGCTGAGATGGTGCCACCACACTCTAGCCTGGGAAACAGAGCAAGACTCCTGGTGAAAAAAAAAAAAAAAATGATGTTTACAAGGAATGTTAATGACGAGAAAATGCCTACGAGATTTATAATGTTAAATGCAGTGTTCAGGGTCAGTTTTATGTATACAGAAGCTATAAGTGATCACACATCTATACATAGATGTAATTATATTCACACACTCAATATGAAGATGAGACATCCACGTACCACAGTATACACAGCAGACATTTCTGGGTGGTGGGATTATAGGTGAAGTTTATCTTCTTTATCCTTTTTGCATTAAAAAAACTAAATACTTTTTTTTTTAATAAAAAAGAAGCTGTGCCCACTGCAAACCTATCTGTGGTGAAGAGCCTGCTGCAGGAGCGACGAGGGTGGAAAGTTCAAATCAAAAGAGGTAACAGGGAAATAGGGAGGTGACAATCACAGCAGCAGAGACTGTCTCTGGAGATGGTCTCCACGGAGAAATCACCCCAAGAAACTGGGAGGCCAGATACAAATGGGGTGCAGAGATGCAGAGGTCATTAGAAAAAGATGGAGAGAGGAGGGGGCCGTAAACACAACATATCAGTGGGCACTCAGAGGGAAGACTGAGAAGTTCTGCAGTGGAGATTTCTGTAACAGATAAGGACATTCGTGACGTGCTAAATGGTCATGCCTGGCAGAGGCTATCAAGAAAAGCCTCTGTCCTTGCAGAACTTTAATAGACTAAGGAAGCACCTCTGCCTTCCCAGTCACCGCAGCATTGTTTGAAATCACAAAGACTGGAAAAAACTAAGTGGTTACCAGTGGGAGATGAGAGAAATAAAGTCGATGTATTCATACAATAGAATACTATGGAGCCACCAAAAGGAAGAGGTTCTTTCTGTAGTGATAAAGAATGATCTCCAAATATATTGCTTGTTTACTTTACAGGCAAGGTGATAAACCATGTGAATAGACACAGCTTGTATGAAAAAGGGTGGAGAAGGGATTGGGAGGGAGACATCACAGTACATGCCTTTTCTCCATTTTGCACCACGTGTGAATTATGTATTAAATAAAAAATAAATAGAATAAATGAACCCCTTGCTTTATATAGTTTAGCTACAGTCATTTCTGAAGAATGGACACTGCACTTCCTGGGTCAAAGTGGTTCTTTCTTTTTTCTTTTTTTTTTTTTTTTTTGCGGTCCTGTCTGGTCTAGAATTTCTGAAGTGGGAAAAAGAGAAACTATGATCATGGTTAAAATTTACTTGTTGCTATTAAGTCCCTAATCTTTTATGATAAAGAACTCTTGCTGGGGAGGACTTTATCCCCTGCCCAGGCCTAATTGCTTAGTTAACTGCTTGTACAGATCTCCCTCTGGTGGACATATGGAGACATTACAGAATTTTATTTTATTTTTATTTGTTATTTTTTAAGAGACAAGGTTTCACTACTTGTCTCAAACTCTTTCACTACTGGTCTCAAACTCTTGGCTTCAAGCGATCCTCCCACCTTGGCCTCCCAGATTGCTGGGATTATAGACATAAGCCACCATGCTTGGCTGACAATACAGAATTTTGTACCAGGTGTATGCAGTAAAATACCAAATTGCCAGAATGTGAGATACATGTAATTATAAATATGTGCATATGTGTAGGTATAGATATTAAAACTTATACAAATATGAGAAAATTGATGAAAACTCATGTCTTTATAAATATATTTTAGTATATACATGATAATATCAAAGGAAAATCAGCCTGAAGCCTGGACGTAGAACATTGAAGATTTGCAAGGTGTTCACTGTCTGATTAATATTGTTGCCTTATTATTCTTTGAACAACTGCTCTCAGCCATTCAGTGAGCATCTGACTATTAGCAACAGGATTGTTGCTCGCCTTTCGACTGCCTTCTCTTTGGGGCTGAGTGATACTGCAGGTTTAAAAAGCCTTCGGGGACAGAATCGGTTACTTTGAGAGGCATGCGGAACACCTTTGTGACAATCCTGTGGCTAAGGCGGCTCTGCACAAGGCTAAATTCAGCCCTTAGCAGATGCCCCAGAGAGGCATCAGTCAATCATCAGCTTTAATTAGGGCATTGGAAAACCAGGGGGCTGGCTGCAGTGACTCACACCTGTAATCCCAGCACTTTCAGAGACCAAGGCGGGTGGATCACCTGAGGTCAGGAGTTCAAGACCAGCCCGGGCAACATGGTGAAACCCCATCTTTACTAAAAATACAAAAATTAGCCAGGCTTGGTGGCAGGTGCCTGTAATCCCAGCTACTTGGGAGGCTGAGACCAGAGAACCGCTTGAACCTGGGAGGCAAAGGTTGCAGTGAGCCAAGATTGCACCACTGCACTCCAGCCTGGGCAATGGAGCGAGACTCTGTCTCAAAAAATAAAAGAAAGCCAGGGTAAATTTTTCTCTCCAAGCTAGGAAAAAACCAACTACCCAGCCTGGCAGCCTAATCATTTATATCTCCATCTCCATCTCCACCTGTATTTGCATCTATCTGCATATCTGTGTCTATCCATCCTATCTATGTATGCATCTTTCTATCATCTGTATTTGAATCTAGTTTCATCTATGGCAAGGCTCATCAGCTTTGTATCCATGACTGTCATCATAGAAGCTGAGCAGGCCACCCAGGTATGAAACCAGAGGGAAGGAAGAGGAGAGTAAAACAAGCCTCGGAAAGGGAGTGGAATGGTGGCAGGAGAGAATCAACAGGAAGCTGAAGGAACTAACCATTTACTGCGCCACTATGTTAAGCACTTGACACTAATCTCATTTAGTCTTCACAACAATCCTATAAGGGCAGAATTATTTTCTCTCATTTTAGAGACAAGGAAAGTAGGACTCTGAGAGTTTAATTACTGTATCCATGCTTACCCTACCCTTCGGCGGCATAGCTGGGATCTGAAGGCAGGTGTGACAAGAGAGCCATCTATACCCGGCTGACTCTTAGGATGAGAAGAAAGAAGATGAAAGGAAGGAGAGGAAGGAAGGGAGAAAGGGAGGGAGGAGGTAATGAAGGAAAATGGTAAGATGTCAACATTGACTGAGGGTCAGGGTCATTGAAATCCCACATTCTGAGCTAGAACTTCGTTTTCTAATTTTTCCCTGTGTGAGCCATGCTGATTTCTGAGCAATCCCTGAGCTCTAGTCAAGGTCTCAATATGTATTGATTGAGTGATGTCTTGAAGCTGTTCTATCTTTGAAATTGTCCCATGGAATTGCTGAGGTGATTTCCTGGGAAAGCCTGCCCGTCAAATGCTGTTGGAGGGAAAGGGAGAAGGGGACACTTCCAATGTTTCCCTGGTTAATGGTATATTAACCTGGGATGACCTACTTATAGCCCAACCAACCAGAAATCTCATGAGTAGGGGATAATTTTGATGTTTAACAATGATTTGGGACAAACTTAAGATGAGGTAAATTTAGGTTGCATAGCACAGTAGCTACTCTGAAGAACACAGTGACCCAAACATTGACCAATAATAAAATCTGATTTTCAAAGAACAGAAAGAGAAAAAAAAAAAGAAAGAAAAGAAGTTCCTCCACGAGAGGTACAATGAATTCTCAATTATCATCTTGGAGTGAAGAGAAATGGTCATCCAGCCAGGCGCGGTGGCTCACGCCTGTAATCCCAGCACTTTGGGAGGCTGGGGTGGGCGGATCACCTGAGGTCAGGAGTTCAAGACCAGCCTGGTCAACATGGCGAAACCCTGTCTCTACAAAAAATACAAAAATTAGCCGGGCATGGTAGTGCGCACCTGTAATCTCAGCTACTTGAGAGGCTGAGGCAGGAGAATCACTTGAGCCCAGGAGGCGAAGGCGGCAGTGAGCCAAGATCGCACCACTACACTCCAGCCTGGGCTACAGAGTGAGACTCTGTCTCAAAAAAAAAAAGAAAGAAAGAAAAGAAAAGGTCATCCAACAGTCTTGGCAATAGAAGTGATTACCTTTGACTCATAAACTCATTCACAAGTGCATACACACAAACTCACTCCCATTTTTAACATACAAAAGAAGTAATCATTTGTTCAGATATCCCCACAGTATGTGTCTGAGGCTATCTTGTAGAATACCACATTCCTTGTGGTAGCACACATTCCTGTGGTATCTTTCTTGATAATCAATTGCAAATGAAGGAGTAAGAGAAAAAATAAATAAATGAAGTCTACACAATGGCAATGAGCCAGTGCCAACAATCAGCTCATGTACGATCAAAAGGATTCCTTTGGGGCAGGAAAAGAGACTAGGTAACCCACGAGATCTTTTTCAGTACTGGAATCCTATGTGCCTATTCAAAAGAGAAGCCTGAACTGTTGTTTCTTTCTTATACAGATATTTTGAGAAAATCCCAGCCTTGTCATTCTTCTTGTAAAACCTGCAATGGATCCGCAACTCTGTGCACTTCATGTCCCAAAGGTTAGTGTGTTGCATGACAGGAGATGGCAGCAGTCAAGCCAAGTCATTGAAACTCATGTGTAGTGGCATCTTTGTGTAAAGAGGTCTGTAAGGCCTTGATCTACTCCCATCACATGTTCCTATTACAGTGGCTACTCGGGAGACACACAGGGACCCAAACATTGACCAATAATAAAAACTGGCTTTCAAAGGACAATAAAAAGAAGTGGTCGGGTACAGTGGTTCACACCTGTAATCCCAACATTTTGAGAGGCTGAAGCGGGAGGAGTGCTTGAGCCCAGGAGTTTGAGATCAGCCTGGGCAACATAGTGAGACCCCACCTCTATAAAAATTTTAAAAATTAGCTGGGCATAGTGGCAGGTCCCTGTAGTTCCAGCTACTTGGGAGGCTGAAATGAAAGCATGGCTTGGCCCCAGGAGGTCAAGGCTGCAGTGAACCATGATCATGCCACTGAACTCCAGCCTGGGTGACAGAGCAAGCCCCTGTCTTAAAAAAAAAAAAAAAAAGTTTCTTAATCTAAAGGCATGATGAAGAGGGAGGGAGGAAGGAATAAGAGCAGCAACATAACAGTTTGATAACTTATCAATTGCTTCATCTATGAAAACAAAAATCACAAATAACATAACTTCCCTGAATTAGGGGAATATTTTACTTAAATGGTACAGTGACATAAAGAATGTTTAAGTGGGCTGGGCATGATGGCTCATGCCAGTAATCCCAACACTTTGGGAGGCTGAAGCAGGAGGATCACTTGAGGCCAGGAGTTGGAGACCAGCCTGGCTAACATGGCAAATCCCCGTCTCTACTAAAAATACAAAAATTAGCCACATGTATTGGCACATGCCTGTAATCCCAGGCTACTCGGGAGGCTGAGACATGAGATCACTTGAACCTGGGAGGCAGAGGTTGCAGTGTGCACTTCAACCTGGATGACAGAGCAAGACGCTGCCTCAAAAAAAAAAAAAAAAAAAAGAATATTTACATGTTTACATGATCATTATAAAGTCCATGTTGGAATGTACAATGTTAATAGTGGAATCTGATGCAAAAGCAGAAAAATTTACAATAGGCAAGCCACGATTATAATCATCTAAAATATAAAAGGTTACACTCAAAAAGCTAAAGCATTTTCTTGGAATTTTGGGTGTGAGAGTGATTTTGAAAATTGGTTTTCTTAATGAGTATCTGCTGTTTTTCGATTAAAAAATAGATGGATCCTCTGTTAAAGGGAGAGTTGGGTGGAAGAGTTGTAACTCTGGGCCGAGCCTGTAATCCCAGCACTTTAGGAGGCCGAAGCGGGCAGATTACCTGAGGTCAGGAGTTCGAGTCCCACCTGTCCAACATGGTGAAACCCCATGTCTACTAAAAATACAAAAATTAGCCAGGTGTGGTGGTGCACGCCTATAGTCCCAGCTGCTCGGGAGGCTGAAGTAGGAGAATCACTTGAACCCGGGAGGCAGAGGTTGCAGTGAGCCAAGATCGCACCAGTGCACTCCAGCCTGGGAGATAGAGCAAGACTCCTTCTCAAAAAAAAAAAAAGAGTTGCAACTATGTTAGTGTCCTAACAAGATGGGCTTTGGGGAAGCAGAGTATTAATAGATTCCATCAAGCTGTGCATGTACAGCTGCCTTACACCAGGAAGACATAGTGAGTGTGTTAATAAGACTGATCAACTGGGCAAAGGGAAGCCCCATCATGACCTATACCTAATATCTGTAGGAAAGGAAAGAAACAGGCAAAAGCCTCTTGCTGTCAATTGCCTTCTAGAAATGTAACTCATCCTGGAGGACTTCGCATCACTAGTAAATATTTTGGAAAGCCTGAAATAAGTGCCGGGATACTTTGGTCTTTGGAAAGTTTAAAAAAGCCATGTCTCTGCATGGAAAAACACATGATGACTATTCCTATCTTCCCTCTTCCTTGAATTTCTAGGTGCATATCTTCTGGCTCAGGCCTGTGTTTCCTCCTGTCCCCAAGGCACATGGCCTTCCATAAGGAGCGGGAGCTGCGAGAACTGTACGGAGGCCTGTGCCATCTGCTCTGGAGCCGATCTTTGTAAAAAGTGCAAGATGCAGCCGGGCCACCCTCTCTTCCTCCATGAAGGCAGGTGCTACTCCAAGTGCCCGGAGTAAGTTTCCTTTTTAATTTCACTTCCTGCTTGTAATCACTCTCCTATGGTACTTTGGGAGCAATTCTTTCTTATTCACCAAAAAACTCTTCTCCGCTCTATGAGCGCCCACGTACATGTCCTCTGTTGACTGACATGGCTATGGGCCACAGCAGCCAAAACTTACATGAGGCCAGATGCTCACTTCTCCTTTGTGACTGTTTTATGTATATATTTTTACTTTTATGAAAAATATGTTCAGGGGCTGGGCGTGGTGGCTCACACCTGTAATCCCAGCACTTCGGGAGGCTAAGGCAGAAGGATTGCTAGGAATTTGAGACCAGCCAGGCAACATAGCAAGACTCTACAAAATATTTAAAAATTAGCCAGTGGGTGCTGTAGTCCCAGCTACTTGGGAGGCTGAGGCGGGAGGATTCCTTGAGCCCAGGAGATTGCAGTGAGCTGTGATTGTGCCACTGCACTCCAGCCTGGATGACAAGGCAGGACTCTGTCTTTTTAAAAAAAAAAAAAAAAAGAAAAAACAGTTATTTTCCCACCTTATATTAATGATCAACTTATGTCATGTTTTTTTTCCTCCATTACAAAAGTAAGTCTGTGATGTGAACCTCTTCTAAAGGTTTAAATAGGGGAGGCATGAATTATAGATAATAAGTAACACCTGGTTAGTTATTTATTGATTCCTCCTGGTTTCCTTGGTCCCCTGGTTTGTAGTTGCTTTACTCTTCCTACCAACAGTCCCACCTCCAGAATTTACCTAGGAAGAAAGTGAGGAATAGCAAATGGAAGAGTATAGCAAGAAACTTTCAGCAATAAGCTACAGAAATGCCAAGTAAAATGACTGAGACATAACAGGGTTTATTATCTCACAGAACAAAAATGTCGCAAGTCCAGTATCGGTCACTTCAGCGGCCAAAAAGTTCATTACAAAGTCTGGTTTTTCTGTTTTGCTCTTGTACCTTCCTTAGCTCGTCCTCTCTGACCGGCACCGCTGCTGAGCCCACATTATGTGTCTCAGCTCCAGACCCGGTCACCCCATGCAGCCACTACCAGGGCCAGGAAAGGGGATGTTTCCCCTTGTTTATCCTTTTCTTGAAGAAAAGAAAATTTCCTCAGACTTTTCTTCTAATCTCAGTCGCAAGAATGCATCACTGATACCTCCCTAAATCAATCCCTGGCAAAAAGAATGGAAATATTGGAGTGGTTTAGGCTGAACTAGATTCATGCCTGAACATCCAAGCAACTCAGTACTCTGACAGCCAGGAAGAATGGAGAGAGGGAGGCAGGAAATAAATGTGCGGAAGTAACTGACAGTGTCTACTTTAAGGAGTTAGAATTTTCACTTGCCCTCTTATTAAAAGAATTTGATACAACAACGCCTATTTCCTGACTAGGCGTGGTGGCTCACACCTGTAATCACAGCATTTTGGGAGGCCAAGTGGGAGGATCACCTGAGGTCAGGAGTTCAAGACCAGCCTGACCAACATGGAGAAACCCGGTCTCTACTAAAAATACAAAATTAGCCGGGCATGGTGGGTGTCATATGCCTGTAATCCCAGCTACTCGGGAGGCTGAAGCAGGAAACTTGTTTGAACCCAGGAGGTGGAGGTTGCAGTGAGCTGAGATCACGCCATTATACTCCAGCCTGGGCAACAAGAGCGAAACTCCATCTCAAAAAAAAAAAAAAGCAAAAAAGCAAAAATGTCACCTATTTCCTAGTGACATATTTGTTTTCATTATTGAGATAGACTCTACAGAGTATAAATATAAGTTATGAGTATAAATATAGTGTAACTATAAGGTATTTACTCTCAAAAAGCATCCAATCTAGTGTAGAAAGCCAAGCATATTCAGCTCAACAACACAGATTTAGCACCAACTAGGTGTAAAAATTGATACTGATACAATATCAATATATTGTATTGTATATGTGTAGCTCAGTGGAGTCTATTCTTCTACCAACAATTGATATTGATATTGATATTGACATTGATATGGAAAGCTAAGTTAAGACCAACTCCAGGAAGTCCAAGTCTGCAAAACGCTTACAATCCACTAAAGGAGGTTTACATCAGTCAACGTCATACTTCTCAGGGCCTTAATATACAAAGGGCTAAGAGATTCCACGGGAAAAGAAAACATTTTAAATCACTATTTTTTGAATGCTTGCAATGTCCAGGTATTGTGCTAAGGGCTTTAAATGTATGATCCCATTAATTCTCACGAGAATTCTCGTATCCACTTACTATTATTTTCCCTCATTTGACCAATGAGGAAAAGAATAGCAGGCTCAATTTTACGCATCAAATACATGGTGTGGCCAGAATTTGAACCCAAACCTCTCTGGCATTGAAGTCCATGTGCTTAACTATCACTCAGTGCTGCCTTCTTGTACAATTGAGTATTTTTTAAATCACAACTTTATTGAAATATAATTCACATACCATACAATTCACCCCTAAAAGTGTATAATTCACAGTTTTTAGTATATTCAAAGAGTTATGCAACCATTACCACAATCATTTTCAGAACATTGTCATGAACCTAGAAAGAAACCCTGTCCCCTTTTAGCTGTTATTCCTACTTTTTCCATTTCCCCCAGCCCTAAGCAAGCACTAATCTACTTTCTGTCCCTATAAATTTGCTGTTCTCGGACATTTCCTATAAATGGGATTGTATAAAATGTGGTCTTTGAGCCAAGCATGGTGGCCATGGTGCACACCTCTAGTCCCAGCTGTCAGGAGCCCAAGGCTGGAGAATTGCTTGAGCCCAGGAGTTCAAGGTCAGCCTGAGCAACATAGCAGACCTTGTCTCTGAAAACAAAAACAAAACATATAAAACAAAAAAGACAAAACATGTTTTTTCGTGACAGACTTTTTGACTTAGCATAATGGTTTCCAACTTCATCCCCAGCTGGGTATTTGAGAAAAGGCTTGATGGTCACTAGCTCTTGAAGGATTTTGTCAAGCAGAGAGTGGAGAAAGGGTAGCAAAGGATCAGGGTAAGAGAACCCAGGTGAGAAGGCAGGTTTGGAAACTCCCAGTCCTCCTCCCCTATCAACCGAGCTCCACCCCAGCAAACTCAGCCAAATGTTATAATAAAGCAAAGGTGAAAGAGATCTGCTTACCAGAGTCAGTCATTGCTTCCTCAGTGGTAGGATTAAACTGGTTGTCATTATTATTGCCTTATTTATTTAATCACTACCTTTTTCAACTCTCTCTTGGATTCTTTGAGTGTTCCAGGAATTGACAACGCATTAAAACAAGGAAGAAACAGATGCATTTTGCTTTACTCCAGTTAGTTGACCACTCATTGTTTTTTACCTCCGAGTCTGGGTTGAACCATTTTCTTGGAGCAATGGGACACTATGCAGACATGCAGCAGTCAAGATAGTCTTTATTTCTTGGGCAGTAGGAAAGCTACCAGCATGGCCTAGGAATATTGCAGACTATAGAACTGCAAGCATATGCCCTCCTGCTATGGGTAGGGTGATCTGATTATAGTGGAATCCCTCATCTTTGTGTTTACACACACACAAAAAAGAAAACTAACAACAGAAGACAGAGTCTGAGGAACACATAATATCCAGTTTATCTTGGGAAGCTTTTATTGCTGTGTCTGAGAAATCACCCTTTTGGGTGTGATCCATCCTAGAACAGCAATAAGGTTTATAACAGGAACATAACCTGCAATGACACAGCATCCAGATATTCAGAGTTATTTATAAGATAGCATTTAGTGGCCCCTGCTTTTTCAAATATAGTATATGTGCATAAAAAAAAGTGTTTGTTTGTTTGTTTGTTTTGAGACCGAGTCTCGCCCTGTTGCCCAGGCTGGAGTGCAATGGCACAATCTCGGCTCACTGCAATCTCTGCCTCCCAGGTTCAAGCAATCATCCTGCCTCAGCCTCCCAAGTAGCTGGGATTACAGGCGCATGCCACCACACCTGGCTTATTTTTTTTTCTATCTTCTGTAGAGATGGGGTTTCACCATGTTGGCCAGGCTGGTCTCGAACTCCTGACCTCATGATCCGCCCACTGTGGCCTCCCAAAGTGCTGGGATTACAGGCATAAGCCACTGCCCCAGGCCAAAAATAGGTTTTAACAGTAACTTTTTTTTTTTTTTTTTGAGATAGAGTTTCACTCTTGTTGCCCAGACAATGGCGCCATCTCAGCTCACTGCAACCTCCACCTCCCAGGTTCAAGTAATTCTCCTGCCTCAGCCTCCCAAGTAGCTGGGATTACAGGCATCTGCCACCACACCTAGCTAATTTTTTGTATTTTTAGTAGAGATGGGGTTTCACCACGTTGGCCAGGCTGGTCTTGAACTCCTGACCTCAGGTAATCCACCCACCCTGGCCTTTCAAAGTGCTGGGATTACAGGCCTGAGCCACCGTCCCCAGTAACATAGGTTGTTTAAAAAGCAACAGAAAACTTAAGGTGGACTCACATTCACCAAATGTGAACAGATTTGAAGCTCTGTTGAAGAAAAACAGCCTTCCTTTAAGTGCTGCTGGTCACTGTCTTGGTGTCTGTGAAATGGAGGTGAAGGCCCAGGACCACACAGCTTTCAGGGGACATGGATTTATCTGAGCTGAAAGACTTCAACATAAAGTACTTTGAATTTAACAACTTCGTACATGCAACCATTTCTTTTCAAAAGAAATATTAGCCTTCTTAAATAAAATAATTGTGAAATAAAGCGCTAAGGAAAACAATGTACCATTGTACATTGTTTTATAAATGCAGAGAGAGGAAAGGAGAACCAACTCCCAGGCAGATCTGTGTGGAGAAGACTACTTTTTTTTTTGAGATGGAGTCTCGCTCTGGAATGCAGTGGTGCAATCTCAGCTCACTGCAATTTCTGCCTCCCAGGTTCAAGCGATTGTCCTGCCTCAGCCTCCCAAGTAGCTGGGATTACAGGCGCCCACCATCAAGCTCAACTAATTTTTGTATTTTTGTAGAGACAGCATTTCGCCATCTTGGCCAAGCTGGTCTTGAACTTCTGACCTCAGGTGATCTGCCCATCTGGGCCTCCCAAAGTGCTAGGATTACAGGCATGAGCCACTTCAAGAGTTTTATTATTTTTTCTTTTTGCTTGAATCCATTTCTTTCATTTCAGCATCTCATCCAACATCCACTGACCCTCTTCTGAGAGGGATCTGAAAAAGATTTATTCATGTTGCATCTTTTTAGGCTCTGTATTAGCATTCATCATCTTCAGTGTCCAGAAACTATTCTCTGCAGGTCTTGGCCAGGCCTAGCATTGAGATTCCCTGGAGGTGGGCCTGATATTACAAAGCTCCCCTCCTTTAAACACAGAGTGGATCATTGTGGCAAGCCAGTTCCCACCTTAAGGTTACAAGATGTGGCTGGCCCCACTCTGAGTCATCCCACTACCAACTCTCAGGTGTGGCAAGAGAGGCCCATCATGAATAACAAAGACACCCCTAACTCTTAGGAAATTCCAAAGGTTTTGAGGTTAGCTGAAGAGAAAGATCAGACCTCTCTTTGGGTGAGGTCAAATTCTTTACTATGCATACAGGAAAAACGAATCCATCAAATTTTCATTCGATTAGAAGATGTGATTGGTAAGGTGCACCTGTAATCCCAGCATTTTGGGAGGCCATGGTGGGCACACTGCTTAAGGCCAGGAGTTTGAGACCAGCTTGGGTAACATAGTAAGACCCCCATCTCTACCAAAAAAAAAAAAAAGATAAAAATTTAAAAATTAGCCCAGTGTGGCGGCACACACCTGTAGTCCCAGCTATTCAGGAGGCCAAAGTGGGAGGATCACTTGAGCCCAGCAAGTCGAGGCTGCAGTGAGCCATGATCGCACCACTGCACTCTAGCCTGGGCAACAGAGCCAGACCTTGTCTCACCAAAAAAAAAAAAAAGAATGTGATCTGTTTAAGAATGCACTAAATTTCCTTAATTTCAAGTTTCTCAAATCTGATCAAACTGCTGGTGGGCATATAACACATTGCCATCCACTGTCTTGTTCAATTCATTTTTAAGAGATAGACTTTGTTTAAGCAAAGTAGCTGAGTCTTTCTTCTTCAAGCATTCTCTGTCATGGTCAAAAAAAAGCTAAGGGTACTACTGTGTGATGAAGTCCGATCTTAGCTTTTATCTGGATGCTATTTCTTTCTCTCACTTCTACCTAGACTGCTTTCTTCTCCAATTTTTCTTACCTGAAACTATATCAGAAATATGACTTTTTGGCTGGGCGCAGTGGCTCACACATGTAACTGGGAGGCCAAGGCAGGCAGATCACTTGAGGTCAGGAGTTCGAGACCAGCCTGGCCAACATGGTAAAGCCCCATCTTTACTAAAAAATACAAAAATTAGCCAGGCATGGTGATGCATGCCTGTAGTCCCAGCTACCCAGGAGGCTGAGGCAGGAGAATCACTTCAACCCGGAAGGTGGAGGTTGCAGTGAGTTGAGATCACGCCACTGCACTTCAGCCTAGGTGACAGAGTGAGACCCTGTCTCAGACAAAACAAAACAAAGAAATGTGACTTCTGTTCACCCCTATCCTATTTCTTCCTGGCACACTCAATATATTTTTGTTTACTGAATGCATACAGTAAATAAATGACTGAAAGAATGATTAAACGTGTGAGTGCCGATTAATTAAAACATCAAGTAAAAATGCTGGGTACGAGCGGATCCCTTCCTGGCTTGTGATTTAAAGAGGTCTCTGATACATTGGGTTATTTGTTGCAGTTCTTCGCCACTCCTTGTATTCATGCCCACTGCCTGCAACTTTGCACCAGCTCCACTAGAGACGAAATGGACTTCCTCGTCCCTTGACTTTGGCTGGGTTATGTGACTTGCTTTGGCCAAAGACATGTTAGCAGAAGAAAGGTGGAGGCATAAAATGTGCCCGATTGAACTTGCCCTTCTGTGCGTTTGTCACAGCTGTGAGAAGAATGTCCCCTGGTAGTCCCGGTAGCCAGGGAAAATAGAGGGATGTGAAGGCGTGGACCCAGTGTGTAGCCTGGAGTCAAGCCAGCCAAGCCCAGCCTTGATCTGCTTCCCCCCACACATGAGTGAGAGTAAATGATTGTTGTTTTAAGCCACCAAGTTTTGGGTTGGGGTGGTTTGTGACACAGCAATATTATGGCACTAACTCACTAATGGTTCATGATAGAAAGCAATTGGAATAGGTACCTATCATATCAGAAGTCTATTTTCTCTAAGCCGGCTTATGGTTCTTCCTCTTCTGCAAGTTGCAGCTCTTCCCTTCAGCTTTTCCCACCAAAGAAACCTCATCTAAGTTCATGTCCTTTGCAGGGACATGGATGAAGCTGGAAACCTTCATTCTCAGCAAACTAACACAGGAACAGAAAATCAAACACTGCATGTTCTCACTCATAAGTGGGAGTTGAACAACGAGAACACATGGATGCAAGGAGGGGAACATCACACACCAGGGCCTGTCAGAGGGTGGGGGGCAAGGGGATGGAGAGCATTAGGAGAAATACCTAATGTAGATAGATGACGAGTTGATGGGTGCAGCAAACCACTATGGCACATGTATACCTATGTAACAAACCTGCACATTCTGCACATGTACCGCAGAATTTAAAGTACAAAAAGAAAGAAAAAAGAAAAAAAAGAAACCTCTTCTATCCATCCCTCATCTCCCAAATATATTTGAGAGGATTGGGGTTTTATATTTTACTGTGTTCCCCCACCAGTGAGTGATTTTTATAATGGGATAGTTTAATCACTGGGGTTCTATATATACAGATATAAGACTCCACCTGGAAGAAGGTGATTTGCACAAACATACTGGTACTCAAAATATGTTTAGTGCTGTGTGCAAATATTCATATGTATGCATTTGAAAAACGTCATCAGAGGTTGGCTGAGAGCATCCAGTGGTTCCAATCTTACAGGGCATTGACCCTTTTGAGTCTTTTGGAAATTTTTTTTGTTTATTAAATGTTTTTAAAATTTATTAATTGAATGAAAAATATTTTCTACTTTAAAGTTAAGCTCTAACAAAAAGAAAGAAAAAATAATAAAACTTAGCGGGTCATATAGGGAAAAGAGAAGATGACTAAACTATATACAAATTAACAACAGTTGTTCTCAGACCAATCAAATTCACAAGAATATGAACCCCAAATATCTGAGGCAGGTCTCGGTCAATTTAGGTCGTTTATTTTGCCACAGTTGAGGACACATGCCCATGACAGCCTCAGGAGGTCCTGATGACATGTGCCCAAGGTGGTCAGGGCACAGCTTAGTTTTATGCTTTTTAGGGAGACATGAGACATCAATCAATATATGTAAGATGTACATTGTAGGCCAGGCGTGGTGGCTCACACCTGTAATCTCAGCACTTTAGGAGGCCAAGGCGGGCGGATCACGAGGTCAAGAGATCGAGACCATTGTGGGCGGAGGATTATCTAGGCACGAAGGCAAGAGACTGAAGGCACAAACTGTTTCAGTATAATAAAGAAAATAGTTAGAATAAGAATAGTCATAATACAAATTAGATATAGAGATGATCATGGACAATTATCAATCATTATTATAAACATTATTAATCACTAGCTTTTAATATTACTCTTTGTTGCATTACTAATATAACCTAGGAATAACCGGCAGGTATAGGGTCAGGTACTGAAGGGACATTGTGAGAAGTGACCTAGAAGGCAAGAGGTGAGCCCTCTGTCACGCCCGCATAAGGGCGTGAAGGCTCCTTGGTGAAGCGGTAACGCCAGTGTCTGGGAAGGCACCCGTTACTTAGCAGACCGCGAAAGGGAGTCTCCTTTCCTTGGGGAGCCAGGGAACACTCTGCTCCACCAGCTTCTTGTGGAAGGCTGGATATTATCCAGACCTGCCCGCAGTCATCCGGAGGGCTAAACCCCTCCCTGTGGTGCTGTGCTTCAGGGGTCACACGCCTTGTCCACTTTCATGCTCCTCCTGCACTCCTGGTTCCTCTTTGAACTTCGTAGTAGATAGCAGTAGAAGAAATAGTGAAAGTCTTAAAGTCTTCGATCTTTCTTATAAGTGCAGAGAAGAAAACGCTGACGTATGCTGCCTTCTCTCTCTGCTTCGACTACCTAAAAGGGAAGGGCCCCTTATCCTGTAATCACGTGACTTGCTTCACCTTGTCAATCACTTAGAAGGGTCACCCTCCTTACCCTGCCCACTTGTCTTGTATGCAATAAATATCAGCGCACACAGCCATTCGGGGCCACTACCGGTCTCCACATCTTGATGGTAGTGGTCCTCTGAGCCCAGCTGTTTTCTCTTTATCTCTTTGTCTTGTGTCTTAATTTATTACAATCTCTCATCTCCGCACACGGGGAGAACACCTGCTAAGCCCCGTAGGCTGGACTGTACAGGCCATCCTGGCTAACATGGTGAAACCCCGTATCTACTAAAAAAAAAAATACAAAAAGAATCAACCAGGCGTGGTGGCACGCACCTATAGTCCCAGCTATTCAGGAGGCTGAGGCAGGAGAATTGCTTGAACCTGGGAGGCAGAGGTTGCGGTGAGCCGAGATCGTGCCATGCACTCCAGCCTGGGTGACAGAGCAAGACTCTGCCTCAAAAAAAAAAAGGTACATTGTAGCTTCTTTTTTTTTTTTTTTTTTTTTTGAGACAGAGTCTCGCTCTGTTATCTAGGCTGGAGTGCAGTGGCGTGATCTCGGCTCACCTCAACCTCTGCCTTCCTAGTTCAAGCAATTCTCCTGTCTCAGCCTCCCAAGTAGCTGGGACTACAGGAGCAAGCCATCACACCCGGCTAATTTTTGTATTTTTAGTAGAGACTGGGTTTTGCCATGTTGGCCAGGCCGGTCTCGAACTCCTGATCTCAGGTGATCCACCCGCCTCGGCCTCCCAAAGTGCTGGTATTACATGCATAAGCCACCCTACCCAACCCATTGTAGCTTTTTAAAATCTTAGTAACTATCTGGGTTTTTTTGGGTTTTTTTTTTCTTAAGACAGAGTCTCGCTCTGTCACCAGGTTGGAGTGCAGTGGCATGATCTCAGCTCTCTGCAGCCTCTGCCTCCCGGGTTCAAGTGATTCTCCTGTCTCAGCCTCCTGAGTAGCTGGGACTATAGGCGTGGACCACCACGCCCAGCTAATTTTTGTATTTTTTAGTAGAAACTGTGTTTCACCATGTTGGCCAGAATGGTCTTGATCTCCTGACCTCATGACCTGCCGGCCTTGGCCTCCCAAAGTGCTGGGATTACAAGCGTGAGCCACCACACCCGGCCAGTAGCTATCTTTTAAAGAAATAGCATGGGAGGCAGGTTTGCTCTAAGCAGTTCCCAGCTTGATCTTTCCCTTTGGCTTAGTAATATTGGGGTCCCAAGATTTATTTTCCTTTCACAAGAATAAGCCCTGTCCTTTTCCTTTCATTTTTCTGAATGTTCTTTTTCACTTCCTCATAAATCCCATGGATGCCTCTCAGCTGACAACAGCAGCAGCCCTTTTGTTTTTAGCCCTAATTCCTTTTCTCCAGGAATGAATCACTTCTCCAACAGGTCAGCTTCTCCAGTTGCTCTCTCTTCCTTCCACAGGGGCTTTTATGCAGAAGACGGCATATGTGAACGCTGTAGCTCTCCCTGCAGAACATGTGAAGGAAACGCCACCAACTGCCATTCTTGTGAAGGAGGCCTCGTCCTGCACCACAGAGTGTGCCAGGAAACCTGCCCCGAGAGGCACGTGGCTGTGGAGGGGGTATGCAAGCATTGTCCAGAGATGTGTCAGGACTGCATCCATGAGAAAACATGCAAAGGTACCTAGGAGCTTCCCACGGGAGAGCAAGGCTCTGCTGAGCCACCAGGTGGGGGCCGATTATCTGAGGGTGGATGGCAAAGAGCTGTGGGAACCAGTCTCCCTATCATTCCTGAAAGGTATGTCTCTGTGCCTGTCATCAGAGAAACTGAGGGTGAGATACACCCTTTTCATTATGGATGCTGCAAGCTATGACAAGCAAGAGCCCCTTTTTGCATGATTTCTTACACACCCCCCCAACATGTACACACACAACAGGTGTGCAAGCGCTATCCTAGGTGCTAGAGATACAGAGAAGAACCCAATGTTCTCATCTTTTTTTTTTTTTCCTTGAGATGGAGTTTCACTCTTGTTGCCCATGCTGGAGTGCAATGGTGCAATCTCAGCTCACTGCAACCTCTGCCTCCCATGTTTAAGCGATTCTCCTGCCTCAGCCTCCAGAGTAGCTGGGATTACAGGCATGCACCACCGCACCCGGCTAATTTTACATTTTTAGTAGAGACGAGGTTTCTCCATGTTGGTCAGGCTGGTCTCAAACTCCTGACCTCAGGTGATCCGCCGGCCTCAGCTTCCCAAAGTGCTGGGATTACAAGCGTGAGCCACCACACCCAGCTGTTCCCAACTTTTTGAACACAAAATCTTACAGACTGATAGTAAGCCACAAAACACAGAGGTAGCTAGAAAACTGCAATTGTTAAAAAGGATAAGAAAGAAAAGTTCGGGCAACTATGACAGATGACCACTCTGGCTGTGAACAAATTTTGTTGTTTCTTTCCCTCAGGAATTATCTCCCCCAAAAAGCTGTTCAATTTTCTCTCCAGAATAAGACAGACTCATTTAACTGGTACTGTCCTATCCAAAGTATTCTCTTGGTGTGACCTCAAGTGTTTCCCAGGATTCCCCCCAAAGTAAGAAAATGAACACAAATAAAATAAACCCGCAATGTATTCTTCACACTGATCAATCCTGTATTCATTGTTGTACCTGATCAACGAATGAAAAGTTAACTAATCCAACCATTCCTAAACTGCTTTCTGTATTGAACACAATGTGAGGTTCTCAATACAATTTTTAATATCTATTAATGCTCTTCGGGTTTTTCAAACAATACCGCCAGCCTCTCAGCCATCCCTGTCTTTTGCAGCATTGCAAATTTTTGCACCTCCAAAGGGCAGACCATTCCAGTGTGTAAGTCCAGCACCATCTAATATGGTCACCATGTGTGGCCTCCTCGTCCCAAAGCAGGGCTTGTTAGACATCAAGTCTGTGCCCTGGCAGGGTGGGGAGAGGGCAAGCATACTCTCAGGTCAAATCAACCAAAGTGCTGAGGGAGGAGCTAGCCCACTGCAGACAACGAATTCCTTTCTCCTATCCCCTGGGAATAACTTGCTGCTTCCTCCTTTTCCCAGAGTGCATGTCTGAGTTCTTCCTGCATGATGATATGTGCCACCAGTCCTGTCCCCGTGGCTTCTACGCAGACTCGCGCCACTGTGTCCCCTGTCATAAAGACTGTCTGGAGTGCAGTGGCCCCAAAGCCGATGACTGCGAGCTCTGTAGTGAGAATTCCTGGGTCCTCTATGATGGACTGTGCTTGGAGGAGTGTCCAGCGGGAACCTATTATGAAAAGGAGACTAAGGAGTGCAGAGGTAAAGGCTTCTGGGATTCAAAATAGGCTCCGGGGTTTGCACAGTTCCAGCCCCAGCCCCAGCGCCAGAGCTGTCATCTCAATCTTTTTTTTGTTTTGTTTTGTTTTTGTTTTGAGACGAGGTCTCCCTCTGTCACCCAGGCTCAAGTTCAGTAGCACGAACATGGCTCACTGAAGCCTCTGCCTCCTGAGCTCAAGTGATCCTCCCACCTCAGCCTCCAGAGTTGCTGGGAACATAGAGATGAGGTCTCAGAATGTTGCCTAGGCTGGTCTTGAACTCCTGGCTTCAAGCAATCCTCTGCCTTGGCCTCCCAAAGTGCTGGGATTACAGGTGTGAGTCACCATGACCAGTCCGTCTCATCCTTTACCATCTCACTCAAGGAGGCGTATTTTGAACCGGTTGTAAATAATTTATAAATAAATCGCTCATAAGCTTTGTACAGCTAACTTTTATTAGTGACAAATCACGTGGACCTTCCTCACAACAGTGGCTATGAACTGCTGGTCAAAAGAAGTTATCACATAAAGATTTACGGCAGAGAGGAGGAGCCTTCAAAAGCTACCTGAGACTTCTTGAAATGTTAAGCCATTAAAAGTTTATAACACAAGCAAATTGTGCCACCATAAGGGACTTTCTTGGTGCCTCTTGTCTCCCTTCATGGGTGATTTTTTTTGAGACAGAGTCTCACTCTGTTGGCTAGAGTGCGGTGGCACAATCTTGGCTTACTACAACCTCTGCCTCCTGGGTTCAAGTGATTCGCCTGCCTCAGGCTCCTGAGTAACTGGGACTACAGGCGTGTGCCACCACACCCAGCTAATTTTTCCATTTTTAGTAGAGACAGGGTTTCACCATGTTGACCAGGCTGGTCTTGAACTCCTGACCTCAAGTGATCCACCTGCCTCGCCCTTCCAAAGTGCTGGGATAACAAGCGTGAGCCACGGCGCTCGGCCCATGTTTTGTTGTTGTTGTTCTTGGGATGGAGTCTCGCTCTGTTGCCCAGGTTGGAGTGCAGTGGCATGATCTCAGCTCATCGCAGCCTCCACCTCCCGGGTTCAAGTGGTTCTCCTGCCTCAGCCTCCTGAGTAGCCGGGATTACAGGCAGCTGCCACCACACCTAGCTAGTTTTTGTATTTTTAGTAGAGACAGGGTTTCACCATGTTGGCCAGGCTGGTCCTGAATGCCTGATCTCAAGTGATCCGCCCACCCCGGCCTCCCAAAGTGCTGGGATTACAGGCGTGAGCCACCGTGCCCAGCCTCCCTTCATGGTTTGCTCCCTGGAAGCTCCCCACCTTCCTCTTCATATCCTTCAATTCCTGCTCCAAGGTCCCTATTTCCACTCCCACTCAATCCCTGCATGTTCAAGAAAGGATCTGCTATTATTTATACCTCCTTATGTTTTAACTCGGCATGAATAATTTGCCTCTTATTCATTATCAAGGAACAGAAAAATAAAATAAGTTACGCACTCTAGAATTCTCTAGCAAGTCAGAGAAATGTTGTGGGGCAGGGGGCTTTTCTAGAGCCCAGGATTCACTCCAGTGAGGCAGCCTGAGGTCCTTCAGCCCCACATGTTGCCCCCAAGCAAACACGACGAGATAGATGTCCAGAGGCAGTTCTGCTAACAACCGTGAGAGCCTGAGAGTGACCTTCCACTGAGAAACCCTGGGACACCCACACCCTAGGACATACTCAGGGGAAGGTTTTTAGTAGGACATGAAGATGTGTCTCGGTCCTGAAGGCTTGCTGCTCCAGCCTTGTGATGTGGATATGCCTTTTTGTGTGTTTTATATAAAGCACTATTTAGTATTAATGTCCTACCTGCCCATATGTGAAAAAGCGTGGATGTCAAGGCTGTGCCTGCATGCAGAAGAGGCGGACGTTCATGTGGGAGGCAGGCTGTGGAGCTGGGGATGGCTTCTGGGAGGTGAGAGACTCAGCAGCAGGCCTCCAGCGCCATCTTGCCTCTGCGAGGGCAGGAACTGAGGTTCAACTTCTGGCCTTTCTCTGGTGTTGAATAATGAAGTAATTTACCATACAGAGAGCTTTACAGGTCTCAGAGTATGTTTTCTTAATTTATCTGATTTAATTATCTCCTTGAGAAAGGCCCCTGGTTGCCCATTAGAATCACCTGGGCAGCTCTTAAAACCAAAGGTGCCTGCACCCAACATTTTAATTCCTTCTCCCACCGCCAATAATTCTGATGCTTAGTGTGGGTTGAGAGCCATTGAGGTAAATGCAATTTTCTACATTTTTCTGAGAAGGAAACAGATGCTTTGAGAAGTTAAGCACCTGCTCAATATGACCCCACTAGTGAGGACAGAGTTGGAAACTCACTTGGTGTGTCTCCCTACAATGACATTGCACTTTCTTTTTTTTCTTTTCTTTTCTTTTTTTTTTTTTTTGAGACGGAGTTTCGCTCAAGTTGCTCAGGCTGGAGTGCAATGGCGCGATCTTGACTCACCACAACCTCCGCCTCCCTGGTTCAAGCGATTCTCCTGCTTCAGCTTCCCGAGTGACTGGGATTACAGGCATGTGCCACCACGCCCAGCTAATTTTGTATTTTTAGTAGAGATGGGGTTTCTCCATATTGGTCAGGGTGGTCTCAAACTCCTGACCTTAGGTGATCCGCCCGTCTCGGCCTCCCAAAGTGCTGGGATTACAGGCATGAGCCACCGTGCCCGGCCGCCATTGCACTTTCTACCAGACCAAAGGGAGAGGAAGGAATGTGGTATTGGAAGAAACAGTGACAACCTGACTTTCCAGAGAGACAATACAAAGAATGTGATCTGAAAATTAAGATTTGGGGAAGTGTAGAGAAGCATTTAGAACGGAGCAGTCTCAGCTGGACACGGTGGCTCACATCTGTAATCTCAACAACACTTTGGGGGGCCAAGGTGGGAGGATCACTTGAGTCCAGGAATTTGAGACCAGCCTGGGCAACATAGCAAGACCCTATTTCTAAAACAAAAATAATAATACAAAAATTAGCCAGATGTGGTGGTGTAGGCCTGTAGTCCCAGCTACTCAAGAGGCTGAGATGGGGGGATCACTTTAGCCTGGGAGGTCAATGTTTCAGTGAGCCATTATCACATCACTGCACTCTAGCCTAGGTGACAGAGCAAGAACCTATAGCAAAAAAAAATCTGTAAGCAGGATCTTCTCTAAGAAACACAAGGACTTTGGATCCATTCCAATCACCCAGATTATCCCCTAATAGATAGTACAGACACCTCTAAAAGTCCCATACCTTTCCTGAGGCATTGGGGCAGAAGCAGCAAGGCAGCTGCTAAGGTCCTGGGCTCAACTCCTGATACTACTTAGCGTAAGTGACTTAGCATCTCCAGCCTCAATTTCCTGATTTAGATAAAATGAGAGGATAATATAAACGATAATAATACCATGCATGTATCCACCCAGGGAATGCTTACAGGGGGGCCTGCTATGTGCCGTGTGCTCTTTCAGGTCTGGGGAATAGCAGGGAATGAGACAGAGTCCCTGCCCTCATGGAGCTCACATTCTATTAGGGAAGACAAGTACTAATGACCATAAGCCAAGAGCAAAAATAAGGCAGAGGGGCAGGACAGGAAGATAGGCAGGATGGAGATAAAACTTGAGAGATGTCTTAGATTTCATTGAGAAAGGGAGGAAGCAAACCATGCATGCATCTGGGAAAAGAGAATTCCAGGCAGAGAGAACGGCAACTACTAAATCCCAGAGAGATGGTCGGTGCAGTGGCTCATGCCTGTAATCCCAGCCATTTGGGAGGCCAAGGCAGGAAAATCACTTGAGGCCAGGAGTTCAAGACCAGCCTGGGCAGCAAAGTGAAGGCCCATCTCTATTTTTTTTTTTCCCTGAGACAGGGTCTCACTCTGTCACCCAGGCTGGAGTGCAGTGGCACAATCACAGCTCACTGCAGCCTTGACCTCCTGGGCTTGGGATATCCTTCCACCTTAGCCTCCTGAGTAGCTGGGACTATAGGCACCCATCACCATGCCCAGCTAATTTTTGTGTTTTTTCTAGCGACAGTGTTTTGCCATGTTGCTCAGGCTGGTCTCGAACTCCTGGGCTCAAGCACTACACCCACCTTGGCCTCCCAAAGTGCTAGGATTACAGGTGTAAGCCACTGCACCCAGCCCCCGTCTCTAGTTAAATACAGAAAAAGAAAACCTAGAGGTGGAAGAGAATTGTTATTTTCTTTTTTTAACAAGTACTTATCGATTCCTATTACATGCCAGGCCCTCTCATAGGCACTATGTATTCAAAAATAAATGCAAAAGGGACCTTTATTTGTCAACAGACAATTAAATATATTCCAACAATTGCTGTATTCGTGATAAGCTCAAGGTACTCCAGAGGTGAGTGGAAGACCACAACAGTAGGTATTATGATGGTGGAAAATTCGGTGCCATTACAGAATGGCTTGTTATTATTTTGTTGCAGTTTGGGTAATTATAGTCAGCCTTACTAATATTTCTGAGGTGGCTGTTGCAGGAAAGCACTCTCTGGATACAACAGAGAAAATAAAATAATAATTTTCTCTCATTTTGCAAAAGAATGGTCCACCCCAGAGCTCAAGGGCTGTAGTCAACTGATGGCCCCACACCCTTGGACCAGAGCTCTGGAAATCTCCGGAAGAAATGTGAAAGGAATGTGAAGACCCTTTCCCAGGGGAAGCCATTCCCACGAGGGCCACCCTGGTCCTCGCTCACTCTGTCTGCTGCCCCTCCACGCCCGCAGATTGCCACAAGTCCTGCTTGACCTGCTCATCGTCTGGGACCTGCACCGCCTGTCAGAAAGGCCTGATGATGAACCCTCGTGGGAGCTGCACGGCCAACAAGAAATGCACACCCTCCGAGTACTGGGATGAGGATGCTGCCAGGTGCAAGCCCTGCCATGCTAAGTGCTTCCACTGCATGGGGCCGGCGGAGGACCAGTGTCAAACATGCCCCAGGAACAGCCTTCTTCTCAGTGAGTTACTTCTCCGAGGAGGGCTTTGTGTTTCCTTCCCTCTGGGAAACTGCCTTGCACACTGCCTTGTCTGGTAGATACTGGCTTCTTTCTTTTTGATTTTTTGCTTTGTGTTTGGGAAATGTTCAAACCTACAGAAAAGATGCAAGAGTAAGAACTGTACAAAGAACAGCGCACAGATGTGCTTCATCCAGTTCGCAAATGCTCATCTTCTACCCCATTTGCTTTATCATTTGTTCGTGGGCTCTCTCCCCCCTTCTCACTCATTCTCTCTCTCTCTCTCTGTCGCTCTCTTTCTCTCACTCGCTCAATGTATACATGTACATCATTCCCAATATATATTTTTCGAAGCCATTTGAAGGCATACATCATGGCCCCTTTCCCATAAGTATTTTAGTGCCCATTTCCTCAGATTAGTGATATTTTCTTACATAACCGCAGGATAGTTATCAACTCTAATAAATTGTACATTCATACCATACTTTAATATACTATCCATATTAAAATTTTCTCAGTGCCCCTTTAGGATTCAGGCTAGAGTCAGTTGTTTCATTTAGCTTCCATGTCCCTTTTTTGTTTGTTTGTTTGTCGGGAAGGAGTCTCACTTGGTTGCTCTGAGTGGAGTGCAGTGGTATGATCTCGGCTCACCGCAACCTCTGACTCCTGGATTCAAGCAATTGTCATGCCTCAGTCTCCTGAGTAGCTGGGATTACAGGTGGGCACCATCACGCCCGGCTAATTTTTTTTTTTTTTGTATTTTTGGTAGAGATGGGGTTTCACCATGTTGGCCAGGCTGGTCTTGAACTACTGGCCTCAAGCAGTCTGTCCTCCTCAGCCTCCCAAAGTGCTGGGATTACAGGTGTGAGCCACTGCGCCCAGCCACTTTTTTGTTTGTTTGTTTTTTGTTTTAAGAGACAAGTTGGCCAGGCGCAGTACCCAGGCTGTTGGAGTGCAGTGGCATGATCATGGCTCACTGCAGCCTTGAACTCCTGGGCTCAAGAGATCCTCCTGCCTCAGCCTCCCAAGTAGATGGGATAGGATTACAGGCATGAACCACCATGCCTGGCCCTTCCATGTCATGTCCAGCTAATTTTTTTTTTCTTTTTATAGACGAGGGTCTCACTGTATTCCCCAGGCTGGTCTTGAATTCCTGGGCTCTAGCTATTCTCCTGCCTCAGCCTCCCAAAGCACTGGGATTACAGGCATGAACCACTATGCCAGGTCCTTCCATGTCCCTTTAGCCCGCTTTAATCTGAAATGTTTCCACAGACTTTCTTTTACAATATCAATGCTTTAGAAAAATACAGCCTTGGCCGGGCACGGTGGCTCACACCTGTAATCCCAGCACTTTGGGAGGCCGAGGCAGGCAGATCATGAGGTCAGGAGTTCAAGACCAGCCTGACCAGCATGATGAAATCCCATCTCTACTAAAAATACAAAAATTAGCCAGGGGTGGTGGCGGGCACCTGTAATCCCAGCTACTCGGGAGGCTGAGGCAGGAGAATCGCTTGAACCCGGGAGGCGGAGGTTGCAGTGATCCAAGATCACGCCACTACACTCCAGCCTAGGCAACAGAGTGGGACTCCATCTCAGAAAAAGAAAGAAAAGAAAAGAAAAATACAGTCTTCATTTTTCCTTTTGGGTGAGTGTGAAGTTGCCCGTGATCAGTTGCAGAGTGTGCGTGCTTGGCCAGCATACTTCAGAAGTGATGTTGTATCCTCCGAGAGTCACACCTGGAGGAACATGATCTCCACATACCCCTCCTCGGTGATACTAATGTTGATCACCTGGCCAAGATGTTCAGTTTCTCTACTGCATAATTACTATTTATTCCCTTGTAACTAATAAGTAGCCTGTGGGGTTACACTTTAAGAACATGTAGATATTCAGCTCCTCATCAAAATTTCCCCTCCATTTAGCATGGTTGATTAAGAAATCTTCTTGAGCAAAATGTGGCACAGGTCAAGGTTGGCCACGTCCCACAGATCAGATTTGAAAGTTATTGCTAATATGAAGCAATGTTCTCAGGTTTCCAGGGATACTGTGACTAGGCTTAAAACAAGCATGGGAGAAAGAAAATGAAACAAAACTTAACTAAAAAAGAAGTCATAGGAGACAGAAGAGAGAGATGAACATGGTGAAGACCAGGAAGTATGAGCACTTTTCTCCCCTACCAGGAGAGTAGACCCGAGAAGCGTGAAACTCCAAGTAGACATGTGTGGTAGGCAGGGCGCAGTGGCTCACGCCTGTAATCCCAGCACTTTGGGAGGTCGAGGCAGGAGGATTGCTTGAGCCCAGGAGTTCAAGGCCAGTCTAGGCAACATAGTGAGACTTCATCTCTACAAAAAATGGAAAAAAATAAAAATTTTAAATTTTAAAATTTTAAACATTAAAAAAAGAAAAATGTTTTAAAGACATGTGTGGCAAGCTTTTTCTCTTCATACTGAGTGAGGACACCATCCCCCTGCTAAGACACAGGGAGACATATTCTCAATACCATTCCTGATCACTTCACAATAGAAAACACTCAAAGAGACCAGTCTTCTCTACCCATCTACCTTAGCTCCTGGTCCACAAATCTCTGTGACTCTCCTTCCCAGCAGTTGCTGCTTCATAAAAGCATTCCCTCCAGCCACATCTCCCATGTAATCCCACCCCGTGGGACCTTATTTTCTACTTACATCCAATCTAGAGTGCCACCAGTAATCATCTCAGATGCCTTCATACAGAGGAGAAGACACCTTGCCTCCACAAAGTGGTCTTCCCCTCATCTGAGGCTTCAGATTAGACTAGAGTTGAGGCTTCAGTGCTGGTGCAGGACACAGAGCTGTAGTCCCCCTGGGGAATGGGTGCAGATTTGCTCAGCCTGGTCTCCTCACATTCTCTCTACCCTGTCTCACACCACCACACCACCAGGGTCAGGCTATTTATAAATTAGATACTTTTTTTGGACATTGTGGTAGACTGAATAATGGCCCCCCTGAAGATGTCACATCCTGATCCCCAGATCCTGTAAATGTATTACTCTACTTGGTAAAGGACTTTGGGGCTGTGATTTAATTAAGGATCTCGGCATAGAGAGATTATCCTGCATTATCCACATAGACCCAATGCCATCACAAGGGTTTGATAAGAGAGATGCCGGGGGTGGGCCAGGCACGGTGGCTCACGCCTGTAATCCCAGCACTTTGGGAGGCCGAGGTGGGCAGATTACGAGGTCAGGAGATTGAGACCATCCTGGCTAAAACGGTGAAACCCATCTCTACTAAAAATACAAAAAATTAGCCAGGTGTGGTGGCCAGCGCCTGTAGTCCCAGCTACTCAGGAGGCTGAGGCAGGAGAATGGCATGAACCCGGGAGGCGGAGCTTGCAGTGAGCCGAGATCACGCCACTGCACTCCAGCCTGGGCGACAGAGCGAGACTCCATCTCAAAAAAAAAAAAAAAAACACAGAGATGCCAGGGGATCAGAATCAGTAATAGAAGGTGATGTGATCAGAAGCAGAGGGACAGAGAGAAGCTACTGCACTGCTGCCTTTGAAGACAGAGGAAGGGGCCATGAGCCAAGGCATGCAGGTGGACTCTAGTAAGTGGAAAAGGAAAGGAAACAGATTCCCTCCTAGAGCCTCTTAAAGGAACAGAGCCCTGTGGATCTATTTTGGACTTCTGACCTCCAGAACAGTAAGATAATAAATTGTTGTTTCAAGGCCCCAAGTTGGGGATACTTCGTAAGAACAGCAATAAGAGACTAATACAGTGGTGTTTTTCCTTCAGGAAGCTGGGGCTTCCCCCTAATTAACCAGATACATGAGCTGGACAATGAGCCGTTGCCAACATCCACAGTCGCCGGACTGTAGTTTCTGTTCTACCCACCACAGCTAATCCACTGAGAGATTTGGGTGGGACACAGATGAGATTTGGATCTCTGATGAGATGAGATGAGATGAGATCTCTGATGAGATTTGGGTGGGACACAGAGCCAAACCATATCACTGGCTTCTGTTTTCCTTGTATTCCTCATGGCCTTAGGGCAGTTCGGTTTCTTGGACACTCATCTTAGCTCCCAAACATATCCATCAGCTCACAGGATCGTCCCATTCCTCCTGCAGCCCTCTCCTCCCTCCTGCCATGGTACACAGGAGGGAAAATACAGGAGAGACATGTGTCATGCTTGATGTCCAAATAGACATTTTTTCTCCCATGACAGACACAACCTGTGTGAAGGACTGCCCAGAGGGCTATTATGCCGATGAGGACAGCCACCGGTGTGCCCGCTGCCACAGCTCTTGCAGGACATGTGAAGGGAGACACAGCAGGCAGTGCCACTCCTGCCGACCGGGCTGGTTCCAGCTAGGAAAAGAGTGCCTGCTCCAGTGCAGGGAAGGGTAAGTGCTCAATACATTTTCCCCCATGTAATTTCACAGCCACACCAGATATCAACCCATTTTACAAATGAGGAAACTAAGATTCAGAACACGTATAAAACCAGGTTGAAGTCTCAGTGCTAGTAAGGAGCAAAGATGAACCAATTCACAATAACAGAAGAGAAACAGGAGAGGCAGAGTGACACAGTGAATTAACACAAAGGGTCAGATTGTCAAGCCAGACTCACCTGAGCAATTGATCTTCCTCAGCAACAGTCCTCACTGATAATTCAAAGCATATTGGCAGCTGGGCACTGTGGCTCATGCTTGTAATCCCAACTACGTGGGAGGTTGAGGCTGGAGGATCACTTAAGGCAAGGAGTTTGAACCAGTATAGACAACATAGTGAGACCCCATCTGTAAAATATTAAAATAAGATTAGCTGGGCATGGTGCCATGAGGCTATAGTCCCAGCTTCTATGGAAGCTGAGGCAGGGGATGATCACTTGAACCCAGGAGTTGGAGGCTGCAGTAAGCTATGATTGCACCACTGCACTCCAGCCTCAGTGACAGAGCAAGACCTTGTTTCTAAAAATTAAAACATTTCGGCAAAGGGTCTCGGCAATCACAAGGCAGAAGCAAAGCATCCTTTCCTTAGAGAAGCCCAAGACCATTAATGGAGGTTCTTTTTCTTCAGCTTCAGGACTTGTTCTAATTCAGATTTAAAATTCAGGGTCTCACATTCTCCCAACCTGCTTATGTGAGGAGAGCAGTGAGTGTGGAACATTGATTTACAAAAGGAAATAGTTCCATTAACATCTCCATTTATTCCCCATTAATTCCCCAACCTGTCATGTCCCCTATAAATCCACAAATTACAGGTTTTGTTATCATAAACAACCTAGACACACACACTTGATGTATCCTAAAAGCATTTCACTGATAAGGACTCTATTATTTTTCTGCCAGGAAGAACTGTTAGTGTTATCAGAAGGTCTGATTGCCAGCATATCCTTTTCTTCCCCCCGGGCATTCCCAGTAAAGAGTAAAAGACTGATGATAGGCCTGTTGCTGACTCTTTCTACCCAATCAATAACCTAGAGCACTGGGAGTTTCCAGACCCAAATCAAGGGCTGTAACCTTAGAACTTCCTCAAATGCTTTCATCCAAATTGACACATCTCTTCAGTCCTATAGCAGTTACTGCTTGTTTCATTTATTTTAGTGCTATATGCTGCCTTGCATTTTGATTTATCTCATTCATTCACTTATTTATTTAACACATTTCATGATGAGTACTTTGTATGTATAAATAAGATGAGTAAGAGAAAGACTGACTGTGTTTGTTTTCACGCGGCTGATAAAGGCATACCCAAAGACTGGGCAATTTACAAACTAAAGAGGTTTAATTCAACTTACAGTTCTATGTGGATGGGGAGGCCTCACAATCATGGTGGAAGGCAAGTAGGAGCAAGTCACATCTTACGTGGATAGCGGCAGGCAAAGAGAGAATGAGAGCCAGGTGAAACGGGTTTCTCCTTATCAAACCGTCAGATCTCGTAAGACTTACTCACTACGGCAAGAACAGCATGGGGGAAACCACCCCCACAATCCAACCATCTCCCACAGGGTCCCTCCCACAACACATGTGAATTATGGGAGTACAATTCAAGATGAGATTTCGGTGGGACACAGAGCCAAACCATATCACTGACTTTAAGAGTTTATTCTTATTTTTATATGCCTCTTCCCAAGAAAACTATAAACTCATGGAAGAAAAACACCTCTTATGTCTTACATTTGCTTCCACAACACTCAGCACAGAGCCACACATTAGCAGCTCTTGAAAAACACCAGCCAGGCCAGGCAGGGTGGCTCATGCCTATAATCCCAGCATTTTGGGAGGCCAAGGTGGGTAGATCACGAGGTTAGGAGTTCAAGACCAGCCTGGCCAACAGGGTGAAACCCTGTCTCTACTAAAAATACAAAAACTAGCCAGGCATGGTGGCACATGCCTGTCATCCCAGCTACTTGGGAGGCTGAGGCAGGAGAATTGCTTGAACCCAGGAGGCCGAGGTTGCAATGAGCCAAGATCACACCACTGCACTCCAGCCTGGGTGACAGAGCAAGACTCTGTCTCAGAAAAAAAGAAAAACACCAGTCATATAGATCAAGGAAGAAAGGGCCCTGCCAGACAAGAACAGAGATGGATGGCCAGGTGTGGTGGCTCATGCCTGTAATTCCAGCACTTTCAAAGGCTGAGGCGGGCAGATCACTTGAGGCCAGGAGTTCAAGACCAGCCTTGCCAACATGGTGAGACCCTGTCTCTACTAACAATACAAAAATTAGCAGGGTGTGCAGGCAGGCACCTGTGATCCCAGCTACTGGGGAATCTGTGGCATGAGAATTGCTTGAACCTTGGAGGCGAAGGTTTCAGTGAGCCAAGATCGCACCACTGCACTCCAGCCTGGGCAACAGAACAAGACTCTGTCTTAAAAAAAAAACAAAAAAAAAACAGGGATGAAGCTACCTGGCTTAGCCCTTCTGCATCACCCTAGTAAGTGTCTGAAAAGATCTGGATCCTGTCTTCCTCAAATCAAGTCAGTAAATACTCTCAAACACAAAAAGGGTGCTTGATCATCCTGTGATCTAAGTAGAATGCAGACCATGGAATTAAGAAGACAATTGTGGCCGGGCGCGGTGGCTCACGCTTGTAATCCCAGCACTTTGGGAGGCCGAGGCGGGCGGATCATGAGGTCAGGAGATTGAGACCACGGTGAAACCCCGTCTCTACTAAAAATACAAAAAAATTAGCCGGGCGTGGTGGCGGCGCCTGTAGTCCCAGCTACTCGGAGAGGCTGAGGCAGGAGAATGGTGTGAACCTGGGAGGCGGGGCTTGCAGTGAGCTGAGATTGTGCCACTGCACTCCAGCCTGGGTGACAGAGCGAGACTCCGTCTCAAAAAAAAAAAAAAAAGAAGACAATTGTGCCACAGTGTGTAAAGTTCCCCAGGGCTGGTGGGGGGAGGCACAGGTTGCCATAGATCTCTTTAATAAAGAAGAAATGGAATATTCATGAGGTATAAGAGAACTGTTCCTTTAGTAAAATCAGTGTTCCACATGCTTGGCATAACCCTTGTATGTTAAATCTCTGCCTTGGAAAAGTAGGCATATACTTCTCTGCACCCTATCCCAACCCACATAATTATTGTGGTGTTTAACTCAGAGAAGTTTCTTTGAAGCCTAGGTTACTACTTGTGCTTATGCTCTTCAAGCCTGGGAGGCTCAAAAGATGAGTCCTCAAAGCAAGCAGTGGTGTTGTAGTCTTTTAATCTGATCCAATAAACTCTTCATTGTCTCTTTTAGCATTACTCCTTGATAATTTTAAAAACCTACTTAGAATTGATAAGCTTTCTTTCCCACAGTTCCTACTGATGCTTTTCATCTTTATAACAATCTACAATAAAAACATTAGGTAAAAAAACTTTTGTATGCTGCTTAAGAGTTACAAGGTATTTCCACTCACAATCTATCTTTACATTATGATTTGATTCTACAACAATCTCATGAGGTTACTATTAGTCTCTCCATTTTACAGATGAAGAAACTGAGGTTCAGAGGGGTTAAGTAACTTGCCCAAAGTCATGAAAGTACTAATACACGGCAGAGCCAGGAGTAAAAATTCGATCTTCTGACTCTAATCCTGTGTATTCCCTCTGCTCTGTGTAGATTTCACTTTTCCTTGATGGTTTCTTTTCTTGAGTCTTATGTGGGCTTTGTCAACCATTCAGCTCATCATCATCTTGTCTCTCAGATACCTCAGTCGTATAGATTGACACACAGTAGTCATTGTTCTTCACATAACTGCAGAAAGTGAAGGAAGTCTCAAGTTACCACAAGCTGGGTCCCCGAGGTTCAAGTGTGCTCACTCAGATCAGTGACGGGTGGCTAAACAGAGCAAGGCTCAGCATAACCTAGGCATGGTATGAGTTTTCAGCAAGTTCATAGAGTTGAATTAGTCTACAAAAAAGGCCTATTGGGACCTGTAGTGTTGCACCAGAGAAAACAAAGATGAACCTTTAGGTTTCTAGGATAGGTTTAGTGGTGCTGATATCTAGAGACACAGAGATGAATCAGATGACCTTTAGAAGTTCATCCTTAGCATGAATTTTGTTACCCTCTTTTATCTTGCTTGCAAACCTTTGTTTACCTTCAATTAATGCACTATTTTGTTATAGCGTTTAACAGTTAAGCTCAAATCATATGGTCTCATTTCACTAACTGACTTTAAGCAAGTTGTCTAAATTCTCTAAGCCTCAATGTTTGCTTCTGTAAAATAAGGATAATAATACCTAAATCATAAGATTTGCTATGAGGATAAATCATATTATCACTAATATACATTAATTATTTATAATGTGCCCATCATGGTCCCCACCCCTTTCTCAGTAATCACATGTTTAATTGTAGGTACTAACATTAGCCCCATCTTATAGATGAGAAGCCTGAGGCACAGAGATGTTGAGTGACTGGCCTAAGGTCACACAGCTGATAAGTGGTGTGGCTGGGATTTAAAACTGTAGTCTTGTTCCAGAGGGCAAGTGCTAACTACCACACTCTAGTGTCTCATTTGCAGGTTCAATAATGTGAAATAATGTTTATGAAGTCCCTGGAATACTATCAGTCATATTAGTAGAAACTTAATGAATAGTGGTTATAGTTATTATATTTAGCCTCCAAAAATCTTTTCAAACAAGGTTATATCTATTATGTAAATGTCAATATCACACTTGTCACCTCCTGTTTCAAAATTTGCTTTTTAATTGACAAATTAGAAGAATAATTCAGAGGTACATTTATTTATTTTATGTTATCTTTTATTTTATTTATGACAGTCTCACTCTGTCACCCAGGCTAGAGTGCAGTGGTGTGCTCTCAGCTCACTCTCCTGGGTTCAAACAATTCTCATGCCTCAGCCACCCAAGTAGCTGGGACTACACACCACATCTGGCTATTTTTGTTTGTTTCTTTGTACTTTTAGTAGAGATGAGGTTTCACCATGTTGATTGACCAGGCTGGTCTTGAACTCCTGGCCTCAAGCCATCCTCTCATCTTGGTCTCCCAAAGTGCTGGGATTACAAGTGTGAGCCACTGTGCCTGGCCAGATGGATCTCTTTTTTTGAGATGGAGTCTCGCATTATCGCCTAGGCTGGAGTGCAGTGGCATGATCTCAGCTCACTGCAACCTCCACCTCCCAGGTTCAAACGATTCTCCTGCCTCAGCCTCCCAAGTAGCTGAGATTACAGGCACATGCTACCACATCTGGCTAATTTTTGTATTTTTAGTAGAGTCAGGGTTTCACCATGTTGACCAGGCTGGCCTCAAACTTCTGACCTCAAGTGATCCACCCACCTCGACCTCCCAAAGTGCTATAATTACAGGTGTGAGCCACTGCACCCGGCCTGGATGGATCTTTTAAATGTACCTCTGAGTGGCCAGGCCAACATAGTGAGACACCCATCTCTATTTAAAAAAAAAAAAAAAAAAGACCCTTCCATTCTCTGATGCCAGCCACTAACCACAACTTAAAGCATGAATTTGGAGAGGCACATGGTAGAAAAAGGCAATGGTAGCTAGCAACGATGAAGGTGCTACTAGGTGTGATAAGCACTAGGTCTTTTCATATGTGTTACCCAATTTAATTTTTACAAAAGTAGGGGAGGGATTGGCCCAATTTACAGGTAAGAACACTGGAAATCATTGGATTCATTAGTGTTATTAGCAATGAATCTAATGAGTAAGGTAAAGAGGCTAAATATTTCAGCTTGTAAATGAAATCTGACTACCATGTTTTTCCACCACACCCAATTTAGGAGCAAAGCTTAGTATTCCATCTTTTCTTCTCCTTTGGTTTCAGATATTATGCAGACAACTCCACTGGCCGGTGTGAGAGGTGCAACAGGAGCTGCAAGGGGTGCCAGGGCCCACGGCCCACAGACTGCCTGTCTTGCGATAGATTTTTCTTTCTGTTCCGCTCCAAAGGAGAGTGTCATCGCTCCTGCCCAGACCATTACTATGTAGAGCAAAGCACACAGACCTGTGAGAGATGCCATCCGACTTGTGATCAATGCAAAGGTGAGAATCTACCTGTCATTTTGCATGTGTGCGTAGAAAAATGAAAAGGTTTTCATCCTTCTTTGCCCTTTTCTCTCTTCTCACCACCTGGGAGATTCCTCTTGCTTCCCCTCCTCGTGTGTGATCCTCTCCAGCATCAGCGCCCTCTGTTCGCTCTTAACTTCCACATCTTCCCTCTAACCTGGGCTGCTCCTGCCCATCCGCCATCCTTCAAGGCCCAGAGACAGGCATCATCTCCTTGAGGAAGTATTGTTCGTCCACTCATCATTTTCCTACTGTACCTGATGAGTCTGTCTGGGGGAATTTGTTTATTTTCATTACTCCCACTATTCCCTGAGACTTCTGCCTCAAACTCTCCCAAGCTCCATGCCTCTTTTACAGAAACCTAGTTGTCTGTCCCAGAGATCCTTAAGGCTCACCATCTATCCATGAGCCCAGGCTGATACTCTGAAGTTCTGCTTGACTCTTCTCCTTCCCCTGTTGCCTGCCCATCCCACCCACCTCCAACAAAGCTAAACTTCAAGATCTGTTGTTTCTCTTTCCCAAATAGTGGCCTAATGAGATCTTTTTCATTCTCACTACCCTCATCTTCCATTCTCAGTATCTAGTATCACACCTTTTGAAGCAGCCAGCAGGTCACCCCAACTCTGAATCTTGCCCCCACACCAGGTCATCTGGTATATCAATGCCAGAGTGATTGCCTTAAAATTCAAATTTCTCATTTTTCTCTACATATTGCCATAAATATATGATCATCATGAATGCTTCTCAATATTTAAGAAAGAAATACTTCTATATTTTAACTGTTAACACTTTCTAGAAAAATATTATTAGCTGGTAAGATACATACCTGTTCTTTTCAAAATTACCTTGGCTATTTTTAGTTCTTTTATATAAATACGTAATCAGTCAAGTTTCATTTTTTAAAAATCTTTCATTTTTAAAAAGTATTTCGATATTGAGTGGCATTGCATTGAATTTATTTTGGAGAAGACCCCATCTTTATGATCCTGAGTTATCATATTTATGAATATGTTATAATGGTATAGCTCTCCATTCTATGCATTTACTTATTACACTTCAATAAACTTTTAATAAGTGTTTTTTGTTTGTTTGTTTGTTTGTTTTTGAGATGGAGTCTCGCTCTGTCGCTCAGGCTGGAGTGTAGTGGCACGATCTCGGCTCACTGCAACCTCCGCCTCCCAGGATCAAGCAATTCTCCTGCCTCAGCCTCCTAAGTAGCTGGGATTACAGACGCGCACCACCATGCCTGGCTAATTTTTGTGTTTTTAGTAGAGACAGGGTTTCACCATTTTGGTCAGGCTGGTCTCAAACTCCTGACCTTATGATCCGCCCACCTCGACCTCCCAAAGTGCTGGGATTACAGGTGTGAGCCACCACACCTGGCCACTAAATGTTTTTATATTTAAACGGTGATTAAGATTTTCCCAGAAGTCCCCTTAACTTATGTCTTAAGGACTCTTCTTCCATGTATTCTAGAAGCTAGAACTACCCACAACCACTCAGCAGCCATCAAATATGCCATGCTCTTTCATGCTTCTATTGACTCAATGCTCTAGGGAACTCTCAACTTAAAGATTCAGCTTGCTTATCATCTCATCTCCTCTGTGAAGCTTTTGTTAGTCCTCCCAGGAGTATTCTTCCACCTTCTTAATTCTGTAATACACTGCTTTATCATACAAATTTTACATTACATTTTAACTAAACAAGTCCATCCCTCCTACTAATTGTAAGCCCCTCAAGCAAAGGCAAGGATTATACTACATTCATTGTATATCCCTTGTTTCTACTCTAAAGTGTAAAACATAAGTTTTCATTAAGTGTTTGTTCACTGAATGAACGACTGTATAGGAAACAAATTCCTAATGTCTTTTTGCAAATTAAAAAATGTTCAGCTATAAGATCTTCAGATAGCTGGGTGCGGTGGCTCACACCTGTAATCCCAGCACTTTGGGAGGCTGAGGTGGGTGGGTCACCTGAGGTCAGGAGTTCAAGACCAGACTGACTAACATGGTGAAACCCCATCTCTACTAAAATATAAAAATTAGCTAGGCGTAGTGGTGGGCGCCTGTAATCTCAGCTACTCGGGGGGCTGAGGCAGGAGAATCGCTTGAAAGCTGGAGGCAGAGGTTGCAGTGAGCTGAGATTGCACCATTGCACTCCAGCCTGGCAACAGAGCGAGACTGTCTCAAAAAAAAAAAAAAAAAAAAATCTTCAAATATTGTTTCTCCACTCTCCCTTCCAACCTCCTTTTATGGAATTTCTATTAAATGCAATTTAGAGTTTATTGATCTTTCCTTTGTATCCTACCTACTCTTTTATAATTTACCTCTTTGACTCTATGTGAGTTATACTAGGTAATTCTTCAGCACTCCATTTCATTCCCTGACTTGTTCTCTGACTGTGTTCAGTCTAAAATCCAACTCATCTATTTTTTTTTGTTTTCAATTTAAGTGACTATATTTTCACTTTTGAGAGTTCTAATTGGCCAGGTGCAGTGGCTAATACCTGTAATCCCATCACTTTGGAAGGCTGAGGTGGGAGGATCACTAGAGTCCAAGAGTTCAAGACCAGCCTGGGCAACTTGGCAAAATCCTGTTTCTACAAAAAAAAAAAAAAAAAAATACAAAAATTAGTCAGGCGTGGTGGCACACAACAGTAATCCCGCTGCTCAGGAGGCTGAGGTGGGAAGATCACTTGAGCAAGGGATTGTGCCACTGCACTCCAGCCTGGGTGACAGAGTGAGATCATGCCTCAGAAAAAAAAAAAAAAGATTTCTAATTGTTTCTTTTTCTCATCCATTTTTATTTTAGATCTTTCTGTTTGTGTCTTATAATTTAACATATTTATGGATACTATGTCTTCATTTATTTATGAGCATCTTAAACATACCAATTTTAAAGACTTTGTCAAATGTTTCTATGAAATCAATATTATCTGAGATAAATTCATGTTCTAATTGTTGATCATGTTTGACATCCTTTTTTTAAACTTTATTTTATAATTAATAGAGACGATGTCTCGCCATGTTGCCCAGGCTGATCTTGAACTCCTGGGCTCAAGCAATCCTCCCATCTTGGCCACCCAAAGTTCTGGGGTTACAGGCGTGAGCCACTGCACTGGCCCGTCATCTTTCTTAGCATTCATTTTATCTATATACTTTGGAATGCTGGTCTTAAGCTCATTGTAAATGAAATATTTTGGTTTAGGTTCTTTACTCCCTCCCTCTCTTATCTTTACTTCTCACAGTCTAGAAATTTTTCCATTAACTCTATCCCTGTCTTCAACCTGAAACTCAGTCCAGAACAAGATGTTTCAGTATTCCTGGAAGTGATATTGATGACAGCACAGATCCCCTCAGCAATTCAATCAGCAGCTCAGGAGAGATCTTGTCAGGAGGTGATGTCTATGAAGGCAGAGTCCCAACATGACTCCTGATTTAAGTGCTAATCCTGGATTTTGGCTCTGGTCTTATGTAAAATACTTTTAGTTCCTATTTTGGTAGAAAACGTGAGCTTTGGTAGAAAAGGTCAGCCACCATTGCCTACTTCTAGTCCTGGAGCAGAGAAGGTGGATGGCTTGAACCTGACTGCCATTTTACATTTATATTTCCTTTATGTTCCAAAGAGATTTCATTTTCTTTGTAAGGCCATCTATCTTTATTTTGTTTTCCTCTCTTTATATTTATTCTATAATTTCATTATGTTTAAAGTAAATGGGATGTCAGAACCTGAGCTTATAAAATATTATTTTAATGCATATGTGTTACTAATGGATAATCAGATTCTTAGAAGAGGATCGTACCCTAAATTATTGCCCAGCCTCACTCTACTAATCCAAATGCCTGGTGGGATGGTAGGAGGGATACTTAAGACTTGTGGATGAAATAAGCAAAGGCCAACCTGTTAGAGCCTGCCTCTAATCCTCTTTTTTTTCCCCCTTCCAAAATGGTTCATCTTGAGGCAATATGTTGATGATATACAAACGCCAAGAATTAGGGAAAACAAGATGAGAAATCAGGTATTCCCCCACACGGAGAAGACCATCAGCACGTTTGCTGTCTAGCCACTGAGCTGAAATTCCTGAAAAGTATCTTGATTACATTATATTTTAAAATAACTTCTTCCCAAGTACATGTGAATATAGCCATCTCCAAGTTTAAGGTGGCTTCCAGTATTACCTGTGCCTTGGTGTCTCCAAATCTGCTTCTTTTCCCAAATGGTTTTCCTGAGCTCCGGTTCCATACATCCAGTTGCTGACTGAGTATCTCTAATTGGATGCTCAACAGACACCTCCAACTCCTCACCCAACTCCCAAACTACTTGTTCTGTGCTCACTATCTGGATAAATGGTCCCACCATTCACCCAGTTGCCTGAGACAGTAACCTGGCCATTACCCTCTGCTCCTCCCCTTCTCTCAATCCCCACATTCAATTTGTCCCCAAATCCTGCCAAATCTACTCCTTAAATATCTCCTAATTCCATCTGCCCTCTCTTGGTATTCTAGTGTCACTGCCTTAGTTCAGACTCATCATTCATTGTCTGAATTGGTTACCAATTATTTATTTAATTGGTCTCCCTACCTTTAGCATTAGTCACTCTATAATAAGCCAGTCTTCCGTATGCTCTTAGACTGATCTCTTTATACAACAAATATAATGATACATCTCCACTTAAAAAACAACTCTCCACTGACTTTAGGACAGAATTTTATCTTTTTTTTGAGACACAGCCTTGCTGTGTCACCCAGGCTGGCATGCAGTGGCATGATCTTGGCTCACTGTAACCTCTGCTTCCTGGGTTCAAATTATTATTCTGACCCAGCCTCCCAAGTAACTGGGATTACAGGCACACACCACTGCACCTGGGTAGTGTGTGTGTGTGTGTGTGTGTGTGTGTATTTTGAGTACAGATGGCATTTCACCGTGTTGGCCAGGCTGGTCTTGAACTCCTGACCTCAAGTGATCTGCCTGCCTCAGCCTCCCAAAGTGCTTGGATTACAGGTGTGAGCCACCAGGCCTGGCCAGGATAGAATTTTAATTTAGTATGTCTGCATATGAGGCCCTTCAACACAGAGCTCTTCTCATATTCAGCCTCATCTCTTACCATCTCTTCTCTCATCCTCTATTCAGGGCATAATTAGTTACTATAAACCTGAGCCAACCTCACCCACTTTCCCTCTCTCTGGAATAGTTTCTCCAGCCTGCTCTGCATGGCTACCTCTTTCTGATCCATTAGAGTCATCACTTCCTCCAGAAAACCTCCCCTAGACCCTTCATTCTATGTTCCCTTAGTACTCTGTGTCTTCATTCATCCATTTACTTAAGGCGCAATGTTCTACAACTATGAACAAGACAGCCAAGGTCCCCGCAGACCAGGCTAGTTTAATTTGTGTAATTGTTCTTAGTGGTGTAGCAGCACTGTCCAGTAGAAATAAAATGTGATTTAAAATTTTTAGTAGTCATGTTTAAAAAAAAAAAAAACAAGTATAATTAATTGTAATCGTACACTTTATTTATCCAAAATATTATCATTTGAACATGTAATCTACATAAAATTACTGAGATGTTTTATGTGTGTTGTACTGTCTTTGAAAGTCCAATGTTTATTTTACATGTACAGCACAACTCAAGTTGCGCTAGCCATATTTCAACTGCTGAGTGGCTACCTGTGGCTAGTGGCTACTGTATTGGACACCACAGTAATAATCTAGAGTAATGGTTTCAAATGATATTTTAGCAGTGGCCACCTTCCTCAGATAAAATCTGAGGCCGAATCCTATTAGGTAAACCAATCCAGGCAGAGCTGCTCAGGTGGGAGCAGAGGAGCCACCCCAGAACCCCATCTGATGCCTCTCCACGCTCCCCTCCCCACCATTCCCAGGAAGCCCCTAAAGCAACTCCATAAAAACTCTACCATATCATGGTTCCCAGTCTGTGCCCATTCACAACGGACTCCAGCCCATGAAAGAATTAGCCTTCCAATCAAACTGCATTAACTAATCATTAATCTGTTATCTCTTTTTCATTCCAGAGACATATATGGTTACCACTTAAAACTTCTAACTGGAATTAGATAACAGATGAGAAAATACACTGAATTGGGGGTGGGATGGGAGTGGTGGAAAGCTGATATTGTCATTGGCCATATGGTGGTAAATATTGGCTTTCTATTTGGTGTTTTGAAAAGTTGAAGTTACCTCTGTTATCATCATTATTGGATGTGTGGGACCTTTATTCCAACTAGGGTTGCCCAATAAAATACCGTATTTTGATTTGCGAAATCTGACAACCGTAATTCCAGCCCACTAGTGTTGTGCAGTGGGCGGCGCAGTGCACTGGGGGCACTTGGGTCCTAATTAACATTAGGCAATCATCATTAGGTAAGCTAATGTCTCTTACCATCAACCAATCAAAACAAGACAACGCCAGCCTTTGAAGATGATTGTGGGGATTAGAGAAATGATTCATGACATTGTAAGCACAGTTTGAAAAACAATACATTTTTTTCAACTTTTATTTTAGAATTGGGGGTATATGTGCAGATTTGTTACAAAGGTATAGTGCATGATGCTGAAGTTTGGAGTATAAATAACTGTCACCCAAGTAGTGAGAGTAGTACTCAATAAGTAGTTTTTCAACCCTTGCCCAACTCCTTCTCTCCCTGCTCTTGTATTCCCCAGTGTCTATTGTTCCCATCTATTTTATTTTTTTATTTTATTTATTTTATTTTATTATTTTATTTTTGAAACAGAGTCTCACTCTGTCGCCCAGGCTAAAGTTCTGTCAGCCAGGCTAAAGTGCAGTGGCGCAATCTCGGCTCACTGCAGTTTCCGCCTACCGGGTTCAAGTGATATTCATGCCTCAGCCTCTCAAGTAACTGAAACTAGAGGTGCATGCTACCACCTCTGGCTTATTTTCGTATTTTTTGTTTGTTTGTTTTTTGAGACAGAGTCCCGCTTCGTTGCCCAGGCTGGAGTGCAGTGGCGTGATCTTGGCTCACTGCAATGTCTGCCTCCCGGGTTCAAGCAATTCTCCTGTCTCAGCCTCCGGAGTAGCTGGGACTACAGGCGTGCGCTACCACGACTGGCTAATTTTTGTATTTTTAGTAGAGACGGGGTTTCACCATGTTGGCCAGGCTGGTCTCAAATTCCTGGTCTCAAATGATCAGCCCATGCTGGCCTCCCAAAGTGCTGGGATTATAGGCGTGGACCACCATACCTGGCCAAAGTCTTATATTTAAATCTTTAATCCATCTTGAGTTATCACCTATATGGTGATAGGTAGGGATCCAGTTTTATTCTTCTGTATATTGCTAGCCAGCTATCCCAGCACCATTTATTGACCAGAGATTATTTTTCCCATTGTTTATTTTTGCCGACTTTGTCAAAAATCAGATGGTTGTAGGTGTGTGGCATTATTTCTGGGTTCTCTATTCTTTTCCATTGGTCTATGTGTCTGTCTTTGTACCAGTACCATGTTATTTTGGTTACTGTGGCCTTATAGTATAGAAATACTATACATGTCTTTAGTTGGGTTTGAGATTTCCTGGGTGAATTAAGGATGATGATTTTGGGCATTCCCAGTCTCAAAAGTTCATCCACACAGTATCCTTGAGATTGTATTCAAGGGATGACTAGGAGTTAGTGGGTAAATCTTGAAGCTGCCCTGAATGTTTGTACCTCTTCCTCCTGTATTTGACGTTAACCCGTGAACTTGCCCAGTTGAAGTTTTCTGTCTTTGGTGCTCATTTTTTCTGCTATCATTATTTTTTTTAATTTTAATTCTTTATTTAATGTTATTTTTTCATATAATTATTTGCAGTGAGCAGTCCTTTCTTTACTATAGCACACATGTCCCTTGCTGGTTAGGAAAATGTCGTGCTATCATCTGGTTTTGCAACATATAGATACAAAATCTGGAAGGAGGCTTTTCTCGTGGGATATAAACTAGATAGAAAAAAAGATGAATTCCTTCGTTTTTAAGTCATTAGTTCTCATAGTAAGAAATGAGGATGCATGAAAGGATCAGAAAAAGTTTAGCAACCTACATAAGAAATTACCAACTAAATTATATTTCATTCACTTTGGACTGCCCAACAATTTTAGGATGTTAAAAAAGAAAAATATGTAAAAGCATGGAAGGAGGGGTGGAGCAGGAAAACATAGCACACTCAGGCTTAATATGTACCTTTCTCTGTAACTGATACCTCCATAATTAGCTCATTCCTTGCCTTCACACACCTAACTTTTTACTTATCCTCTGCATAAAATTTTATTTTTTCTATTTGTTTTTTGATTTTGTGTTATTGTTTCTTCTCCTCATAAAATGGTTTGGAATCAAAACTCAGGCTGAGTAACCAAAGCCTCTTAACTCTCCAAAGCTTCATCTTTCTGTGTAGACTGAGGCCCATGAACAGACCCCAGAAGTTGCTCTGCATTTGTTGAATTCATCCCATGGAGTTCAGTCTGAAGGAGAGCAGATGGTGAGCTGCTCTGAGTTTTAAAGAAATGACAAAATGCCTGTCTTTTAGGTCCCAAAGCTCCTGCAGAACCTTAGAAGCAATGATAGATGTAGGGTGTTAAACTTTAAAATAATAGAAAGCCTTCTGGAAAGTAACAAACTGCCTTTTGCTAAAGATTCTGGGTACCTTAAGTGTGCTAGTTTTGCAATAAATTGGTGTAGCAGATGTAAATGAAGACTGATTTGTCACCCAAAGCTGACACATAGCGCCCTTGGGTATTGCCTGGGATCTGGGCCTCAGACAATTTATTGTTGGTCTTCTAGAAAATGTGACCAAACTTGGCCAGGTGCAGTGGCTCACGCCTGTAATCCTAGCACTTTGGGAGGCCAAGGCAGGCAGATCGCTTGAGATCAGGAGTTTGAGACCAGCCTGGCCAAGATGGTGAAACCCCATCTCTACTAACAAGAGTAAAACTCCGTCTCCAAAAATAAAAAGAAAAAAAAAAAAAAGAAAGAAAATGTAACCAACCTTATGGTAGGAATTTTGTGACCTAACCTAGTTATGTACTGTTCCCCCTCTTTTAGTGTTTTCTACTCTTAATTTATTTTATTGTAAATTGACAAATTATAATTATATATATTTATAGGGTACAAAGGGATGTCATTAAATATGTATACAATGTGGAATAATTAAATCAAGCTAATTAACATGTTCATCAGGCCAGGCACAGTGGCTCACACCTGTAATCCCAGCACATTGGGAGGCCAAGGTGGGTGGATCACTTGAGGTCAGGAATTTGAAACCAGCCTAGGCAACATAATGAGACCTCATCTCTACAAAAAAATAAACAAAATTTAGTCAGGTGCAGTGGCTCATGCCTGTAATCCCAGCACTTTGGGAGGCCAAGGCAGGAGGATCACTTGAGGTTAGGTGTTCGAGACCAGCCTAGCCAACATAGTGAAACCTCATCTCTATTGAAAATACAAAAAAATTAGGCAAGTGTGGTGGTGAACGCCTGTAGTCCCAGCTACTCAGGAGGGTGAGGCAGGAGAATTGCTTGAACCTGGGAGGCAAAGTTTGCAGTGAGCTGAGATTATGCCACTGCACTCCAGCCTGGGTGACAAAGCAAGACTCTGTCTAAAAATAAAACCAAAGAATACATATTAGTTGAGTATGGGGTGTGCGCCTGTAATCCCAGCTACTCAGGAGGCTAAGGTAGGAGGATCACCTGAGCCCAGGAGGTCGAGGCTGCAGTGAGCCATGATTACACCAAGCCATGATTGCACCAAGCCATGATTGCACCATTGCAATATAGCCTGGGCAACAGAGCAAGAGTCCACCTCAAACAAACAAACAAACAAACAAAAAAAAAGTCCATCACTTCAAATACTTAATCCTTTTTGTGGTAAGAACATCTGAAATTTACTCTGTTACCAATTTTGAAAGTACAATACATTATTGTTAATTATAGTCACCATGAGATATAATAGATCTCAAAAACATGTTCTTCCTGTCTAACTAGAACTTTATACCCTTTGACCAGCATCTCCCCAGTCCCCTCAGCACCCCCAACCCCCAGCCTCTGGTAACCACCATTCTACTCTTTACTTCTGTGAGTTCAATTGTTTTAGATTCCACATTTAAGTGAGAACATGTATCTACCCTTAATTTCTCTTCATTTAAAAAAAAACTCTCTTGTATGTTAAAAATTGAAGTAAGGCATCTAAGCTATATTTTAGGAAAATGTAGACTGGGAAAAAGGAAGAATGGAAATAGGAGAGGATTGATTCTTCCATCAGAGACCACAATAACGTTCCAGAACATGTGGGAAATTCTGTATGAAGCTAGAGCTAAGATAAAAATAAAGTGGTTTTGAATTTATATCACTACAGGCAGCTTCCAACCTAAGAAGCAGTTCAGTAGTAAAGGTGTTTATTCTCTAAGCTGTTGTTTGGAGCTCAGAATTTATTTTTCCACAGAAACGTTACAAATGATTGAGCTCACAGTTCAGCCATGAAACATCAATTTCGCTATATTGTAAATGTAAATGACAGATCCATGGTTCTATTTCAAGTTTGAAAAACACCCTTTACAGGATTGTTCTGATGGGAAGACCTATATCAAGTTCCAACTTACAATACCAGGCACATTCTATGCCCATTAATCTTATGCTCCCATTTAAAAATTATCAGCAAAAATGTCCAGGACTTCCCAACAGAATGAGCTAGATTTAGGTCTCCTGTCCCCAAACTTTCCAGAAGTTATCCCTTGATACCTGCATAGAATAAATGTTTGAATCAGTTCTTTTTGGGGTGTCTGAATTAGGAGATAAGAGTATTGCCTCCACAGGAAACAGAGGCTGCAGATTCAGACCTCTTCTATTTGGTGGCTCATGTGCTAAGGCAGATATGTGGTAGAAAGAGCACCTCAGCAAGGCGCAATTGCATGCATCTATAATCCCAGCTACTTGGAGGCTGAGGCAAGAGGATCCCTTGAGTCCAGGAATTTGAGATCAGCCTGGGCAATGTAGCAAGACCCCATCTGAAAAAAAAAACAAAACAAAACAAAAAAGAAAGAAAGACAGATCAATGGATTATGAGTCAACAAACTTGAATTTGAATCTTGACCATCACTATGTAACCCTGGATAGGTGACATTACATGTCTGGGCCTTAGTTTTCACTTATCAATATTTTTAAAATGAGAAATAAATAAGATGTCAAATTTCTGAGAAGAGAACTTACAGCTTTCAAGAGAATTTCAAAGAAATGTATCACCATCATCACCACCCCAAAATTAAGAACCACCAAATAAAATGATCTGCTGAGTCCTTTTAGCCCTAGCATTTTAAGTGCCAAGTTTAGTGCCATTTCTCAATTAGAAACTGTCTATTCATGATTTATGCACTGAGTATTGCAGTCCTCCAAACACCTGGTAACATCCTCCACACTAGCTAAACAATAAGCAGAATAACGAATAAAGGTTTTATAAACTTTCTACATGATTTCTCATTCTCTGAAAATCTTTCCTCTTGCTGTAATAAAAGATCTGTCATCCCCAAATCCTCAATTTTCAGACTGAGAGTCTACATAGATTGAACTAATTGTATAATTTCTACTTTGTGTGGGAGACTTTTTTCTTTTTCATATCCTCAATCAGTTCACCCTTCTGCTTCAATTTACTTGACATATTCCTTGTTCCTAAGTGTTCTGGAACAAAGACAGAGGTTGAAATCTAAGGTCAATCTCATAACTTAGAATGTTTTCTCTTTCAGGAAAAGGAGCGTTGAATTGTTTATCCTGTGTGTGGAGTTACCACCTCATGGGAGGGATCTGCACCTCAGACTGTCTTGTTGGGGAATACAGAGTGGGAGAGGTATGGAGGGCTGGGGGTCCTGGGCATTCTGCTCTTTCTGGAGGGAAACATGAGCTTACTTCCTGCATGTCATTCTGGGCAATCAAAATGTCCCAAAATTCTCATACTATAGAAATAGTGTATGTTTAATATTTTAAAATCTTCTACCATTGCATCATGGAATGATGGTGCTACCCACCTGTAGCCTTAGCTTTACTCAAAAGGAACCGAGAAGATCTAAGATAATGGGGAAGTTACATCGTGAGGGCCTCAGAATGAATTCTACATTTGTTATTCATCACCATAGAAGTTTCAGTCAACATAAGATTATGTCAGAATACAAACTACCTTCTCTCTTACTTCTCTCTGGTCTAAGCAGAAACGTGTGAATAACATAGGAACCACACAGCTAATGTTGGTCTTTTGTTTCCTTTACTCCTTCACAGTGTATTAAGAAGGATTCATTTGCAGTGTTACAGCTCTTTAGGATTTCTGGTTTCTACCAGAAAACCCCCTGATGTGAAAGAAAAAGAAAGGAAAGAAAGAGAGAAAGAGAGAAGAAAGAAAGAAGAAAGAAAGAAGCAAAGAAAGGAAGAAAAGAAAGAAAGGAAAAGAAAGAAAGAAAAAGAAAGAAAGAAAGAAAGAAAGAAAGAAAGAAAGAAAGAAAGAAAGAGAAAGAAAGAAAGGAAAGAAAGAGAGAGAGAAGGAAGAGAAGGGAGGAAGGAGAGAGAAAGAAAGAGAAAGAGAGAAAGAAAGAGAGAAGAAAGAAAAGAAAGAAAAAGGAAAAAGGAAAGAAAGAAAGAAAGAAGAAAGGAAAGAAAGAAAGAGGAAAGAGAAAGAAAGAAAGAAAGAAAGAAAGAAAGAAAGAAAGAAAGAAAGAAAGAAAGAAAGAAAAAGAAACAGGGAGGAAGGGAGGGAGGGAGGAAGGAAGGAGATTCATTTGCCAAGGAGATTCTTTTGCCATGGATTTTCTGAAACCATGAATTTTTTTTTTTTCTTTGAGACAGGGTCTCTCACTCTGTCACCCAGGCTGGAGTGCAGTGGCACAATTACAGCTCATTGCAGCTTTGACCTCCTGGGCTCAGGTGATCCTCCCACCTCAGCCTTCTGAATAGCTGGGACTACCATGTCACTGGTCTACACTACTTACCCAAAGTTAGACTTTGGGTTGGGGGTTTCCTCGCTATTGTCACTTCCGTGGTCACCAGAAAGATGCTACCGGAAAGGGTTCCCAGTCCAGACCCCAAAAGAGGGTTCTTGGATCTCACACAAGAAAGAATTCAGGGCAAATCCATAGAGTAAAGTGAAAACAAGTTTATTGAGAAAGTAGAGGAATAAAAGAATGGCTACTGCATAGACAGAGCAGCTGTGAGGGCTGCTGCTTGCCCATCTTTATGGTTATTTCTTAATGATATACTAAACAAAGGATGGATTATTCATGGCTTCCCTTTTTAGACCATATAGGGTAACTTCCTGATGTTGCCATGGCATTTGTAAACTGCCATGGCGCTGGTGGGAGTGTAGCAGTGAGAACGATCAGAGGTCACTCTCATTGCCATCTTGGTTTAGGTGGGTTTTGGCTGGCTCTTTACTGCAAGCTGTTTTATCAGCAAGGCCTTTACGATCTGTATCTTGTGCCAACCTCCCATCTCATCCTGTAATTTAGAATGCCTAACCATCTAGGAATGTAGCTCAGTAAGTTTCAGCCTTATTTCACCCAGCTCCTATTCAAGATGAAGTTGCTCTGGTTCAAATGCCTCTGACCACCATGTCCAGCTAATTTTTTGTATTTTTAGTAGAGATGGGGTCTCACCATGTTGCCCAGGCTGGTCTCAAACTCCTGAGCTCAAGTCATCCACCCACCTCAGCCTCCCAAAGTGCTAGGATTACAGGTGTGAGCCACTGCACCTGGCAAGACCACAAATTTCTTGATTATGTTTTCAAATTTTAGAAAAGAAGTAAATCTCCCCATGATGAAATTAACACAAACTAACATATTTACATGAGTGCTCTTTAAATTCTGGCAACAGCCCTCATTACAGTTTAGAGAAATTGAGGCTCAAGGAGGTTAAATAATTTGTTAAAGATTACAGCCTGGGCAACATGGTGAAACCCCATCTCTACAGAAAATACAAAAAAAAAAAAAAATTAGCTGGACATGGTGGCGCATGCCTGTAGTCCCAGCTATTTGTGGGGCCGAGGCAGGAGGATCGCTTGAACCTGATCACACCAGTGCACTCCAGTGTGGGCGACAAAGTAAGCCCATCTCAAAAAAAAAAAAAAAATTATATGAGTGGTAAGTAACAAAGCTGGGATTAAACCTGAAGGATGAGATAATATGTGAGATGCAGGATTCAATGAAATAATAACAGCTGAGAAGGCACCTTGTCAGTGCCTGAAACATGCCAAGGTGCTCAACAAAAGCAATTTCCATTCCTTCTTCTTTTTCTGTCATACCATACTTCCAAAGTTACAGAAGTAAAATAGGAAGGATCTTCCCTAACCCACGTTTCCAGCACCAGTCAAGGAGCAACTTGTTGGGAGGGAAGCCACTTTCTTCTCATCTCTCCACTCTCTTCCCAAAGAGATTTAACTACTTGAGCTACACAGCCACAACCTATATTATTCTGGGGCCAGACCACAATAATCCAGTAACCACAGAGGCCAAGCAGGTCACTAACATAAATGCTAGGTCAAAGAAAACCACAGTGTAAGCTCGATGCTTGAAGGAAAATGGAAATTGATGTATCACCTACATGTTGGTGACATAATAGCAAGTGCTGGGGATTGTGTCAAATAGAAGAGTGGAAAGGGGGGGCCATCGCCACGTGGGAGTGATGAATCCAGTGTTGACAGGTCTTCTAGTTTCTAAAGAGAAATTAGGAACGAACTTACATGTGAAATATCCCACTTTTGAGATGTGGGAAATGAATGCAAAATATTTTAAACTGAAAGTCAACAGTGTGGGCCAGTCAAAACTAGTCCTTGACCTGAGCTGTCCTTGAGCACAGGAGCTGTGAGCTTCTAACCCAAACTGTTCCAGACGTCTGTTCTCCCACTGTTATTAGCAGATTTCAAAGGGCAGGGCCCAGCCATGATTCCACCCCATCACAGACAGTTGGTTCTTTCACCCAACATAGTTAAAATGGACTCAGAACACACCATCCTTCTGCTGTCCCCCACACACCTCCCTCCTTATGAAGACAAGATGAAATACCATCTGGGAACTCCAGTGCCTTATTAATCCCTCTGCACTCAAAAGGAAACCCTTGATTGCTCTTAACAGGGAGAGAAGTTTAACTGTGAAAAATGCCATGAGAGCTGCATGGAATGCAAGGGACCAGGAGCCAAGAACTGCACCTTGTGCCCCGCCAACCTGGTGCTGCACACGGATGACAGCCGCTGCCTCCACTGCTGCAACACCTCCGATCCCCCCAGTGCCCAGGAGTGCTGTGACTGCCAGGACACCACAGGTGAGGGGAGAGCAAGAGCAGCCTGCAGAGGAAGGGCATTTCCTCAGGAAGCCAATGGGAGCAGAGGGAGGGGGGATGGAAAGTTCAGGAGAATCAATATGGCTACCTTTTTATTGAGTGCCTACTATGGGCCTACTGTACTTGAAACTTCCTGTCCATTGTCTCACTTCACAAGTAGAGATTATCAGTCCCATTTTACAGATGAGGAGACTGAGGCTCAAAGAGTTGGATTTGCATGCCAAGTCCACACCAATATTAAAAGTTTCACCTGGGGACTAGGCATGGTGGCCCACGCCTGTAAGTAATCCCAGCACTTTGGGAGGGTGAGGCAGACAGATCGCTTGAGTCTAGGAGCTTGAGACCAGCCCGAGTAACATGGCAAAAGCCCTTCTCTACTAAAAATACAAAAATTAGCTGGGCATGGTGGTGCATGCCTGCAATCCCAGCTACTCGGAAGGCTGAGGTGAGAGGATCTCTTGAGCCCAGGAGGCAAAGATTGCAGTGAGCCGAGATTGCACCACTGCACTTCAGCCTGGGTAACAGAGCAAGATGCTGTCTAAATTTTTTTTTTTAAAAATGGTTCATGCGGAATTAGATTTTCTGGTTGCCTCCAAGACTAGAACTCAAGTAGAGCTAGCATTTTATCTTTATGAATTTACTTTGTTCCTTTTTTATTCTTCCCTCCTGGGAAAAAAAGAAAAGAATTAACTATCAAGGAAGCTGATGTCAGTATTATCCTGACTTTGTTGAAGAATCATTCTATGAAATTCAGCCGAAACCTAGGCCTCTCTTAGAGACTTACGACATTTTAGAAATGAATTTTTATTGAAGGCTAAGAAGTAAAACCCCCTTTACCAATTTCCAGTCCCTCAGCTATCCTCACGTCTAACCCCATCCATGTGGGTACTTGGTTGTCATTGGTCACAAACTTAGAAAGATCTCAAACTGAGTGATTCCTTCTAAAAAAAGGAACATGGCCGGGAGCAGTGGCTCACGCCTGTAATCTCAGCACTTTGTGGAGCCAAGGAGGGCGGATCACAAGGTCAGGAGATCGAGACCATCCTGGCTAACATAGTGAAACCCTGTCTCTACTAAAAATACAAAAAAATTAGCCAGGCGTGGTGGCGGGCACCTGTAGTCCCAGCTACTCAGGAGGCTGAGGCAAGAGAATAGCGTGAACCCGGGAGGTGGAGCTTGCAGTGAGCCACGATCGCGCCACTGCACTCCAGCCTGGGTGACAGAGTGAGACTCCGTCTCAAAAAAAAAAAAAAGAAAAGAAAAGAAAAGAAAAAAAAAAAGTAACGGATATTCTTAAAATACACTCTCTAGTCCAGAAGTAGATAATTTCCTTGGGGTTCAGAAGTAACATTCACTAACAAAAAGAGATGCCATATTTGTGAGTTGGTCTATTTGTAAGTAAAGAAAATCCCAGACCCATAACTGTTACCAGCCATTTCTTTTTTATTTTATTTTTGATCAGCATTTTCTTTTTTTCTTTCTTTCTTTCTTTTTTTTTTTTTTTTTTTTTTTTTTTGACTGAGTCTGGCTCTGTCACCCAGGCTGGAGTGCAATGGCACAATCTCGGCTCACAGCAACCTCTGTCTCCTGGGTTCAAGCTGTTCTCCTACCTCAGTCTCCAGAGTAGCTTGGATTACAGATGCCCACCACCACACCTGGCTAATTTTTGTATTTTTAGTACAGAAGGGGTTTCACTATGTTACGGGCCAGAGTGGTCTTGACCTCCTGACCTCAGGTGATCCGCCCGCCTCAACCTCCCAAAGTGCTGGGATTATAGGCGTGAGCCACTGCGCCTGGCTTGATCAGCATTTTCAATTGGGTTTTAAGTATTATCTTTCCAAAAACGTTTTCCTTCTTTCAGCTTTCCCACCCCCATGAGCAGCTGGTTTTCCCTGTTCTTCATACACACCTACATTCAGGGTCTGATTGCCTAATATCCATTCTGTGTCAGCTAAGAATAATAACCCTCACAACATTAACACCTTTAAATGAAACCAGAAGTTTGTGCATGTTGCATGCAGAGTTTCTGAAAGCCTGTTCCAACTAAGAACTATCTTATCAGCTTTCCTGGTCCCCCTGCAGCTCTTGAAGAGCCACCTGCAGCAATCTGCAAAAGTCTAAATGCTCTTGATTACCTGATCCTTCTTTACAGAGACACTCTGCCCCTTCAAAGAAACCATATCACAAAGGCTAACCCTGACTCTGCAGACCTGGGATGGAGAATAGTAAGCAAGGCATGACTGCATATGGCACCCTAGTAATTGAAACAACCTCGAAAGGTTTTTATATTGATTCTACTGCTTCAGGCAGTATTTATCTCACAGTACCACACACAGATTGCTTATCAATCTCTCCAATACTTTAATGTTTTCTCCAGGGAAAAATTCTATGCTGAACTTGCTAATAATTAATGTAATAATGATAGGGCTGTTACTTTAGAAGAAGAAACTCAGCTTGATAGGTAAAATCCCATGAGAATGAAAATTATGATAAAATAGAAAACTTGTTTCTTACTAACAAAAAAGAAAGAGAAATACATAATCATGATGAATCAGATCTAATTGATCAATATTTAACAAGCAAAAATCATTGCACCTTGGCAGCAGTGTTATACTCATTTATCTAGTGTGTAGAATGTACCTAGAATTGCTCATGAAATTATCCCCTGAACAAGAGAGATCTACAAGTTTCATCAAATATTTATGAAAAACCTACTGTGTAACTCAGCTTGTACATCCAACATGGCCTGATAGTTTTTTCTCTGGTTCTTTCATACTCCCATGTGGTGGGTTAAAAAATAGAAAAAAAAAATAGACATACTACCCAAATCATACCACGTGGATAAATGAATAAGAAGTAAGAAAAATGAGCTCATCCTCATCACTGAAGTTACAGTTGAATCTTTCCTTCCATGAAACTGTTTTGGTTACTCCAAATTCTCAATCAAGGCATCAAAACAGAGGCTGATGGATGACAGGGGTCGGAGCTCTGGATTTCAAAACTCTTAATAATGGCTGGGTGTGGTGGCTCATGCCCCAGCACTTTGGGAGGCCGAGGGTGGATCACCTGAGGTCAGGAATTCAAGACCAGCCTGGCCAACATGGTGAAACCCCATCTCTACTAAAAATACAAAAATTAGCCAGGCATAGTGGTGTGCACCTGTAGTCCTAGCTACACAGGAGGCTAAGGCACGAGAATTGCTTGAGCTTGGGAGACAGAGGCTACAGTGAGCTGAGCTATCGTGCTACTGCACTCCAGCCTGGGTGACAGAGTGAGACCCCATCTCAAAAAAACAAACAAAAAAAAACTCTTAATAATGATAGAAAAAAATTCCCTATCATTCAAGTTGATAAGATTTAAAGATCATCCTTCTTTTTCTGCCAGGCTAGGAGCACAAAACTCCAAGAAGCCAAAGAACAGTTGTCAGAGCCTTTTGTCCTAATGTCTTTAGACTGTAGCATGGAGCTAGGATTTCTGGATTTGAATTCTGATTGCTCCACAAATAAGGTCTTGTCTCTGACAATGAGACAATTCAATTCCGCTCGATGGACTTTAGTTTCCTCAAATGTCAAACAACAAATTGGCCTAAGTAATTTCTAAGGCCCCACATGGCTCTCAGAGCTAGTAGTTTTATAAATTATCTGCTCTTGCCCTTAAGTGGTGGGACAGTCACATTGGCCCAGACTTAAGGGTACCTTGGGAGAGGACTCAGTCTTAGAAGAAAAGTTGGAATTGGGAAAGAAAATAGAGCATTTAGCAATAAGTAAAGCTTGGTCCAAGATGAAATATTTTCTTAGGAGGGAAATAGAAGAATCAGTTGATAAGGTTGGACACCTGGTGAATGACCTACGAGGTATGGGGATAAGGGAACTCCCTTTGGATGGCAAACTGACCTTCTTTCTAGAAGGATTTATTGGCTTCATCAGACATGGGCTAGGATTCTCATGGGGTACATACTCCAATTTTATACAGTGGTATGCCTTCTAGGAAAATCAGAGACAGGTTGGGTGCGGTGGCTCATGTCTATAATCCCAGCACTTTGGGAGACCAAGGTGGGAGATCTCTTGAGCCCAAGAGTTTGAGACCAGCCACATACTGAGATGCTGTCTCTACAAAAAAATTAAAATTAAAATTAAAATTAAAAACAAAGGAAAATCATAGACAGTGATTCTACCATTTTCAATTTTTAAAATAAAGGTGAAATTCTTTACCTCAGAAACTAATTTTCTCTATTCTATTTCTTCCACTTTTTCCCTCTTGCCTCTTCCTTTGGGGTCTTCTTCCAATAGACGAATGCATCCTTCGAACAAGCAAGGTTAGGCCTGCAGCTGAGCATTTCAAGACAGCTCTGTTCATCACGTCCTCCGTGATGCTGGCGCTTCTGCTCGGGGGAGCTGTGGTAGTGTGGAAGAAATCTCACGGCCGAGTCCAGCCAGTAGCAAAGGCCGGCTATGAAAAGCTGGCCGACCCCAACAAGTCTTACTCCTCCTATAAGAGCAGCTATCGAGAAAGCACCAGCTTTGAAGAGGATCAGGTGATTGAGTACAGGGATCGGGACTATGATGAGGATGATGATGATGACATCGTCTACATGGGCCAGGATGGCACAGTCTACCGGAAATTTAAGTATGGGCTGCTGGATGACGATGACATAGATGAGCTGGAATATGATGATGAGAGTTACTCCTACTACCAGTAAACAGGCACCCCCCACCACCACCACCATTCCACTCTCAGGCATGCCTGTGAGCATCACTGTTTTTGGTTTTATCCCCACACCTGGCTGATGTGTGAGTGTTTCTATTTGTCTTCTTTAACCATGAGTCCAACCAGAATATGTAAGAATGATGAAATACTTTGTTCTTCTTTTGAGTGGCTAAACTCAATTAACAGTTCCTGTTCAACTGTAATTGAAGAGCAAGGATAAAATTCAGAAGCATTTTCCTCAAAATAATGTGTCAAGACACAAAAATGCAGGAAGTGAAAACAAATGAGATTTGTACAAACTCTTCTATGTGATTTAAAAAAAAAAAAAAAGGAGAGCAGATCTATAGAAATTCTGTTTCTGAGCTGCATTGCAGAGGCGTCTGCTGCCTCCTGGTATTCTAATTTTTCTTTATCTAATTTTGGGGATAATGGAGGTACAAAGGAGTTGTTGGTTTGGTGGTATTTTTCTTCCCTTTAGCTGTCTTTAGGCAGAAATTTGTTTTGTAAGGGCCAAGAAAAGAGGGCTCTTATCAATTGACTCCAGGCCACCCCTGGTGAGCAGAAGAGACCACTGGGCTGAGCTGCTCAGGACCTACTTGAGATAAGGGAAGAAAAGGGAAGGCGCGTCATAGCTGAGGAGCCATGAGGTCACCAGGCCCTAGTTCCTCTGCAGGAATCCAGAGTCACAATGATTCTAAAGGCAGAGCAAGCCCAGCAAGAAAGAAATCACTGAGTTTCCAGGAACTGCACTCTCATGATTTTCTGGGAACTTTTTACCTGGGAGACATCAGCTAAGACATCGAATAATAAAACAAAAATGGCAGTGTTAACCTAACATAAAATGGAATAAAATGACAAACACTTCACCTACTCTAAAAAAGTCAGTGCTTTCCTTCATCAACAACCCATCACAAAACTGTGGACTCTCCATAGAAAGAGTTGGAATAGAGTCTAACGTGGAAAAAAAAAAAATCCCAATATGCTACTCACAAGCTGTACTCTGGCTGCTGACCAGCCTTCCAGCACTGCTCATCACTATGATTTTTGTTTCTAGACTTCCTAGGCTTCCTTTTTTCCATTCTTCTGTCAAGTGTATTCTTGGATTTATGCAACTGAGGACAGTTTTTGTCCAGATTGTAACACAGAGAGGGGCTCTTACAACATCTAAATGATGTTGGCAGGGTCTTACAGATTTCCTTGTCAAAATAGACCTTATAGGCAGTACTAGAAATGGAGCACCAGAAAGCAAAAGTGACATTTTCAGAGAATGATGATAATTATAATCTATTGCACACCTACTACCAGATAACAAGCTGAGTAATTCCCCCCCAAGAATGCCCCACTTACCCATTTTGATACTTACCATACTCCCATGAGGTTGGTATTGCTATTATTCTGTTCTAGTAGGAAACCTGAGGCTTACAAGAGGTTAGGTAACTAGTCCAAGGTCATGCAAAGCTCAACAAAATTCAAGAGAAAAGAATGATCACCCTAAAGCGTGTGTTCTTATAACTATGCTACTGACACAAGGTGGGAAAATAAGCATCCTAAATATAATTAAAGGCATGCCTATTGTTTTAGTCTATAATACCAACGTTATCTTTATTATATTCATGCATTTTCTTTTTTTAACATAATGTATCACTGACACAGAAAATGTTTATGAAGAAGTCTTCAGTTTACTAAAGGCTTGTGTTTCTTTAGAGGAAAGCTCTTAAAACAGGGTTGACAAACAGTCTCTGGAAAGAGCCAGCTAGTAAGTACATTAGGCTTTCTTGGCCAGAAAGTCTCTGTCATAACCACTCTGCTCTGCTATTGTAGCATGAATGCAGCTGGTACATAACGGATGGGTGAGCTGTGCTTCAATAAAACCTTATTTATGGACACTGACATTTGAAATTCAGATAATTTTCACGTATTATAAAATTTTATCCTTCTTTTGATTTTTTCAACCTCTTAAAATTTAAAAATGCAGAAATCATTCTTAGTTCACAGCATTACAAGAACAGGTGGTGGGTCAGATTTGGCCAACAGGCTGTACTTTGCTGATTTTGTCTTTAAAATACTTTTCAGAAATCATACATGTACATGTATGATATGCCTCCAAAAATTTTGATCATTTAAAATTATCTCCTTGGCCAGGCGTGGTGGCTCATACCTGTAATCCCAGCACTTTGGGAGACTGAGACAGGCAGATCATCTGAGGTCAGGAGTTCGAGACCAGCTTAGCCAATATGGTGAAACCCCACCTCTACTAAAAATACAATACAAAGCTGGGCATGTTGGTGCACACCTGTAATCCCAGCTACTCAGGAGGCTGAGGCAGGCAAATCACTTGAGCCCGGGAGGCAGAGGTTGCAGTGAGCTGAGATGGCACTAGTGCACTCTAGCCTGGGTGACAGAGCAAGACTCTGTCTCAAAAAATACTAACTAAGTAAATAAATAAATAAAATTATCTCCTTGCCAGGAGTGGTGGCTCATACCTGTAATCCCAGCACTTTGGGAGGCTAAGGCAGGAGGATTGCTTGAGCCCAGGAGTTCGACATCAGCCTTAGGCAAAATAGTGAGACTCCCATGTCTACAAAAAATTTAAAAATTAGCCAGGCATGGTGGCAAGTGTCTGCAGTCTCAGCTACTCAGGAGGCTAAGGTGGAAGGATCACTTGAACCTGGGAGGTCGAGGCTGCAGTGAGCTGTGATCTTGCTATTTTAGCACTTCAGCCTGAATGACAGAGCTAAGACCCTGTCTCAAAATAAATAAATAACATTATCGCTTCAAAATGTATCTGAAGCCCTGATAGTTCTACTTTCAATTCTTAGAAACATATAAAAATATATGCACGACAGCCATCAAATCAATGAAAGACTTTCTCATGTCTGTGGTTGCAGTTAGCTTACAAAAACGAGCAATTTTGCTTACACTGTGTTGTTCATCTTCCTTGTTAATTCTAAAGCTCTGATAGACTGAGTTTGACATTTCTTTCTGTAAACTGGAAATTGTTTTCTATGAAAAAAATCTCTATGATACACAGTTAAAGACTGGTTGAGGTTGAGATGAACTTCAATACTAAGAAAAATTGTGGTGTTCCTCTGTGTGGCCTGCAATGAAAAGAAGGCTCATGCTTGTGTATTGAGGTTTGACATCTTTCCTTCTTTGTTTTTAGTCATGCAACATCATTCTCAGATGGCTTTTGAATACCATGCTAACGACTATCTAAATAGATAAATATGTGATTGGAAAACAAAGTCACCTTTTAGTTTTCTGCTTGCAAATCACTTGGAAATATTAAGAGAATCCTTGTAGACTGGAAACATACCAAGAGGCTGGGTAAAGCATGGGAGGTTCCAGTTAATACAAAGTAATTTTAAAATTGGAAATAAAATTAAATCAAGACCAGATAATGTTATGGAGACTTACTTATTAAATAACTATTTCTGAGCATTTTTACGTGCTTAGCATTACATTTTCCAAGTAAGAGATACACAACAATAAGAGTGCTATTTTTTCTTCTTTTTATCTACCTACACCCAAATACCAAGCTAGCCTTATCAATTCTGAATTTTCTCTCCTAAAAATCAGCTCAATCTGTCTTTCTGCCTCATCAGCACTGCCTGAATCTAAGGGAGGAGACCACCCCTCATATTGTCTTATGCCTAATTTCTGCCTCCAAAGAAAGAAGAAGTAAAAACTAAAAGGCAGAAATGAAATCCACAGGCAGACAGCCCGGCACCACACCCTGGGCCTGGTAGTTAAAGATCGACCCCTGACCTAACCGGTTATGTTATCCATAGATTCCAGACATTGTACGGAAGAGCATTGTAAAAATCCCTGTCCTGTTCTATTTCATTCTGATTACTGGTGCATGCAGCCCCCAGTCACGTACCCCCTGCTTGCTCAATCGATCATGACCCTCTCATGCGGACCCCCTTAGAGTTGTGAACCCTTAAAAGGGACAGGAATTGCTCACTCGGGGAGCTCGGCTCTTGAGACAGGAGTCTTGCCGATGCTCTTGGCCGAATAAACTGCTTTCTTCTTTAACTCGGTGTCTGAGGAGTTTTGTCTGCAGCTCATCCTGCTACAAATCAGGCCCTTGGTGTTTCTCATCTAGACCATTCATACTTCTTCCTGAAGTATTGCACAGCTTTAATCTCTTTCTTTTTCTCCTGGTGTATTTTCTACCCTGCTATCAAAAGTCATTTCTAAGGTTCGTCAGATAATCCCATTCCGGGGTCCCTGTCACCTACAGTGTTTATGACATTCAAAACTTTGTTACATATGGCCACTGGCTCTGTCTCTGGACTTAGCACCCTCAATTTCCTGGCCCCCTCCTTATTTCCCAGCTTCTCCATTATGCTCCAACAGTACTGAATTGCTTCTAGGCTCTCCAGGATAATATACTGCTATCTCATGCCCTTGGGTACACACTGTTTACTCTCCTTGGAATATTCTTCTCCCACCTTAACCAGCTGGAAAATTCCTGACCTTCCTTGAAAAGTCACATTTCCTTATAACCTCCCCTAGGAAGTCTTCCCTGATTTTTGAGAAAGATAATCACTTTCTCCCATCTCTGCTACCTAGATACTCTGTGCATATAGCTTTTCATATCACCTTGTGATGTAATCGTTAGATTACAAAGCTGTATCCACCGAAAGACTAGGTACTCTTAGAGGCAGCTACTGTTCCTTTTCTAGAACCCAGCACAGTGCCCAGCAATTGTTTAACAATCAAGGATGACTGGTAGAATTGAGTTTTAAGAAGGCAAGACTCAAAGATACAGAGAAATGATCTAGGCCATATGTTGTATATGCAGTGCACTCCTGTTTAATCCTGACAGTAAATGGTAAGGAGGAGAGGAGGTGGTGCCAGTTAAGCATGAAATAGCTACAAATTAGAGCATACAGATGTGGTTTCATGGAAAGATTTGTGCTTGGACTTAATTTGAAAAAGAGGATGGAGGCAGGATTCTTTGAAGAAGGCACTGGAGTTTACCTGACTTTTATGATAATAATTGTAACAATCAATTACCAAGTATTTGTTAAGTGTCTAGCATGTGCCCAGCACTATTCTAGTTACTGGAAAAACAGCAACTGGGATCCATCAGATTTGAGGCCTCATGGAACTTTCAATCTAGTTGATACAGGAGCTAGAAAGAAATTATTTAGGCAGATAGTAAGGGTGAGAGAGTCCTCAATAAGATTTCCTTTTAATAAAAAGCAGCCCAAAAAATCATGGTGCAGGCATAGATAAGCAAGCTAAAAGCCTCCATAGGTAAATGCCAGCAGCTGTACCAATAGAAAAGGGATACCTGGAAGGCAGGTATACTCAACATGGAAGTTATCTTTTTCCTTTTCTTCGTCACCACATGCGCAGTAAAAAAGCAGACAACATGGCACTGGCCAGGTAGAGACCCCATCTGCATAATAAAAGATTAGGGTGGGATAGCTATCTTCTTTGCATACTATGCAAATGGCACACCTGGTCCAACCAACCTCTCAGGCCCTATGTAAATCAGACACCACCTCCTCAAGCTCCTCTATAAAATCCCATGCATTTCACCATGAAACCGGAAGACCCACTCGGGCACCCGGAGAGAGCTATTCTCTTTTCTCTTTCCTCTGTTAAACCTCTGCTCTTAAACTCACTTCTTATGTGTCCGCATCCCCAATTTCCCTGGCGTGAGATGACGAACCTCGGGTATTTACCTCAGACAATGATGCTGCTTTATAGTTAGGGAGAAAAAAGTACTGTAAATACCATTTTTAATGACATCTATGGGCCAGGCATGGTCTTTGGCACTTAACTCGTATGATGATCCTATTGACTCCTTACAACACAAATGCTATAAGGTGAGTAATATGATCCCACTTCACAAATGAGGAAGGGAGGCTCGGTGATGATACTCAAAGTGCTCTGCAAATGGTCAAACTGGGATTTGAATCTAGGACTCTCTGATTCATGTTTTTTCTGCTCTACCACTTGGCTGTTATGCAAAGAATTAGCCTAGCCTTTGTCCGTAATCTCTGAACCCTATTTTGGGATTAGTTTGAGCTGGGTGGAATTTACTATAATGGTGAGTCACCATAAGGCAATGCCAATGAGGTCCTAAAGGAAGCCTGCAGTTCAGGTGCACAATCTCATCTAGAGGCACAGAGATGAGGATCGGTAAAGAAAGAAACAAGTTTAGGTGACTGTAAATATTAACCCTATGTAACTATGTTTCAACCCACTAAAAAATATTCATGAGAGGTTCTAACCCACAAAAGAAAAAATATCTGAAGAATTATGAATTTCCAAATGTGGATTCAGAGGTGGCATCAACTGGAGGTCAAATATTTAGAAAAACTGAAGGTAAAGACTTTAGGTGCTTAATACATACTTCTGACATTAGATCTCTCAAGATCTGTTCAGAGTTAACAAGCTTTGCTTTAGAATTCACATAAAAAGAAACTGCTCCGTGTACTACCCAAGTGAGGAACCAAGTTTAGATGCCATTAATTGAAATACATAGTGGCCTTCATTTTACACTGTCATATAAGAAGTACAGGCTGGGCACGGTGGCTCACGCTTGTAATTCTAGCACTTTGGGAGGCCAAGGCTGGTGGATCACCTGAGGTCAGGAGTTCAAGACCAGCCTGGCCAATGTGGCAAAACCCTGTCTCTCCTAAAAATACTAAAATTAGCCAGATGTGGTGGTGGGTGCCTATAATCCCAGCTACTCGGGAGGCTGAGGCAGGAGAATCACTTGAACCCAGAGGGCAGAGGTTGCAGTGAGCCGAGATTGCACCACTTCACTCCAGCCTGGGCGAAAGAGCAAAACACTGTCTCCAAAAAAAAAAAAAAAAGAAGTACAGATAAGACTGTTTCAAAAAAGAAATAGAATTTCTATCAATGCATGTTTGGCCTATATAGACTTTAGATCTAACTTGATCACCACCCATTAACTAGATGTAATTCAGCAAGGCACTCTGAGAATGAATAAAGAAGATTAAAATTTGAGGTTATATTTTGGGGTTTTAAAGCCACTAATGCCACCTGGTATTATTCTCAAACATAGGCAAAAAAAAAAAAAGTCATGAAGGTGAAGAAAGTTAATGACCAGATGTTTTGTTCATCTCTGTGGTTCTAGTGCCCAGCACACTACATGATACAAGGCAAATATTTGCTGAGTGATTACAGACATGAAAATGCTTGTATATGTGTGCCTTCTAAGAGTAGAACCCATGGAACTGGGTTCCATGGCCAAACTTAGCTGTAAGGAAGGTTGGAAAGCAATTATGTGATAAAGGGTAATGAGATTACCATGATGGACTTAGAACAATCATGACTCATCTTCTGGGGCTTTGCAGCTCTGAATAAAAATCGATTTTCATTATCACGGAAGAGGAAGGTAGGGCAGGGTAGCTTTTAGGTCACCAACAGCTAAGAATACCTATCCTATCCGCAAGACCCCATTTCTATTTTTTTTAAATCTTTTTTAATTTTAAAAAAAGCATATCTATCACTCTAACAAAAGTGTTTACTGAGAACGGATCCCAGCCTGCAAGGGAAATTATATAAGGCTTATTAGATGAAGCAAACATCTGTTTGTGAAAGAGAGGATTATAATATAAGATCAGAACACGATTGAGGTTGGAGAATTCCCATCCCTCTGACTAAGTTATTGTTACCAAGTGAAGCCACTTTGGGGGCTAGCAGTGTAATTCTGGACTTCGTGCAGACGTTGCTGTGTCATTTAATCTGATTTTAATGTAAATAATAGAAAATTCAACCCAAACTGACTTAAATACAAAAAAAAAGTATTGGCTCAATTAAAAAGTGTAAAGGGCCCGGCATGGTGGCTCACCCTGTAATCCCAGCACTTTGGGAGGCCCAGGTGGGAGGACTGCTTGAGCCCAGGAGTTTGAGGTCAGCCTGGGCAACATGGCTGAAACCCCATCTCACAAAAAATACAAAAATTAGCCAGTATGGTGGCACATATCTGTAATCCCTGCTGGAAATGAACAAGCCATGACCGCAGTACCGGTTTGTCTCCATCTCTCTCTCCTGCTTTTTGCTGTGTTGGCTCCACTCTCACTGGAGTCTCCCTAAACACTGGCAAGATGGCTGCCGCCAGTGCCGGACTTTGCATTCTCTTTGGTCCACATCCAATAGGAAAAAGGCCTTAGCTCTGATCCAAGTCTCTGAACAGCTTTCCTGATATCCCATTGGCTTAGAAAAGGCATTTGCCTGTTTCTACGGTGTAAGTACTCTCAGCATGGCCAATTTCAAGCTTCAACTGCCATACCACTTAATACAGAGTGAGAAAGAAATTGAAAAAAGCAAACCTTATATAGTATTTCTGCCACACAAATGCATTAGATGGAAATAATCTCAAGAGCATAGATAATAATAAAATGTAAACTTAAGAAAGATGAGAAGATGAGTTGGGGGGGACATTTTTTACCTGTTTTTTTTTTTTTTTTTTTTTTTTTTTTGAGACGGAGTCTCGCTCTGTTGCCCAGGCTGGAGTGCAGTGGCGCAATCTCGGCTCACTGCAAGCTCCGCCTCCCAGGTTCACGCCATTCTCCTGCCTCAGCCTCTCCAAGTAGCTGGGACTACAGGCGCCCGCCACCACGCCCGGCTAATTTTTTGTATTTTTAGTAGAGGCGGGGTTTCACTGTGGTCTCGATCTCCTGACCTCGTGATCCGTCTGCTTCGGCCTCCCAAAGTGCTGGGATTACAAGCGTGAGCCACCGTGCCCGACCACCTGTTTTTAATATAACTTCTTTAGTTGAAAGTTTTTATAACTTAACTTTTAATGATAGCTGTATCTAACAAGTGACCCTCAGGATGGGCACAGTGGTTCAGGCCTGTAACCCTCGCACTTTGGGAGGCAGAGGCAGGTGGATCACTTGAGGTCAGGAGTTCAAGACCAGCCTGGCCAACATAGTGGAACCTCGTCTCCACAAAAAATACAAAAATTAGCCGGGCGTGGTGGCGGGTGCCTGTAATCTCAGCTACTCGGAGGGCTGAGGCAGAAGGATTGCTTGAACCTGGGAGGTGGAGGTTTCAGTGAGCTGAGACTGCCCCATTGCACTCCAGCCTGGGCAACAGAGCGAGACTCCATGTCAAAATAAATAAATAAATACAGTAACAAGTGACTTTTTAGATTCCTGAAAACTTAACAATTGGCTTTTGTAAGGTAAGAGAAGCCAGCTTCAACACACTACTCTTAAAATTGTAATAATTTTTCCATAAGTCTAGAACATGCTACTCTTTTCTAAGTAGAATCTTCTCTGTGATTTTTCTCAGTATCAAATCTCTTATCCAGAATTTCCTCTTTTTTTCTCCTTTATTCCCATACTCCAGTGCTATGAGAAGGCAATATCAAATTTTTAATGTCTTAGCAACTCTCCTGCCTCAGCCTCCCAGTAGCTGAGATTACAGGTGCACACCACTGCACCCAGCTAAACTTTGTATTTTTAGTAGACATGGGGTTTTGCCATGTTGGCCAGGCTGGTCTCGAACTACTGAGCTCAGGTGATCCGCCTGCCTCGGCCTGGGATTACAGGTGTGAGCCACCACACCAGGCTAGCAAACACTGTTTTAATTACAGTACACAATTCTGGAGTTCTGTACACTACCACCTGCATGAACATGGACAATTTCATGTGTTACTTGGTAAGAGAGTAAGCCAATGTCTTCATTTTCTTTTCTTTTTCTTTTTTTTTTTTGAGATGGAGTTTTGCTCTTGTTGCCCAGGCTGGAGTGCAATGGCACGATCTTGGCTCACCGCAACCTCCACCTCCCTGGTTCAAGTGATTCTCCTGCCTCAGCCTCCCAAGTAGCTGGGACTACAGGCACCCGCCACCACACCTGGCTAATTTTTGTATTTTTAGTAGAGACGGGCTTTCTCCATGTTAGCCAGGCTGGTCTCAAACTCCTGACCTCAGGTGATCCCCGCACCACCACCACCACCCCCCCACATCCCCCGGCCTCGGCCTCCCAAAGTGCTGGGATTAAAGTGTGAGCCACTGTGCTTGGCCTCATTTCTCATTGCTTCACTTAAAAATCACCACAATTTAGCTACTTTAAACAACACTTATTTGTTATTTCAAAGTCAGAAGACCAGGTGGGCTCCGCTGGATTTTTGGCTTAGGTCTACTCCAGGGCGAAATCAAGGTGTTAGCCAGGCTGGCCTCTTATTGAAGGCTCTGGAGGTGAGTTGTTTTCCAAGGTATTCGGGCAGCTGGCAGATTGTTTCTGGCAGCTAGAGGACTGAGGTTTCTTTTCTGGCTGTCAGCCAGGGGTCACTTTCTGCTCCTAAAGGTAGCTCCCTGGTTTTGTGCTTGGCTCCCTCCTCTTCAAAGCCTGCAACTGTGCTTAGAATCCTTTTCTTTTTTTTTTTTTTTTTTTTTTTTTTTGAGACGGAGTCTTGCTCTGTGCCCCAGGCTGGAGTGCAGTGGCGCGATCTCGGCTCACTGCAAGCTCCGCCTCCCGGGTTCACGCCATTCTCCTGCCTCAGCCTCCCGAGTAGCTGGGACTACAGGCGCCCGCCAACACACCCGGCTAATTTTTTGTATTTTTAGTAGAGACGGGGTTTCACTGTGTTAGCCAGGATGGTCTCGATCTCCTGACCTCGTGATCCGCCCGCCTCGGCCTCCCAAAGTGCTGGGATTACAGGCTTGAGCCACCGCGCCCGGCCAGAATCCTTTTCATACGCTGAATCTTTCTGACTTTGCTTCCACCACCAGCTGGAGATAACTCTGTGTGATTAGATTAGACCCACCTGGATCATTTCCCGTTGGCTGTAACAGTCACAGGCATGACACTTCATCATATTCAGTCCCGGGTTTTAGGGTGGGGAAGCTTGGGGGCCTACCACAGCCAATAAAACTCCTTTGGAAATCAATTTAGCAAAATCAAAAGTCTTTTAAGTGTTTGTTCTATTTGAATTCACCAGTTCCACATTAAAAAATATTATAAGCAGAACCAGAGCTTTCACACACAAAATGTTCGTTTTTATATATAAAACTACTTCATAACATTTTAAAAGTAAGTTTATAAAGACTATACAAAATATGCTATAATAGCTACATATAATAAGCAAGATATAAAAGTTTATCATGTACACAACCATTTCCACTGTATTTTTGCAATTAAAAAAATAAAGCCCTATGTTGATTATGCTAGCTAAACCGTAGAAAGCAAAGATAAGCAAGACATATGATCTGCCCTCAAAGAGCTTAGTAATTAGGTGGAAAAACATATATGTGTACAAATAGCCACAATATGAGAAAGAATGTGAGCATTGCATTAATTCAGAGGGTGGGGGGAAACAAAACATTGGAACACAAAGAAAGGGAAGATTAGGAAAAGCTAATTTATTCATATGCAGGCTCTTTTGGAAGAAATGTTGAGAAAAGTGGGAGAATAAAAGGATCTTCAGAGCTTAGTAACTATAGACGTCAAGTCTCTAACTTGACTTTCCTGTGGTCTATAAAATGACAAGGACTTTTCAAGTGAACTTGAAATCACAGGTCAATTTCAACTCAACATGATAAACGACTTCTGTCCCTGAACCAACTCAACCTCCTTGAAGTTGGCAGAGGCAAGGCAAAAGTAATAAGTAATGTCATCAATGGACCCTATTTTCTCTTCCCACCTAATTTTCCTTTTCTTGTGATAGTTTTCCAAGGAACCAGTGACCCTAAGAAGTGGGAAAGTTCCACCAGTGTCCAAAGACATTGGCCCAGTGCCAGCTGAACAAATTATACCCACACTTTGATTTCAATAATTACATCCCATTCTGTTCATAGACTGTTTCTAAGTATAAAGCTCTTCTCTTTTTTAAATCTCAGTGGTCTTTCAGCTCAGCTTTGTTTTAAAAAAAAATCAAAGAAAAGGCCAGGCATGGTGGCTCACACCTGTAATCCCAGCACTTTGGGAGGCCAAGGTGGGCGGGTCATTTGAGGTCAGGAGTTCAAGATCAGCCTGGCCAATATGGTGAAACCCCATGTCTACTAAAAATACGAAAATTAGCTGAATGTGGCAGTGCATGCCTGTATTCCCAGCTACTCAGGAGGCTGAGGCATAAGAATCACTTGAACCTCGGAGGTGAAGGTTACAGAGAGCCAAGATCGCACCACTGCACTCCAACCTGGGTGACAGAAGGAGACTCCATCTCAAAAAAAGAAAAAAAGTGAAAAAAAAAAAATCAAAGAAAAGGCTGGGCACAGTGGCTCACGCCTATAATCCCAACATTTTGGGAGGCTGAGGTGGGTGGATCACTTGATGTCAGGAGTTCAAGACCAGCTGGGCCAACATGGTGAAACCCCATGTCTAGTAAAAATACAAAACTTAGCTGGGCATGGTGGTGCATGCCTGTAATCCCAGCTACTTGGGTGGCTGAGGCATAAGAATCACTTGAACCTGGAAAGCGGAGGTTGTAGTGAGCTGAGATCATACCACTGCATCCCAGCCTAGGCAAGGAAGTGAGACTCTGTCTTAAAAACAAAAAGAGATAAACCTCAGTAGGTGATACCATGATTAGATTTATCATTCCTATACAGTATTTATGTTTATATGGAGGGCTTGGCATAACAGAAACATCATGAGTTTGGGTGTGAGCCAAAGATTCCTAGGATGGAATTTCAGTTCTGACATTTGCTGATGTGGAATCTTGGGCAAGTTACTAAACTTCTGATTCTCTGTTACATGTGGAAAACTTGCATTCCTGACCTCCCAAGGTTGCTGTGAGGAATGAGATTCCACCATCAATACTCCTGGTATGCAGAAGGAGTTCAATACTTGCTAATTTCCCCTCGCCCCTCTCATATCATTTTAGTAGCTGTGCAGCTTGTTAATAGTCTTCCTTCTGTGAATCTGTTTTGACAGGATTTGTGAAGCAAGATTACATAAGGGAGAGAAAAGTAGATTTGACTTCTCTGTAAACTTAATCTGGAACCAAAGACACACCCACTCAGCTCTTTTTAACAAGACCTTCCTTTTTTCCTCCAAAAAGCAATTACACTCTAATGAGTGGTTTTAAGTAACTAGATCATTAACTGGATTTTCTAACTTGATTTCTTGGCAGACAGAGAAACAAAAAGACTGCTCTTTCAGAAACCCAAAGTGATTTGCTTCTGAACCAGGAGAAAATAAAATACATTCTTGACTCAAGTCATCAAGTTTTGGTTAAAGGGCCAGAAGATCTATAAATACACTGGCCAAGTACTTGACCTCTGGTGAAATGTTTTATCTCCCCTACAGCTTTTCTCTTTCCATAAAGCAACCATAGCTGCATCCCAGCAGGATAGAAATCTTGATAGAAATCCCATTTATACCTTGATCATCCAAAAGAATGCATGCTTCTACAATGAACTTCTCCTTTCTCTCCAAGTTGTGAAAAACTTGAATGTTCGAGTTTGGCTGCAATGCCACAGGTAATCTTAAGAGTGTGCTGAGGACATTGGAAAAGGAAGGAGAACAATGATCCAGTCTTTCTTCTAGGTCAATTTTACTTTGAATGCATGTAGAAAACCCCTTAGGATGCAGGATTTGAAGAGTGCCCTGAGAAAAGAGTTGGAAAAGTGAGCATATCTGCACCATGGAGGTGAAAAGTCATGAAGGCATCCTTCTTTGTCTCATTCTGCCCTCAAATGGCTGTGAGTTAGGGACAAAGTTGCAATAGATTGTGCTCCCGCAGAGAAATTCAGCCAGCCAGTGCCTTGCCAAAAGCAGCAGCAGCCTGGACTTTAGACTTCAGATCAGAACCGTAGTTGTGCAACTGGGGCAGGCAGAGGCAGGAGATTAGGTCAGACAACCAGGTGGAAGCAAATCAGAAACCACAGACTGGGTGTTGCCGGGTTGTCAAAAGGTTGTATTTGGTCTGGATTTGAGAGTCTAGGTCTCAGGCCAACAAGCTTATAAAGGTGGCTTAAACCCTGTTTTCAGTATTGATTCTGTCGCTTTAAAAAACAAAAAGGGACACAGACACCAAATCAAATTGCTAATCAAGAAGTGATGAGTCAAAGGCAGAATCCTTGACAAAGGAGTTCTCAGCTGGACTCTATGATGTATATCCCTGGGCTGTGAGCAACCATGAGGGATCTTTGTGACTGATGCTCTAAGTTGCTCCAAGAACAATGTCTCTCTCTTCCTTGGCTTGTGATTGGAATTTTTATTCCGCATGATCCCTTTGGCTAAACTCCACACTGAGTCCTTTATTGACTTTGTAACTTCCTTTGCAGCACAGCTGTGTAACATCTGGATAATTTTTTGCCCTGTTTTTCTGCTGATTTTCACTTTTAAAGAGATGTTTGCCTATCAAATCAATTTAATCTCCTATAGATGGGTTTCTGATTACCTTAAACAGACTTGCCTCCTGACATTTGTTCATGAGGGTTAAAGATTATGCACATGAAAGTCTGTCATAAACTGTACGTTGCTACACCAATGTAATTATTTCCTTGTACACCTGTTATTTGTCCTAGGTAGGCATGCCACTTAAACTGTAGAAACTTGGAGAAATCAAACAATATTCTCAGACCAACCATCTGGATTTGGCTTCTTAGAAAACTAACGAAGTCAATTGGTAGTGGCAACATAATTTGTGGGGTCCAGTGTAAAAATTATTACACATTTCAAGATGGCAGCAGCAGCACATGGGACCCATATAAGCACCAGGCCCTGGTCAGGCATGGTGGTGCACACCTGTAGTCCCAACATTTTGGGAGGCTGAGGTGGGCAGATCCCTTGAGCTCAGGAGTTCAAGACCAGCCTGGGCAACATGGTGAAATCCCGTCTCTACAAAAACTACAAAAATTAACTGGATGGGATGGTGTGCACCTGTAGCCCCAGCTACTTGGGAGGCTGAGGTGGGAGGATCCTTTGAGCCCAGGAGGTCAAGGCTGCAGTGATTCGAGACTGTGCCACTGCACTCCAGCCTAGGTGACAAAGTGAGACCCTGTCTCAAAAACTAAAAATAAGCATGAGGCCTTGTGTTGTTGATTGGCCACGGGGCACACCCACAGAGCTGACCCTGATATTCGATATACTCACAGCACTGATCAGCATGCAAAATGCATCAGCTACTGCATCTACATCCACCCACAAGTGGATCAAAGAATTTAGATACCAAACTCACCCTGCCTGACCTCCCTGGGCTGTGGTAGCTTTGAGGGGAGGGGAACAGCTCTTTAAGATCTACAAATCATGTAAGCACTGAGGAAGATGACTTGATATGGAAGGAGAAGAATTTCTTTTCAGACGTGAAAAGCTTAATTAAAAGCAAGCTGGTCTTCAAGTCCAGGATATCTTCATTCCCATTTCAGCTCCACGTGACACTGGCCAACTCATTTGACATAATATATATGGGTATGCTTTGTGCGTTATAAATGTGTAAATGCGCACGACAATTAAGTGTCAATTTTTACTGTTGCCCTTTCTAATGGTAGTTCTTGGCCCTTTTAGGAGACACGCCCACATTCTGACCCTGGGCCGCACCAGTGTCATCACTCTACAGCCTACAGCTCTATACTCTTTCCAAAGTAAGGTCAGGGACGGCTTTATTGTCCCAAATCACAAATCAGCCCTTTTTTTTTTTTTTTCCGTTTCTTTTCTGGTTCTTACTCCCTCTGTGCTAAAAAAACAAAAACAAAAACAAAAACAAAACCACCCTGTCAATTGGTTAATTTCCCATGCAACCTGCTTGGAAGTCTGCAATGCTTTGAACAGCAGGGTGTGGGAGGAAGTGTTGGCCCTACTCACCCTGCCTGACCTCCCTGGGCTGTGATGTCAGAGCTCTGTTTACATAGCTGACGGACTGGGAATGCTGGAGTGGAGGGAGGAGGTGATGAATGATTCAGGAGGATACACAACATCCCTGCTTTTCTTTCCTGCTGGCTTCTCAGCTGCTCCAAGCAGCAAAGACAGAAGAAATCGTAAGGTTCTGCTCTGTCATTTGGAGTCATCTGTTTCCTTTCTTTTTCCTTCCTTAGAAACTTTTTTCAATAAACAGTATAAAGGAGACACCAGAGGATGTCTACAAGAGCAAATTCATCTTTCTTCAAATGTAGACTTTTGGAAACTTTTGGCATTTACGGAAAAAGTCCCTGATGCTGCTGTTCTTTCCTCCACATCTCAAATGTACTAGAAAAGATGACATGCTTTGGGAGGCCAAGGTGGGCGGATCACCTGAGGTTGGGAGTTCAAGACCAGCCTGACCAACATGGAGAAATCCTGTCTCTACTGAAAATACAAAAAATTAGGCGGGCGTGGTGGTGCGTGCCTGTAATCCCAGCTACTCGGGAGGCTGAGGCAGGAGAATCACTTGAACTGGGGAGACGGAGGTTGTATTGAGCTGAGATCACGCCATTGCACTCCAGCTTGGGCAACAAGAGCTAAATTCCGTCTCAAAAAAAAAAAAAGAAAAGAAAAGATGACGTGATAAGAGGCTCCCTTATTTACTGCATCTGGCTGAGGTAAAGAGAGCTAATGATTCCTTCCAACAAAATGCACTCAGTATATATTTTCTAGAGGCCAGGTGTGGTGGCTCACACCTGTAATCCCAGCACTTTGGGAGACTGAGCTGGGAGGATCGCTTGAGTCCAGGCATTCGAAACCAGCTGAGTAACATAGGGAGAGCTCATCTTTACAAAAAAATTAAAAACTAGCTAAGCATGGTGGTGCACACCTGTGGACCCAGCTACTTGGGAGGCTGAGGTGGGAGGATTGCTTAAGTTCAGGAGTTTGAGACTGTAGTGAGCTACGATCCTGCCACTGCACTCCAGCCTGGGTAACAGAGCAAGACCTTGTCTCTTAAACAAACAAACAAACATCTATTCCCTAGGGACCTACAATATGCCAGGCACCACGTGGGGGTGATGGAGATAAAGTCAAATAAATTGGAATTTCTTTTGGAGACTGTATGTTCTTCAAGGTCAGGGATATTATTTTATTCCACTCTGTACCCCTAGCACATAGCAGAATGCCAGCATACAATAGCTACTCCATAAATATTTAAGGAGTATGTATTTGCTCACAGAAATCATTGTCTTGACCTGAGCAAAACTGGACTGTGCACATAATTTAGGGAAGAATTTACTGTGTCTTTAAAATCACATTGTTATCTTTGGCCACGATAAAAAAAAATCTCCAGCACCACAAAAACAATTGGCATTTGTGAAGCTCATACTGTTTTTAGGTACCATTAGAAGCACTTTGCATGGATCAAATAGTTTCATCCTTTTAATCATCCTAACAACCCTATGAGGTAGGCACTGTTGTTATCCGGGTTTTATGGATAAGACAGTAAACCACAGAGAGGTAAAATAACTTGCCTGGCTCCAGAGGCCTTGATCTTGATCTCCCGTATTGCAGCTGCCTAATCCTTCCAAAACCAAGCACAGGGAGAGCAAATTAAAATAGGAACTTTCAAACTTTTTTGGACCATATTCACAGTAAAAAATAAAATTTACACCAACAGCTATTTATAAAACTGAAGCAAAAGTTTCGGGAAACAATATTTACCTAACCAATATATTTTCGAACCCATTCTAGTTTATTATTATTTTTTAAAAGATAACCAAAATCCACTAATTTGATTTCACAGTATATAGCTTGAGAAACTCTAGATTAGGGAAAAGAACCCAACCCTACGTGGCTGACTCCGAGCTTGCTGTGATGAAAACATATTCTCTTTCTGAACTTTACCTTTTGGGGCAATTCAATTGCAATGTCTGTAGTATGCCCGATGCCTCCTTTAGCACACTGCCTCCAAGAAGCATTTCAGACCCTGAGCTTCTGGAAATCTTTCCTCTGCCCCTCTTCTGGGTCACTTTACCTCTCCAGGCTGCCATCTTGAATGGAATCTTCTGCAAATATGACTCCAGTCATATCTGCAGACCTGGTCCATGGGAAGCATGCATCTTTGTCCACCCTCAACCCCCTACAGAGAGGGTGAAAGTGCTGCCTTCTCTCTTCCTGCTCTGTTCTCTAAGGCCAATCCAGCTACAACTTCTCATACAATTCTTATGTCCCACCTCCTAAGCTAGGGGGACACAAGTCAAGCTCCCTGATTGATACTTAAAGGGGATATAGGCGGAGCACACTGATATCTCCAAAGGAATTCTTCCTCCCTCCCCTCTTCAACTCCACTCCCTTATAAATTGAAATTAGTTATGGGCAGAAAGGGTTTCACAGTCTTTTAGCATGACCTGGATTTTCTAGGACTTGGAATGTGTATCAATTTGCATCTATTTACAAAGATTTTACCCTGGGCAGCCTCTTCCAAAAGTATGAAGAATGAAGGGCTCCATTTTTGCATCATCTTACAGATGGGTAGGCATAAGTGGAGGGAATGAGAATAAATGAGCAAAGGTTTGGAATCTGGATAAGCAATCAGAGTTTGGGGATTACTAGGGAACATGACCTTGCTATGGAGAGTCCAGGTGTGGTAAAACTCTACAGGGAACAAAAGATAGCTATGAGTCAAAGGAATAACAACAGGTAGGCCAGGAAGCTTGCCAGGGGCTTAGATTTAAGCTTATTCTCTCCTGACATTAGTTGACTATTCTGGTCCAGTCTGTGTTCTGGATCCTTGTTACATCTCAATTCCTCCAGGCTCAGAGACTTTGTTCCTGTCCACAGTGTATCAAGTCGATTAGGGCTTATGTGTCTATGAAGTTTCTGCCTTTTTGCTGCCTCTGCTAAAAGGTTGATCTCCAACTTTGCTAACTTTATGCTGGTGCCTGAAACAATCCAGCTAGCAGCGGCAAGAGCCAAGCAAAGGATGAACTGACATGTCCTACAGAAGCTGTACTGGTGGGCCTGCAGATCGTCCTCACTTAGCCTCCAGCATCCACAGCTCACAGGGACCCGAGTCCCAGATGTTCACAACTCCAGGGCATGACAGCTAGGCCTGATTCTACTAGATGATGTCCCTCTGAATCTAAGCTGAAGACTAAGATTCGACGCTTAGCTCTGAGGTATATTGGCTACACCGTTTGAGTTGGTCTCAGTTTATCTTTGACTTTCAGTTTCTTCTGAAGTGCAGTAACAGTGACATCTAGCTAGATGGTTCAGATGTATTGTGATGAACAATGAAGTGATATAAAGAAAAGCATGTTGAAATTCTTGCTGCTACAACTGCTGAAATTTACCAGTTCAGTAGATGAAATGGAGAAAATATACTCACTCACATGTTGAATCTCTACGGTGAAACATGGGGACCTAATTTTTTTTTCTTTTTCTTTTTGGAGACAGAGTCACACCCTGTCACCCAGTCTGGAGTCTGGAATGCAATGATGCAATTATGGCTCATTGCAGCCTCTACCTCCTAGACTGAAGCTATCCTCCCACCTCAGCCTCTGGAGTAGCTGGGACCACAGGCACACACCGCCATACCCAGCTAATTTTTGTATTTTTTGTTGAGACAGGGTTTCACCATGTTGCCCAGGCTGTTCTTGAACTCCAGAATCAAGTGATCCTCCCACCTCTGCCTCCCAAAATGCTGGGACTAGGCAAGAACCACCATGCTGGCCTCATTTTTCTTTTTTAAAAAATTTTTTTCCTTTTACATTTTTCTTTTGAATGTTCAATGTGCATCTAGTTATCTTTGTTTAACTTTTAAAATGTTACGACGAACGAGATATCTTCAATGTAGTTAAGCTGTTGCAATAACAAAGCAAGACTGTCTAAAAAGGAAAACTGTCTAAAAAGGAAGAAAATAAACTTTCCAAAAGAGCAAAGAATCCAAGGTAACATTGCCTTCCATCTTCTAAAATTTCAAAAACATACTCAAACCAAATCCACAGAAAATAGTAGAGAACAGAATAAATCAGCTGGTCAGACGAAGGGCCAGGGGAAAAGTCTGGTTTTGAAATATGCTGGGAAGCTCAGAATCTTAATATTAAGTTTTGTTGATTTCAGGAGATAAAATGTAAAATAAAACAAAAACTTCATTTGACAAATTCTCTACTAGATGAGGAGCCATTAATAAATTTGAAATATCCTCAAATCGGTAAGCAAAACAACTCCCTGGGCAACCCTAGAAAATATTTTGAAGGCTCAGAAAGACCTAAAGGGACTCTGAAATGAGCCTGAAATTCCCATGACTGACTTGTGGTTAGCAGCTGGTATATGTTTACTTGGAGCCAAGCAGAACACGCACCTGGGAATCCACTCAGTGCCCTAGAGGTGGTGACTCCCAGGATTGACATGGACTGCTTCCAGAAAAGTGCTTGAGGCGCTGCCTATTATGTGTATGTTGTTGATGTGAAAATAGAGAATGTGAACCGTGAGGGAGGAGGAAGGAAGTGTAAATAATCAAACGAAGCAGAAGTTACCTAGTATTTCTTAGCATTGGAGGCCTTTTTACGCAATGAAGTCTTCTAAGGAACCCATATATAAAAGTTAGTGTGACCTGAGTCCATGGGTGAGAATAAGTAAATGAATAAAAATAAAACAATTAAGAGTGCTGCACAAGCCAGGCGCAATGATCCAGGCCTGTGATTTCAGCTCCTTGGGAGACTGAGGCGGGAGGATCACTTGATGCCAGGAATTTGAGGCTGCAATGAGCTATGATCATGTCACTGCACTCCAGCCTGGGTGACAGAGCAAAACCCTGACTCTTAAAAAACAACAAAAAATGCTGAGCACAGTGACACATATGTGTCGTCCCAGCTACTGGCAAGGCTAAGGCGGGAGGATCCCTTGAGCCCAGGAGTTCTAGGCTGCAGTGAGCTATGATCACGCCACTGCACACCAGTATGGGCAACAGAGCGAGATCCCATCTCTAAAAAAATTTAAAACAAACGAACAAATGAAAAATATTGCTGTCTTAAGGTTGGGAAGGGGCAGAGATCCCTTTGCTTGCTCATCACCAAGACACTTCTGTGAGGCCCCAGGGCTCTTTGGAGAACGTTTTGAAAATCATGGCTCTAAGTAATTATAGTTACTGTGACTGAACTAATTTAGCCCTAAGCTTCCTAAAATCAAGATAGAGAAACACTGTGGACTGCATTTCTCTTCTTCTTTAGATTAAAAAAAAAAAAAAAAGTTTAGTCAGAATGTAGTTATATTTTCAGGTAAAATGCTCAATACATTTTCAGATGAAGCTGCTCCAAATTAAAGCAGTGAGTCCAATTGTTAATCTGAAAAAAAAGTACAATTTACTATCTCCTCTGTTTCCAGACTTTTAGGCCCTCATAATTGTATTGTCTAATACAGTGGCCACTAGACACATGTGGCATTTACAGTATTTATTGATGAAATGCTCTATAAGTATTTACTGATGCAAGTAAAGAAATGCTCTATGGAGTATGTGTGTGGGGTTTTTCCACATTAATAGTTGGACTCATTAAATTTAGAAGTACTTTACCTAAAAAGATGTCTAAAAACCTAATGAAAACATACTGGGCATGAAATCTGCAAATACAATATCCTGTTTAAAAATAAGTTGGCCGAGCACGGTGGCTCACGCCTGTAATCCCAACACTTTTGGAGGCCAAGGCAGGTGGATCCCCTGAGGTCGGGAGTTTGAGACCAGCCTGGCTAGCATGGTGAAACCCCGTCTCTACTAAAAATACAAAAATTAGACAGGTGTGGTGGCAGGTGCCTGTAATCCCATCTATTCAGGAAGCTGAGGCAGGAGAATTGCTTGAACCCGGGAGGCAGAGGTTGCAGTGAGCCGAGATTGCGCCATTGCATTCCAGCCTGGGCAACACAGCAGGACTCCGTCTTAATAAAAAAAAAGTTCACCCTGGTTGCTAAGAGAGTAGATTTTAAGTGTTCTGCCCACAAATAAATGAGGTTAAAAAAGCATTCGATCTTTTGCTACTAAGTAAAAGAATATACAATATGGAAGATGTAAAGAAAAAAGTTCATCCCATGTTTCCCAACTTTCTGAACACTCTCGAAATACATAATTAACTTTTTTTTTTTTTTTGAGACTCTGTCACCTAGGCTGGAGTGCAGTAGCACGATCTTGCCTCACTGCAACCTCCACCTCCCAGATTCAAGCGATTCTCACGCCTCAGCCTCCTAAGTAACTGGGATTACAGGCATGCACCACCATTCCTGGCTAATTTTTGTATTTTTAGTGGAGGCAGTGGTTTCGCCATGCTGGCCAAGCTGGTCTGGAACTCCTGGCCTCAAGTGATCCACTGCCTCGGCCTCCCAAAGTACTAGGATTACAGATGTGTGAGCCACTATGTCTGGTCCATAGTTAACTTTTTAAAGGCTAATTTTTCTTTTCATCAATATAAACCTGCATGTAGTTTGAAGAATCAAATTGTTCTACAAGTTGTATTAAGAAAAAGAAACATTAACCTGTCATTAACATCACATCGCATTTCCCATTTCTTAAAAGCAACCGACTTCAACCCTTTCAGCTATTTAAGATCTATCTCCCTAACTGTGAGATGCTTAGATTGCTGCTTGTTTCCAGGCTATGCATGTATCTACTCATTCCCACTAACGCAAGATGAGCAGTTCTTCTCCAGATCCCTCCCTTCTGTTGCCACCCCTGCATACTTCCCATTTCCTCCTCCTCCAGTTAATATACATAACATTTTGTTACATAAAAATTCAGTGCTATAATTCTATGACCATGTAAATGATAGTCATACCTGAGCTATACAGAACTTTTTTTTTTTTTTGAGATGGACTCTCACTCTGTCACCCAGGCTGGAGTGCAGTGGCACCATCTCAGCCAGGTTCAATTCCCCTGCTTTAGCCTCTTGAGTTGCTGGGATTACAGACGCCTGCCACCACACTGGGCTAATTTTTATTTTATTTATTTATTTATTTAATTTATTTATTTTTGAGAGGGAGTCTTGCTCTGTCACCCAGGCTGGAGTGCAGTGGAGCGATCTTGGCTCACTGCAAACTCCTCCTCCTGGGTTCACGCCATTCTCCCTCCTCAGCCTCCTGAGTAGTTGGGACTACAGGTGCCCGCCACCACGCCCAGCTAATTTTTTTTTTAATTTTTTAATTTTTTTTAATTTTTAGTAGAGACTGGGTTTCACCATGTTAGCCAGGATGGTCTCGATCTCTTGACCTCATGATCCACCCACCTCGGCCTCCCAAAATGCTGGGATTACAGGCGTGAGCCACTGCGCCTGGCTAATTTTTGTATTTTTAGTAGAGACAGAGTTTCACCATGTTGGCCAGGCTGGTGTTGAACTCCTGACCTCAAGTGATCCATCCACCTCAGCCTCCCAAAGTGCTAGAATTACAGATGTAAGCCACAGCGCCCAGCCTATACAGAATATTGTTATTTGTACACAAGGATAAAGTTTGATGAATTTTCAAAGTGAGCACACTAGGCAACCATTGCCCCAATCTAGAAATAGGAGAGTAAAACAGAAGCTCCCAGCACCCTTATGATCCTCCTGTCAACCCTGTCCTAAAGAATCAACCTGACCTTTATTGCTGTAGATCAGTGGTCCCCAACCTTTTTGGCAACAGGGACCAGTTTCCCAGAAGACAATTTTTTCATGGATGGGTCATGAGGATGGTTTCCAGATGAAACTCTTCCACTTCATGGGATTATTATAAGGAGTGAGCAACCTAGATCCCTCACATGCATGGTTCACGATACGCTTCGCGCTCTTGGGAATCTAATGCCCTGCTGTTGTGACAGGAGGCGGAGCTCAGGTGGTATATTAATCCGTTCTCACATTGCTATGAAGAACTGCCCGAGACTGGGAAATTTATAAAGGAAAGAGGTTTAATTGACTCAGTTCCACATGGCTGGTGGCTTCCCCCATGATTCAATCACCTCCACCTGGTCTCTTCCTTGACACGTGGGGATTACGGGGATTATAATTCAAGATGAGATTTGGGTGGGGACACAAAGCCTAACCAGATCAGGTAGTAATGCTCACTTGCCAGCGGCTTACCTCCTGCTATATGGCCCAGTTCCTAATGCACTAATCCGTGGCCATGGTACCAATCCACGGTCTGGGGTTGGGAACCCCAACTGTAGATGACTTTTGCCTGTTCTTGAAATTTATACACATGCGTGTTTTTGCGAGGCATCTGGTTTCTTTTACTGTTCTTTTTCTAGCTTTTTGAGATGGAAGCTTAGATCATGACTCATCTTCAATCTTCTTTGTCTAATAGTATTTAAAACTATAAATATTTTAAGTGTTAGCTGCATTCTGCAAATGTTTGTCACATATTATCATTCATTACAAAATAGCTTTACATTGTGACATTTTTATATTTTTATGCCTAATTTCTTTCTCCATTGCGTTGTGTTCAGTATGTTCTTTATAGCAGTCCTTAGACATTTGCTGATACTTTTATACATCATAGACAATAGCTGCAGTTGAAATCATCACTTGATTAGCTGATAAGTCATTCTCCAAGATTTAGCAAATTTCTCTGCAGGTTAAACAGATATAATAGCAGCCTCTATCCTCAAACTTTCAGCTTTTTTTTTTTTTTTTTTTTTTGAGACAGGGTCTCCCTTTGTGTTCCAAACTGGAGTGCAGTGGCTATTCATGGGCATGATTAGAGCATACTGCAGTCTTGAACTCCAGAGCTCAAGCTATTCTCCTACCTCAGTTTACCGAATAGCTGGAACCATAGGCCCACAACACCACACCCAGCTAATCTTTCAGGATTTTTGATGATGACCTCTCCAATTTTCCTGGAGATGTAGCATTGTTGTGGTTTACTATCTTGACTTCTGCTTGGCACTTGTAACGGTCAGGGAAGCTAAGTGGAAATTCTGTCAATAGTCAAGTATGTCTATCTCAAACATACACGTTGGAACAAAAAATAAGCACAGGGTAGGTCCAGGGACTTACTGAGCTGCCTGAGAAATGACAAGCTGGGGTTCAGATTCCATTTATGACCTGACCTAAAAGAAGCCAATTGCCAAAGAAATGTAGAGTCACAGCGACATCAGAGTATCAATGGTGAATTTGGAGCTGACAGCAGGTCACAGACTTAAGTCTCATAGTTCACCAATTCTCTTGTTGTTTAATATGTATTTAACCCATCCATGGAATTCTTAATTTCAATTTTTCTTTATAACTATATATTTTGGACAATTCTCAATTATCTGCCCAATTTTTACTTTACTTTAAATGTTAAGAGACAGGATCTTACTATGGTGCCCAGGCTGGGGTGCAGTGGCTAGTCACAAGTGCCCATAACAGCACACTATACCCTTGAATTTCTGGCCTCAAGTAATCCTCCTGCTTCAGCCTCCCAAATAACTAGGATTACAGGCACATGCCACAGCACCCAGCTGCCCCATTTTTATACAACACCTTGCCATTTTACCATTTTTGTTACTCTTTTACTTCATTACACATATTAAACAGTCATTTCAAATTCTGTATCTGATAACCCTGGATCTGCCATCTCTGTAGAGCTTATTTTACAACTTGTTTCTGCTAACTTTTGTTTATGATGGCATCTTTTTTGGCAGAATAGGTTTGTTTCTTGGCTCCATCTCTGAAGACCAGACTTCCACTTCCATCTCCCAGTCAGAATCATGTTTCATGGTAAGCTCTAACTGCAGGCTTGTAAGCCTCCATAGTTGAGGAAGATGAGAGTTCTGGAGATGAGTGTTCAAAGAGTACCAGCATGCAACAGAGAAAGGCAAACGAGTTCTAAGTTGCTGCTTATGGGGTTGGTGGCAAAAGACAAGAAGGTTACAGAACTCTGTTTTGGGGCAGGAGTTATGCAAGGGAACCCAGACCTATCTATACTCTTCTGGCTCTTCTAACTCCAAAATGTAACAGGAACCCTTACTCTCAGGAAGTGGACTTTAGTAGTGATCCCCTGTGAATGCTCTCCAAATAAACCTCAGTCACTGTGTTGCAGGCATAAAACACAGGGGATCCTGAAGGCAAGTCCCTTTGTTGTAGAACTACAGCTGCCACCTATATCTTGCTCTTCAGGCAACTTAACACACTTAGAGTAGCAATCAGCCAACAAATTCGAAATACATAAAGTAAGATTCAAGCTGACACAGGGAAAGAAAAAATATCACTTAGTCAAAATTTATTTCAAGGCCTGAAAACATTCAGACTAATCAAAATGGTACTACTGTAACTTCTTATAATACATAATATAAAAGTTTTTGAAAAATATAGACACAACCCCTAAACAACACACTATCTGATTCTCAAAAGCAATGGCTATTTAACAAGATGTAAAGGGACAATAACATATCAAAGAACTTTCACACACCTAAAGAGAGCATTTAGCAGCAAGCTAGTCAGACAAAACAAACACAAATATTTTCACATTTCCTATGATTGTTTTTAACTTTACTTCATAAAGCCACTGATAGAGGCTTCTTTCAAGTATAAGAGTTCTAAAAGTAAAAACTGTTTTTGACATATTTTTATAAAGAAATAAAAAGCAAAACACAATCTAACTGTATTTATGAGTACCTCTTCTCCAACAGCTTTAGATGTTTTTCTGAGTACTTTTTATACAAAATATTTTTACTAAGATCAGTTCTAATTCACTTATGCAGATTAGGGGAAAATGATTCATAATAAATTAACTTTAAAATTACCTTCTATCTGCTTCTACCTCTATCCCCCCATCACCACCAAATCTGTTGCTACAGTGAACAATGATGCAATGTACTGTTTGAGGGGGCCCAAAGCAATCTGTAATCTTAATTTCCCACATATTAGTTAGTAGGAGGAAAAATCCACAGTATGAAGGCTATTTAACTAAAACTTCATGCTTTTCCCTCAAGCTGTAAGTACTCTTTAGCATTAAATTACATCGTGCATATACAACTAAACCCGTTTAGATTTGCCTTGGAATATAATTTCAAGGCCTTAAATATTAAAAATGATTTTATAACTATTTCATAGTTTAATTGGCTCTTAAATAGTTTTGCTAGGGGGGAAACATTTTGTGTTCTTTAAGAAATTGATACGTGTAAATGTGTTCACTTAAATCTTGAGAAAACCTAAGGATGAAGTCTGTTGTTTTGTTTTTCCTAAAAAAGGAAAAAAGAACCAAAGAAAAATGTTGAAGAACAAGAATATTTACTGTTAAAATGAAGAAACATTATCCAACAAAAAGGAGACATACAGATTTGAAAACACTTATTTTACTGTCTTCAACAACAACAAAAAACAGGCAGGGGAAGTCCAGAGGACTCAGAATTGAAGCAGCTCTGTACAATAATGAAGGTAGTACAATGATGTGACTGCAAAGAAGATGACTAAAACAAAATTTTACAAACATCTTCATGTTTGTAATGTATTAATGCACAAAGTATCAAAAATAGAAAGTCTGAGTTTCTTCCCCGCAGGTTTATGATAAACTATCAACCTTCTATTTAATGCATTTCCTTTTTTTTTTATTGAGATGGGGTCTCGCTATGTTGCCCAGACTGGTCTTGAACTCATGAGCTCAAGCAATCCTCCCACCTCGGCCTCCCAAAGTGCTGGGATTAGCGGTGTGAGCCACTGCACTTGGCCTTAATGCATTTACTTTTATAAGCCTTCTCTGTTTAGAAGTACACATTACACAAGTACATACATGCTGGCATTTTACCATGAAAATTTTAGTTTTCATCACAAACCAGTGACTTGTCTTTTTACCCACACTTACACACATGTAATACCTTTCTAGTGGTACATTTTAATCAATATATATTTTTTAAATCTTGATTTTTAACTCAATCTTTTTAGTGCTATGACATGATGGGCTTAATTTAACAGTTGAAGCATGATATGATAACAACATTCTATTGTTTAAACTAATTCACAACTGTAGTAAAGTGTTTGATTTTTAGTGTATAACCAAGATGATCTGGACAGTAATAAACACAGAAACACTAGAAAACAGGGAATGAATAAATAATACAATTTTTCATCAGTGGCCATTCATTATTTTGCTTTTGGAAACCTGGAAGAAATTGTCTTCTTTGATTTTCAAATGTTCTGGTAACTCTAGTTGTTTCTTAGCTTCTTCAATATCACCTTGAATTGCTGAAATAAGTGACTCTGCAGAGAGAATATACCAGGTAAAAATGATGAAAAACCATTAACATACTTTTTACTACTCCTCTGTTTAGCCAATCCTAAGAACTCACAGGATGGCAGTATCTCTGCACAGGGTAGATACCCAATAAATGTTTGTTCCATCACTCCTTCCAGGCCTAAGTCAATGGTACACAAAAGATATGTCCCTAGGCCGGGCGTAGTGGCTCGCGCCTGTAATCCCAGCACTTTGGGAGGCTGAGGCGGGCAGATCACCTGAAGGCCGGAGTTCGAGACCAGCCTAGCCAGCACGGTGAAACCTGACTCTACTAAAACTACAAAAATTAGTGGGGTGTGATGGTGGGTGCCTGTAATCCCAGCTACTCGGGAGGCTGAGGCAGGAGAATCGCTTGAACCTGGGAGGGGGAGGTTGCAGTAAGAGGGGGCGTCACTGCACTCCAGCCTGGGTAACAAAGAGCAAAACTCCGTCTCAAACAAACAAACAAAAAAAGGTATGTCCCTAATCTTATAATTTAAGAGAAAGGCATAGGCATAAACGTACACTGCAAATATCAAAGGGAGGAAAAAAGCATTCACTATTCTTTTTGGTTGGTATTTACACTTGTAAAAGAAACTTTATAACAGAGTTAAAACTATCACACTACACTAATACATACCTGATAACATTTGTTTCAAACGTTCTCTGATTTACTATATCTCAAACTTTCACGCATTTTAAAAGATTTCATCAACTTCATACTGCTGGAGAGAAGCAGCCAGCCTGCTAGGTTCAAAGCTAGACTCTGTTATTTACTATGTGACTTTGAGAATGTTACTTAATCTCTCTGTGCCATTTTCTCATCTGAGAAATAGGCAAAATAATCCCTCACAGGTGAAAGAAGATAAATTCACGTAAAGCAATTAAAACGGTGCCTGGCATATATTAAATGCTCAAATATTATCTGTCCTGCCATCATTATTACTGGTAGTAGTGGTAGAGGTACCTGTGGTAGCAGCAGTAATATTTAAGAAGATCAAAATAAGAACTTACCTAAAGAATCAAAGTTCTTTTCTGGTCTCAGGTAGCCAACAATGGCCACATTGAGGATTTCCCCATAGAAGTCCTCTTTGAAGGTATGCATGATATGTGTTTCCTATAGTCAAGAAATGTTACAAAGAGTGCTATCAGACTACAGTGTACTGAAATCTGAAATATATCTTCATGTTTATGGTGAGTTAATTTAAATGAAACAACACTCCTTAAACTTTTAAAGATTTAGGTTAAAATCTAAGTGCAGTTTTTCCTAAATTTTCCCAGCACTCCTGTTTGTGCGCCGATCTTATAAACATAACTGAGTGAGGTGGCAGTGTCTGGCATGATTTGCTGTTACTTAAAAACAAACAAACAATAACAAAAAAACCAACACATATCCAAGGAAGTAAGTATCTTATCAAAGTGAGAAAACAGGACACCAAAGAGAGAATGAGCAAAGTATTAAAAGATGTTACTACTAAACAACTGCTTGTAAGATCAGTCAGCATTTGCACACCTCTGACACACAACGTATATGGAAACTTCAGAGTTTGGCAGAGCTGAGGACTGAAGGGGCAGGAGAGCCATGCAGCTTCCTGATCAGGGAGTGAAGTGGCAAAAGGGTACACGGCACGTTAAAGCAAAATGCTGCATGAGGTAGAAAGTGCCCCAGAATCTAGTTCAGCTAAATCATCTGGGCAGTACTGTGGTTAAGAGCACTGACTTAGAGTCAAAAGTCTGGGTTCCCACACTTGGTTAACTGTATAACTAGCTTCCGCGGGGCTCAGTTTTTTCGTCTGTAATGGGCGGGGGGCGGCTTAAGTTAGAAGATACATTAAGTGCCCCATGGCTTTGGGGCTATGAACCAATATATTCTTTCTTTTCAGTAAACATTTGAATAATAAAAAAGAAACTAAGATATGTAAGACCAGTTGGGTGCAGTAGCTCATGCCTGTAATCCCAGCACTTTGGGAGGCGGAGCCGGGAGGATCACTTGAGGTCAAGAGTTCAATACCAGCTTGGCCAACATGGTGAAACCCCGTTCTTTACTAAAAACACAAAAATTAGCTGGGCATGGTGGCGCATGCCTATAGTCCCAGCTACTCAGGAGGCTGAGGCAGGAGAATTGCTCCAACCCAGGTGGCGGAGGTTGCAGTAAGCCAAGATCACACCACTGCACTCCAGCACTCTAGCCTTGGCGACAGAGCGAGACTCCATCTCAAAAACAAAATTAAAAAATAATTTAAAAAAAATGTAAGACCCTGACACTGACAATTATAAGACATTATTGAGAGAAATGGCAAACTTCCAAAGTAATCTACGAATTCAATGCTGCCCCAATCAAAATCCTAGCGGGTTTTTTAAAATAGGAGAAACTGACAAGTGACTCTAAAATTTATACGGAAAAGCCAAAATTATCCAAGAAAATCTTGAGAACAAAACTAGAAGGCTTCTACAACTAGGTATCAAGACCTATATAAGACAAGCTAACCAAGCATGTATTTGAATTTTTGGACTCACACACATATAAGGTCACTTGATTTATGTCCTTAGGTGACACTGCAGCACTGTTGTGAAAGGATGGTATTTTCAATGAATAGGCTGGGTCAATTCTACATCCATATGGGAAAAAATATTAATTTAAATCCCTACCAGATACCATACTAAAAAAGTCAATTTGAAGATATGTCAGTCAATTACACTTCCAGAAAAAAACCACAGACAAGTATCTTCATGACTTTTGAGTAATCAAAGATTTCTGAAACAGATTATATAAAGCACTAACCATAAAAAAAAATTGAACTAGATTGTATTAAAATTAAGAACCTCTGGGCTGGGTGCCATGCTCATGCCTGTAATCCTGGCACTTTGGGAGGCTGAGGCAGGAAGATTGCTTGAGCCCAAAAGTTTGAGACCAGTCTGGGTAACATGCTGAAACTTCACCTCTATAAAAAAATTTGAAAATAGCCAAGCATGGTGGCACATGCCTGTGGTCCTAGCTACTCGGGAGGCTGTGATGGGAGGATCACTTCAGCCCAGAAAATTGAGGCTGCAGTGAGCTGAGATTGCACCACTTCACTGCAGCCTGGGTGACAGAGGAAGACCCTATCTGAAAAAACAAAACAAAACAAAACTCTTCTTCAACACACCATTGAGTTAAAACACACACACACACACACACACACACACAAATGAAAGAAATTTGTAAGACAATACACAGTTCCAACAAAGGAAGTGGATCTAGATGTGTTACTAAGAACTTACTTAAGGTCAGTAAGATAACACTTTTTTTTTTTTTTTTTTTAAAGGGCAAAGGTCTGGCACAGGCACTTCACAGATGTGTGTTACTGGCAAAGGCAAGCAAAAGTTCAATTTTCCACTGGTAAGATACGCCTATGTTTCAAATTCAATTTTTCCTAACACTCAAAAGGCATTCCTTAACTGGCTATATAATAACATTTTTGTTATCTGAGTAGCTAAAGACAAATTAGTTATGGGCTATTGTCCCCTCCCCTTCTTTTCCTTCCTCATTCAACAGAATGGTATTTTGCGATCTTTCGATTGTTTTCCTTGTCTCCAAAAAATAATTTTCAAATCATTAATACTCAAAAATAACTGAAATACTGAGCAAAATGTTAAGTACTTCTGGGTCATTACTATTGCTTATGCCAGCATTTAGCTCTGTAGTTTTCCAGCAGTGACACACTTAACTTCTATTAACTCCACATAGAACAAAATTTAGCTTAACTGTAATTTGTTTTTGCCACACATTTGAGCTGACAAAAGATTCAGCCAAATCTAACAGATAAACACTGAAGTTGTGGGGTCCTGTAAAAAGAGTAGGGCAGAGAAGTATACCCTCAGGTGGTTTAAAAAGGAAAGAGAAAAGTACCAATGTGGGACTGCGTCAATAAGCACCATCCTCCATCCACCATCCATGTAGTAATCTGTTTTATCTTAAGAGGGTGACCAAGTAATTGATGCATGAAGTAAATGGTGAATGAAGTGCATTAATTGTGGCAAGCTCAATTTTATGAAACAGGCTTTTAAATCATTATCATCTTTGGTCAAGTGAGTCTTTCATAGACAGCAATTATCAAAGTCAGTATTATAATTTTGGTTTGTAACTCCACTCTATTTTCTACATAATTTAAAAAATAAATGCATAAAAAAACAATTATTAATCTTTGTTACTGGGTACCACAATGTATAAGGATGTAATCCGAGCGAGATGCAGGCAGTGGCATGCACCTATAGTCCCAGCTCTCTGGAGGCTGAAGGAGGAGGATTACTTGAGCCTATGAGTTTGAAGCTACAGTGTGCTACAACCTGGCCTGTGAAGAGCCACAGCACTTCAGTCTGGGCAACATAGTGAGTCCCCATCTTTAAAAAAAAAAAAAAAAAAAGATGCAATTTGTGAGTTCTGTATGCTATTGAAATTAAGTTGGTATAAACTCAAATTAAACTTTTAGAATTTCAGGATGTTAAATATAAACCCCATGGTAACCACAAAGACAGTATCTATAGAAATACACAGAAAGCAATGAGAAAGGAATTAAAATGTCACTACAAAACAAAACGCACACTACCACAAAACGCAGTAATAGAGGAAATGAGGGACATAAAAGTTATAAGGCATATAAAAAACAAATAGCAAAACAGTAGATGTCCCTCCTTATCAGAAATTACTTCAAATGTAAATGAATTAAACTCTCCAATTAAAAGGCAGAGATTGCCCAAAATTCCAGTATTTGAACTATATTGTGATTACCATTGATAAGCTATTTCTGCAACGAATACTGTAATTATTATTCTAAGTCATCATACCGTTTTCAGTTACAGAGCAAAATATAATGCTTACCATAGACTTCTTCGTATTCTTGTAATATGGGTTCCATCCTATGCTCACCACCATCTTATGGACATCTCCACTTCCAACACTGGCCCAACCATAGTAAATGCCAGTGGATATATCAGCTGGAAGATTGTCTACCACTTGCTCAGGAAAATTAGCTAAACAACAGAAGAAAATATTTTGAGTCTTACAAATTTCGTATTAAATGTCTGTAGCCGAGTGCAGTGGCTCATGCCTGTAATTCTAGGACTTTGAGAGGCCAAGGCAAGAGGCTCACGTTGAGCTCTGGGGTTTGAGACTGGCCTGGGTAACATAGCGAGATCTTATCTCTATTAAAAAATTAAAAAATTAGCTGAGGATGGTGGCCTGCACCTATAGTCTAAGCTACCAGAGAGGCTGAGGCAGGAGGGTCAGTTGAGCCCAGCAGATGGAGGCTGCAGTAAGCTATGATCGCACTACCACTGCACTCCAGCCTGAGTGGCAGAGCCAGATTCTGTCTCAAAATAATAATAATAAACAAACATTTGTAAAAATCACATGCAAGGCTAATGTAAATCATTACATTCACAAGACTTCTACAACTTTGCCTGTAAGTATCAATCTCATCCTTCCATTTTCCAGCTCAGATATCCCTCTCCTATTCATGTGAATAGGTTATGAATAAAGTACCAGGTAAGTATATAAAGCTCTCCAAAAAAATCTATACTCTTTGAGTAGGAGGCAAAAAACAAGTACCAGAGTAGATGGATTTTTTCCGATCTGTTCTTTCCTAACCAGGTACTGAATCACTTGAAAAGTTTCTTTTTTCTTTTTTTTATTTTTTGAGACGGTGTCTCACTCTGTCGCCCAGGCTGGAGGGCAGTGGCACGATCTCACCTCACTGCAGCCTCCGTCTCCTGGGTTCAAGCGATTCTCCTGCCTCAGGCTCCCGAGTAGCTGGGATGACAGGCACGCGCCACCATGCCCGGCTAATTTTTGTATTTTTAGTAGAGACGGGGTTTTACCATGTTGGCCAGGCTGATCTCGAACTCCTGACCTCAGATGATCCGCCCGCCTCGGCCTCCCAAAGTGCTGGGATTACAGGCGTGAGCCACCACGCCTGGCCAAAGTTTCTTATTTTTGAAATACACAAGTTCAAGGATTACTTAATAAGTCAAGACGCAGCCCTGGCATGTATTTCTAAGGAAGAATTACAGTCAGGTCTCGATTATGGAAATTAATGTAGACAGACTAATAAGGTTAGCTGACTCTCATTCAACTACCTATGTTATCATTTGGACACTACGTAACTACAAATTAAAAACAAAACCACCTTAGAGCCGGTTTACGAGTTCAGCCGACCTGGCCCACGTTACGTCTCTAATGGGCAAGACAAGCGCCATGCCTGACCAACTGTACCTTGGCTGGCCAGGGAGGCGTGAACGGGGGATCCTGCGATTCATCTCGGGCTTCCGGCCCTCACCACCCCTCAACCCCGTTCCCGCGGAGCTCGGAGCCAGAAGCAGGGACCAGCTCCCTCAACCTAGCCAACGGTCCTCCGCCACAGACAAGGGGATGCGGGAGGAAGGGTGTCCCCTCTGCCTGCGGTCCGGAGGCCCCACGGCCCGGTCCCGAGTCCCCGGCTGCCGTTTCTCCCCGCTCCCCACGTGACCCGGCCCGGGGGACTCTGGCCGCCCTGCTCTCACCTGTGGGGATGCCCAGCTGCTTGGAGCCGCGGCCGAAGCCCCGCACCACTTGGCCCCGGCAGAAGTAAGGCAGGTGCCTCATAATACAGTCCGCTCGGGGCATGGGCTGCGGCCCGGTCTGCGCGTCCTCCGGAGCAGCCGTCGACGCGGTGCACCAGACCCCGGACCAACCGGGGGGGAGGAGCGTGAGCTCTGCCTGCCGCGGGGGCGCACCAGGGGCCGCACGACGCCGGCCGCACGACGCCGACCGCACGCCACCGCTGAACGCTGACGCCGCCGACCCAACAAATGCCGCCTAGCGCCTCAGGAGCTGCGTCTCCGCTGAAGGGCAGCGGAGACAGCCGAAGTAAGTGCCGGGTGTGGGCGGGGTGGGGGGGAAGGGGCGGCCCGAAGCCCAAAGCCGGCCTCCGCCCCGCCGGCGTGCGCTCGCTTCTTCAGCCCAATGCCTCGAGCCCGCTCGGATTCCGTAGCCCCGCCCCCATCATAGCCCCGCCCCGCCGCTGCCTCGCCCAGCTTCCGGCGCAAGCTCCCGTCGCAGGCTCCCGCCGCAGGCACCTAATGTCTGGATTGCGGGCTTCGTTTCAGCCCCTGGCGATGGGAACTAATGTGGAAACCCCGTTTTCAACCTGAGAGCCGAGAAAGCACAATTCTCGAACAATTCTGGTTTTTTTTTTTCCTTCCTCCTGTTCGTAATAATCCGGAAGCCAAAGCGAGACGCTCTTTAGCTCATTGGCAACCGCTGGATTGAACGTCAGGCATCGCTCGTTCACGTTCGTTCTTTAAATATTTATTAAAGCTCCTAAATTCAGCCCAAAGATCGCCTCTTCACAGAGGCTTTTCCTGGCCGCCCTACCGGAAGCGGTCGTCCTCCTGCCGGACCACTGACCACGTTCTGGAGTCGAATGTAAGCTCCAGGGAAGCAGTCCCTGTCTGTGACGCTGTTAACCTCAGTGACTAGTGGAAGGTTACCGAGATGGGCGGTGACTGTCCCCTCTAGGCTGTCTTCTTGACAACTTCACAAGCCCGATAACAGGCAGTCCCTCTACTGCAACGCAAATAGAGGCCTTCGTACCCTCGGAACTGTAAACACGCACGCTCCTAGGGAAGTAGCTCTCGGCTCACAGGATATGCAGGGTGCAAGTTTATAAGAAGGTGCATCCTCTTACGTCTGAAAGACAAACAAGTTTTTTTTATTTTTTTATTTTTAATCAATGGAATCCAGAAAAGAAGTTTAATTTTTTCTTTTTTGCTCTATATATTTGTATAAAATTCTGTGCAGACCGTGTAGTCTCTTTCTACCTTACATGTATGCATCTCTGATAATATTTACCTGATACTAAATTTACGTTCTAGGCCAGGCTCAGTAGCTCACGCCTGTATTCCCAGTAGTTTGAGAGGCCGACGCGGGAGGATTGATTGAGCCCAGGAGGTCGAGCCTGCAGTGAGCTATGATCACGCCACTCCACTCCAGACTGGGCGACACAGTGAGACACCCCCACCCCTTAAAAGAACTAGAGAAGAGGAAGGAAGGGAGGAAAGGGGAAGGGAAAGTGAAAGGGAAGGGAAGGGAGAGAAGGACCCAAAGAAGCAATTACGGTCAGTAACTTATCTATACGGAATTAAACAAAGAATAATGAGAATAACCATAATAGTAATACAGGTAGTAAGAGTAGTAATAGCAAATTGTGAAAAGCAATTAAATTATCTGGAGAGGCTTAAGAGTTATTTTAGCAAGGTGTGTACAGGATTCTCTCACTCTTGACTCCCGTCCTTAATAAGAATGCTGCATTCCTTCTAATATAGGGAGGATGTCTCTCATATGGTAATTTCATCTGCTTCTAAGAAACAGAAAAGAGGTCAGAATGATTTTTTGTATCTATTGTTTTTCAAGTGCTTTTAATTCAAAATAGTCAATATGCAAGAATGGTATATTTTTAACTTCATCAGCAGTGATACACCTAATAAGAAAAGCCTGGAGGTGAGAACTTGATAAATCATCCCTGGGTCTTACTCCACTAAGCCCTAGGTTGCAAGAAGGTATGATAATTAAATGAGATAAAATAATTAAATGAATCATAGGAGGTAAAGGAGGAGGGGTGGTTTTAAGAATAGAGAAAATGCTAAGTATTTTTCACACTGTCTCATGTAATGCTGTCATCAGCTTTGTTGGAAAGCATTAACTTAAACGTATAAAAATGGGCGGGGCATGGTGGCTCACGCCTGTAATCCCAGCACTTTGGGAGACAGAGGCAAGCGGATCCCTTGAGCCGAGGAGTTCAAGACCAACCTGGGCAAAATAGGGAGACTTCCGTCTATACAAAAAATTTTAAAATAAACATGAGAAAAAAGAAAGAAAAGAAAAGAAACAAGAAAAAGAAAAGAAAGGGGAAAGAAAAGAGGAGAAAGTAAGAAAAAAAATTTTTTAAATCAGCCAGGGCCTGGCACAGTGGCTCATGCCTGTAATCCCAGCACTTTGGGAGGCTGAGGCCGGTGGATCACTTGAGCTCAGGAGTTGGAGACCAGCCTGGGCAACATGGTGAATCCCCGTCTCTACAAAAAATACAAAAATTAGCTGGGCGTGGTGGCGCTCGCCTGTGGTCCTAGAAACCCCGGAGGGTGAGGCACGAGAGTCGCTTGAACCTGGCGGCAGTTGCAGTGAGCTGGAGATCACGCCACTGCACTCCATCCTGGGCAACAGAGGGAGACTCTGTCTCAGCCAGGTGGTGGTGGCTTGTGCCTTTAGCCCCAGCCACTTGGGAAACTGAGGAGTGAGGATCGCCTGAGCCCCAGAATTTGAGGCAGCAGTGAGCTGTAATTGAACCACTGCACTCCAGCCTAATGACAAAGCGAGACACGGTCACTAAAAAATAAATAGGCCCGGCGCAGTGGCTCTTGCCTGTAATCCCAGCACTTTGGGAGACCGAGGCAGGTGGATCACCTGAGGCCAGGAGTTCAATACCAGCCTGGACAACATGGCAAAACCCCGTCTCTACTAAAAATACAAAAATTAGCCGGGCATGGCAGTGAACGCCTGTAATCCCAGCTGCTCAGGAGGCTGGGGCGGAAGAATCACTTGAACCCAGGAGGCGGAGTTTGCTGTGAGCCAAGATTGCTGTATTGTACTCCAGCCTGAGTGATAGAGCAAGATTCCTTCTCAATAAATAATACATAAATAAATAGATAGATTTTTAAAAAAAAGAGATGTAGGGAAAAGAAAGAGAGATCAGACTGTCACTGTGTCTATGTAGAAAGGGAAGACATAAGAGACTCCATTTTGAAAAAGACCTGTACTTTAAATAATTGCTTTGCTGAGATGTTAATTTGTAGCTTTGCCCTAGCCACTTTGCCCCAGCCACTTTGACCCAACCTGGAGCTCACAAAAGCACGTGTTCTATAAAATCAAGGTTTAAGGGATCTAGGGCAGTGCAGGACATGCCTTGTTAACAAAATGTTTACAAGCAGTATACTTGGTAAAAGTCATTGCCATCCTCTAGTCTCAGTAAACCAGGGGCACAATGCACTGTGGAAAGCCGCAGGGACCTCTGCCCTTGGAAGCGGGGTATTGTCCAAGGTTTCTCCCCATGTGACGGTCTGAAATATGGCCTCGTGGGATGAGAAAGACCTGACGCCCCCCAGCCCGACACCCGTAAAGGGTCTGTGCTGAGGTGGATTAGTGAAAGAGGAAAGCCTCTTGCAGTCGAGATGGAGGAAGGCCACTGTCTCCTGCTTGCCCCTGGGAACTGAATGTCTCGGTGTAAAACCCGATTGTACATTTGTTTAACTCTGAAATAGGAGAAAAGCTGCCCTGTGGAGGAAGGTGAGACATGTTTGCAGTAATGCTGCATTGTTATTCTTTACTCCGCTGAGATGTTTGGGTGGAGAGAAACGTAAATCTGCCTACGTGCACGTCCAGGCATAGTACATTCCCTTGAACTTAATTATGATATAGATTCTTTTGTTCACATGTTTTTTGTTGATCTTCTTATTATCACCCTGCTCTCCTACTACATTCTTTTTTGCTGAAATAGTGAAAATAATAATCAGTAAAAACGGAGGGAACTCAGAGGCCAGTGCCGGTGCAGGTCCTTAGTGTGCTGAGTGCCGGTCCGCTGGGCCCACTGTTGTTTCTCTATACTTTGTCTCTGTGTCTTATTTCTTTTCTCAGTCTCTCGTCCCACCCGACTAGAAATACCCACAGGTGTGGAGGGGCAGGCCACCCCTTCAGGAGAGTCTTGTAGAATGTTTAAGATGGAGCAGTCAGGCCCCAATCTTTAAAACTACCATTTACATGTCAAGTCATATGGGTAATTACTGTGTAATCAGCATAGGATATAGAAGAAAGAATTTTTTTTTTTTGGAACCAGAGTCTCACTCTGTCACCCAGGCTGGAGTGCGGTGGCGCGATCTCGGCTCACTGCAACCTCCACCTCCCGGGCTCAAGTGATTCTCCTGCCTCAGCCTCCCGAGTAGCTGGGACTACAGGTGTATGCCACAACGCCCGGCTAATTTTTGCATTTTTAGTAGAGACAGGGTTTCATCATGTTGGCTAGGCTGTTCTAGAACTCCTGGCTTCAAGTGATCCGCCTTCCTCGGCTTCCCAAGAAGGAAGAATTCTGATCATTGTCCACCACTGCTCAATAGTGTTCAATGGCTCCTCCCCTCTGACTGAAGAATAAACCTTCCAAGAGTTGTACTTCTAAGAACTCCCATCAAGTACTCAATCTGTTGATCAAAGCAGACCCCTCCACCTTGCTTCAGAGGCCAAAGAATATGCTTCAAATAATTCAAATAATTAGTCTGTAGGCTATAGGATTTATCATTTTTCTTACTAATTTGACTCCAAAAATATGCTACCTAGCATTCTCAGTAAATCTAGAGTTGAGAGTCTATGTGTCTTTGCCAAACTTACTGCTTTTAACCAAGGAAGTATTCTAAAACATGCTTTTTATTTCCCCCTCTGAACTGCACTTGCACATCCTTTCATCCGCCTGTAGGGAAAGAGTCCACTTCTGTGGTTTAAGTTGTCTCTGTAGAAAGAAGGATCACAAATAAGACTAAAGAGAAAGTAGAACTGGCAACTTGTGAAGGAAAAGAAGGCCTACTCTAAGTAAGCAATAAAAAATGAATCTGAAGAATTCTTAAAATTCAGCAATAAGAAAATAAGCAACTGAATTAAAAAATGAGCAAAAGATCTGAATAAGCATATGAAAAGATGTTCAACATCATATATCATGAGGGAAATACAAATTAAAACAACAATGAGATACTACTATATATCAACTAGAATGGCCAAAATTCAGAACACTGACAACAACAAATGCTGGCAACAATGTAGAGCAACAGGAACTTTCATTCATTGTTGGTGGGAATACAAAATGGTACAGCCCCTTGGAAGACAATATGGCAGTTTCTTATAAAACTAAACATACTTTTACTATATTGTCCAGAAATTGTGCTCACTTATATTTAATCAAATGAGGTGAAAACTTTTGTCCACACAAAAACCTATCTGTTTTTACCCCAATCCATTTTTACCCCTACTCCCACTGAATGCAAATTGAATGGATGAATGGATGTTTTATTTCTATTTTATTTTACTTTTATTTTGTTTCACATGGATGTTTATAGCAGCTTTATTCAGAATTGCCAAAACGTGGAAGCAACTGTGATGTCCTTCAATAGGTGAATGGATAAACAAGCTGTTGTATATCCATATAATGCCATACTATTCTGTGCTAAAAAGAAATGAGCTATCAAGCCACAAAAAGACCTAGAGGAAACTTAACTGCATATTACTAAATGAAAGAAGCCAGTCCGAAAAGGCTACAGAACGCATGAGTCCAATTATATTACGTTCTGGATAAAACTATGGAGACAGTAAACAGATCAGTGGTTACCAGGGTTTGGGGAAGTTGGAGGTCGGAGGGAGGGATGAATGTGAAGCATGGGATTTTTAGGGCAGTGAAACTATTCTGTATGATACTGTCCTCATGAATATATGACATTATGCATGTATCAAAACCCATAGAACTATACAGCAACAGCAGCTGCCAACCTAAAACTGCTCTAAAAGGTAGAGTCTATTAGTTTTTGAATAATTAATCTAAAAATTTCTGACTTGGAGTCTGACATCAAGGTTCACACCTTCCACACCTAAATAGTTACCAAGTCTCTCCCAATCCATTTTTACCCCTCCTCCCACTGAATGCAAGCCATGACCCCTTACCTGCACAGCTGTAGCCAACTCTCTATTCTCCCAGCCTTAGATTTGACACTAGTCTCTCTCTACCGCTTTTTCGTGCTGCAATAACCTTTCAAATGCCAATCTGATCAAATCACACTAAAAGTCATGTTGTGCTTCCCCCGTCTTAGGATCAGTCTAAACTAAACCATTGTTCACAGATTCTCCCTATCACACTCCTCAGCTCCTGCCTCTACATTCTCTACTCAGAAGCCCTAGGGAACTTTACCAATTCCTCTAACTCACTCTTTGGACTTCGTATAAACAGGCTTCCCAGCATGGACTTCGTATAAACAGGCTTCCCAGCATGAGACAATGCTACCAGTAAGCCAGAGAGCAAGGGAACCCTGTGGGTCAGGTATGCTTGACAATGCCTTCCAGAGAGGTGGGACTTGAGTTAGAGCCTTGGGGCATGTGTGAATTGACTAAACAGAGAAGAGGAAAGAAAAATGTCTAGTTAGGGAGAGTTCCTGTGATCACATTTCCAAGAAAGGGATGTGCAATAAATAAGCCAGAATTACTAAGCTCTACTGAGAGGTGATAGAGCTTAGTAGTAGGTAAGAGGGACTCTGGCTCTTACACCAGTTTCCTGTCTGTGAGAAAGGAATAATCACCATAGCACCTCATAAAGCATTTGAAAGATTTAAGACTTAATGCATGTGAAGTAACTAAATTACTGTATAATATGTAGTAAGCCTTCTGTATTGGCTGTTATGATGATGATTACCTGTTGATCTGTTATAGAAAATTCATTATAATCGGACTACAGTCCAAATAAGCTGGCTGAGCGTAAGTGTCTTCAGAATTCTACCTTGGAAAACAGACATGTAAAATTCTACATAAAAGCCCAATATAGAAAATAAATAATGTTTTATTTATTTATGTATTTACATATTTATTTTAGAGATGGGATCTCACTATGTTGCCCAGGCTACAGTGCAGTGGCTATTCACAGGCAAGCTCATAGCACACTACAGCCTCGAAATCCTGAAATTAAGCCATCTGCCTGCCTCAGCCTCCTGCATAACTGGAACTACAGGTGTACACCACCATACCATAAAAACAAGTGTTATTTTATAACCACAAATGTATTTGTGGTTCAAACTCACAAAATTTACTTCATGTAGTACAAATTTACTCAATAAGAACACATTAACGAAGTTTACAGTGTAAAGAAAGAAAACTAATTTTTTTCCCTCACCCCAATGCGTTCTTAGAAGGGACCCCCTATAACAAAAAAACAGATTATCAAAGCAAGAGCAAACACATGTTTATTATCATGTATATTTTATACGTATATGGGAGATGCCCAGGGAATGAATAATTCTCAAAGAGGTGACTCAGACCTCTAGCTTATATAAACTTCAATAAAGAACATTAAGGACCAGCACAGTGACTCACTGCTATAATCCCAGCACTTTGGGAGGCTGAGGCCAGAGGATCTCTTGAGCCCAGGAGGTCGAGGCTGCAGTGAGCCATGACCATGCCACTGCACTCCAGCCTGGGTGACAGAGCAAGACGCTGTCTCAAACAAACAAACAAAAAACACACTACATTTCTAAGGAAAGGACAAGACAGAGGAAAAGAACTTTAAATCTCTAGAGGTGGCAAATTATGGGAAGGCAAAATAATGGTAGATGAAGTCCACTTAGCAAAGCTTATTAATGTAGATTCCTCTTGTGCCATCTCCAGCCAGATGAGGGCTAAAGTTGTCTTCAGTGGTTAACTTTTGTCCTTCCAGGTAGAGAGAGAAGAAGGGCACCTTTGTCTTTGTAAATCTGTGTCCTGCCACTAGGTAAACAGAGGAAGGGCAGAGAGCTTTCCTGTATCTGCTTCCTCCCACTTGCTCTTAGCTTAAAATTTTTTTTGTCAAAGAGGCATATTTTTTGGTTAACACATCTGGTTTTCCTTCAACACTCTCAACTACGTCCAAATTTGCTTCCTATCACTGTTTGTACGGTTGTATCATATTAAATTCAGAAAACATATTTTAAAATAACATTTTGAAAACTAAATTCATAAAAGACATTTTTAAATGAAATGTGCTTTGAATATTTAGAACCTGTTGAAGCACACAGATTGTAAATTACTCATCTGGTCTAACATTGTTATTTTGCACCAAAAAAAAGCAGACCGAGAGCCTACGACCTACTAAACCCAAAAGAAAACAGAGTCTACAAAATGCTGAGAATTTTCCTGTCCATCTCTTTGATAATGGACCTAAGATCACATTTTCTGGAAGAGTTAAGTGGTCTCCAGGTCTGTCTGCTATATGCAGCTTCCTCATAATAACCCATAATGAAATGTTTATTTGGCTGATTTTTTGTTTGTTTGTTTTTTGAGACAGAGTCTCACTCTGTTGCCCAGGCTGGAGTACAATGGCATGATCTCAGCTCACTACAACCTCCACCTCCTGGGTTCATGTGATTCTCCTGCCTCAGCCTCCTGAGTAGCTGGCATTACAGGCATGCACCACCACGCCCGGCTGATTTTTGTATTTTTAGTAGAGACGGGGTTTCACCCTGTTGGCCAGGTTGGTCTCAAACTCCTGACCTTGTGATCTGCCCGCCTCGGACTCCCAGAGTGCTGGGATTACAGGTATGAGCCACCGTGCCCAGCCCTGATTGTTTAATAAATACACCGCACATATGGAAATGGAAGGTTTTCAATAGTACTAATAAATAATTCTTATACCTGTATGGAATGTAAATAAACTTTTGTCAACTTCTACCCACGTGAGACATTAAAAATATCTCTAGAAAATTAGATTCTAATGTCAGGTCAGGCCTGAAAACCAAGAGCTTACCTACAATATCAAATGTTTTAGAAAAAGTTATTCCTTCCTTCATCCATGCATTCACTGGCTGCTTTAATAGGGTCTACTCCAAATCAAGGGTGTGATGATTACTAATTTTTAAAAATCTGTACTCCACAAATATTTGAGTATCTACTGTTCCTTGTGTATTTCCCGTATGGCTTTTTGATTTTTGTTTTTTGTTTTTGCATTGAGCAAAAATTGCTTGCATTACAGGGGAAAAACTATGCAAATACAATGTTAAATTTTCACCACCAAAACCAAAAGCACTACAAGAATTTCATTCCTCATGCATCCACAAGGTGGCATATTACAATTTTGCTTTTTACTGACATGAACCTAGAACTGCGGTGACACATGAAATAAGAACTGCAAATGGCAAATGAAAGTTAGGGAATGAGGTTCATCAGGCCCTGTGCTAGACACGGGAGGATTCTGTACTCAGAAATGTTTGGCCTGCTCATTGCTTCATGTGCTTGGGTTTGGTTCTTTGGTGAAGCATGGCTACTGCATTCTATCTTCTTCCTCAATCACAAAAGATAAAAAGACTGTCTTAATTTGGAAAGTTAATGCTTTTTGGTGCTTCCTTTGAATATATATTTCACTATAGAAGAAGAAAATGGAAAAAGAGAAAAAGGAGGAGAAGAGCACCTAGAATTATAGGCAGAAGAATTCAGACTTCTTTTCCATTAAAAAATTGTTTTTAATTATACATTTGGTGCTATGATGGTATAGGAGATAAAGATGCTAAAAATTTCTGGAATGAGAAAGAAGAAAAACTTTCTAGGACACTGGACTCTTTTCAGAATAATGAGTAAATACATCTGAGATTCTGGAGATGAACTTTCCCTCTGTTCAGAATAATTCCCCTTCTAAGGCAGGATTTACTGATTATGAAATTAACCATTCTTTAGTGTCCATGACAGCTGTGTTCTCTCAAATTCATGATACCTTTGGCATGTGACCGCGATGGCAAAAATATAGGTGTTACCAACAGTAA